>NC_081423.1:29436730-29736730 GCF_949786415.1 Peromyscus eremicus
TGGCTTGCCTGAGGCCTGATCCCCCACCCCACCACAGTCACTAGGCTGAGAGGACAGATTCCTAAGGAAGGAAGGGAGGGAATGTGAGGAGGGGAGAGGCTGTGAGGAGGGGAGAGGCTGTGAGGAGGGGAGAGGCAGCGAGGTTAGCTGTGCTCTGGAACCAAGTCAGATCGTCCACCTTAGGTCCAGGCTACTCTCTCCATCCTGGCTCCTCCTCCAGACACCCAGTCCAGCACTCTGTTTCTAACAGGACCCATGGAATGCCAAACTTAAAGAGATCAAATTTGACACTGTTTTGTGATTTTACTAATATGTTCCTAGCCCTATCATTTCTAACTTCCAAGTTTCTTCCGTGGCATGTCTGCTTTCACTTCCTCCTACACTGTGGCACCAGGAGATCATATTACCACGTTCCAAGGGGAGTCTTTATGTTTATTAACTTTTTCTCTATGAATTTTTTGGGGGGCCAGGACTTATTTATTAAAGGATGAATGGATATAACACACGAATACAGAATGGACCGACTCTGCTGACTCTTTGTCCACTGGGGGGATGGGGAAAGGTCCGGACCAGGTCACTGAGCTGTGGGGTCAGGAAGGTGTGGTCTTCTCTGGGTATGTGGCAGGATAAGAATTGAGGAGGAGGGTCGCTCGCTCTCTTGGACTGTGGAAGGCTTCCTGACCCTATTAATTTTTTTATGTTAGCATACAAAGTAATAGATTTCAACATGGTATCTTATCTATGTCACTATACTTTATTCTCAGTTGTTCCCTTCTCCCCTCCCCCACCCCACCCCTCTGGGTCACTTCCTCCCCCAGTTAGTTCCTGTGGTAATTTGAAAGAAAATAGCCCCCAAAGGGAGTGGCACTATTAGGAGGTGTGGCCTTGTTGGAGGAAGTGTGTCACTGTGGAGGCTGGCTTTGAGGTATCTTATGTGCTCAAGATAGCTCCCAATATCTCAGTTTACTTCCTGTTGCCTGCAAGATGTAGGACTCTCAGCTACTGCAGTGGGATGGTCCTTCTGTACACTGTGAATATGTGTTGTTCTCATTGGTTGATAATAAAGCTGTCTGGCCAATGGCGAAGTAGAATAAGGTTAGGCAGTACAATCAAACTGAAGATGGACTTGGACTCTCAGAGATCTGCCTGGCTCAGCTCCTGTCTCGAAAAACCAACCAAATAAATAAATAAACTAAAGATGGAGATGAAGAAGGGTGGAGTTGGGGCAGACACTGCAAGCTGCCTTTGGAGCAAGATGCCAAAGGACTGGTAAGCCATGGACCACATGGTGATACATAGATCAATAGAAATAGGTTAATTTAAATGTAAGAGCTAGCTAGTAATAAGCCTGAGCCATCCACCAAGCATTTATAATTAATAGAAGCCTCTGAGTAGTAATTTGGGAAGTGGCTTTGGGACAGTGCAGGATAGAGAAAAGCCTCTGTTTACAGCTACTTCTCCAGAATCATGTCTTCCTGCATCCTGCCATGTCCCACCATGATGATCATAGACTAACCTTCTGAAAATGTAAGCTACCCCATTAAATGTTTTCCTTATAAGAGTTGCTGTAGTCATGGTATCTCTTCACAGCAATAGAAACCCTAAGATAGTCCCCCAACTCCTGCTTTCTTATCAAGTGTATTCTGGAAATACCTGTTTTTCTAACCAGGCTCCTTCTCCTCTCTCATGATCCTGTCTAGTTTCATGACCTACGCGCACGTGGGAATACACACACACACACACACACACACACACACACAGAATTTAAAGTCTAGATTTTAAGTCTAGACTTCAAAGTCTAGATTTCACATGTAAAAGAAATATTTGCCTTCTGAATCTGGCTGTTTTTATTTAATATGATTTCAAGCACCATCCATTTTCCACCTAATGTCATGATTTCCTTTTTCTGCACTACAAATAGTTCTATCATGTTCTTATCTATTCATATGTTAATGGACTCTAGGCTGATTTCCAGGATCATTTTTTGAGGTATAATTGACATGTATTTACCTGTCTAACATGTACCCATTTTAAATGTACATACAACCTTTTAAAAAACAGACAACATAATAAGTTTTGACAGTATGCAACTGTAACTCCCACAACAAGGAAGATTTAAAATATTTCCCAAAAAAATCCCTATCCTTTCCAAGTAGCCTCCTTCCTCACTACAGCCCCAGGAAATCCGGATCTTTCTCTGTCAGTACAGCTGGGTGTGCCTTTTCCAAAGCTCACAGATGATCACACAGTGTGTGATGCCTTGTTTCTAGCCTCCTTTCACTCAGCGTGAAGGAAGACATCACCAATGATGGAAATGTGGACAGTTGATTCTTCCTGCTGAGTACTGTGCTATGATATGGTGAGCTGCCTACCATCTGTCCAGCCATGTTAGAGGGAGTTTTATTTTATTACTGCAAATATAGTTATTATGTGCATTTAGTCATAAATTGAGGTGGGGGACATATGCATTCATATCTTTTGGGCACATGCCTAGGCACTGAATTGCTTCTCATGGCAGTCTAATGACGTTTCCCTGGTAACTATTCATGCTGAGCACCTTTTCCTGTAGTGTTTAAATCTTTTGACTGTTTTTTGAGCTGCCTTCTTTTCATCCAATTCCAATTGCCCCTTACATGTGTTTGGTGCAAGACTCTGCTTTTCCATAGCAAACATTTCATTCAACTGTGGCTCACTTTCATGGGGTTTAATAACATCTTTCAAAGTAAAGAAATTCTTTTTATTTTGATGAAGGATACCATCAGTTTTCTCTCTTACAGTTTATGTTTCTCTAAATATGTATGAGGGCTTTGCTTACTATTATGTCCAGATTGCAGGGGCCTCCAAAAGACCACCACAGAGACTGAATCCCGTCCATAAAAGCAAAGAGCCTTTATTTTCCAGCTCCGGGGCTTGGTCTCTCTGTCTGTCTGACACAGCAGTGAGAGCAGAGAACTCTGAGCTCAGGCAAGGTAGAGTTTTTATCATAGTAGAGGTTGGGGTGAGGGATTTCCGAGGTTCAGGATCATGATTGGCTGACATTTGTCTATGGGAATCTGTAAAACAGAAATAGGTGTGTGCTAGACTCAGGGATGTCTGGCCACCTTATCTAACCTTATCTAAAGGTTGGAATGTTTGGGATGTCAGGTACTTCCCCTTAGATGTAGGCCCTCCCTGGGTGGGATCAGCTTATGGCTTTTCCTGGGTCTGAGTGTTTCCTGCCAGTAAGCCCATTACAGAAGGTATGTCTGGGCCTCTAAGCCTGTCATGGCAGCTGTGTGGCCAAGCTGTTTTAGGCCCCCCACATTCCCCCCTTCCCAAGTACCACTGTGTACTGCGGTGGGAATCTGCCATACTGCTTAGTTTATGGTGGCTAGCGGCCAGTTCCATCTCACAGGCAGCTGTCAGGAGATGAGTCTCTGAGCCGCTACTGGCATGAAACTGCCAGACTAGGAAGAAGCCTAGTGTGGCTCTGTTTCTGTGTATTCAGAATCTTTAAGCTTTCTTTTAGGTCTATGTGGATCAATGCCCAAAGGTGAGCACCAAATGTAGCTGGAAGTTTTCTCCAGTCCGCCAGGGCCCACAGCCCTGCAGCTGCTTATAAAATAATCACTCAGAGACTTATATTATTTACAAACTGTATGGTCTATGGCTCAGGCTTCTTACTAGCTAGCTCTTATAACTTAACCCATTTCTATTTCTCTGTAAGTTGTCACATGGTCATGGCTTACTGGTACTTTCTCATCTTCCTTCTCCTGGCGGTGCTGGTGTTTCCCCTCTGACTTTCTTCTTCCTGTCTCCCTCTCCAATTTGCTGCCTAGCTATAACCTGACTTGCCATAGGCCAATGGCTTTATTTATCAACCAATCAGAGCAAAACATATTCACAGCATACAGAAAGACATCCCACAGCAATATATAATCTCTACTTTTAACATAAACAGTTTGCATTAAAGAATCATCAGCTAATTTCAAAATGAAAACCAACCAGATTTAACTTTTAAATTCAGTATTTGCAGTTATAAGAAAGCATAACAAGCACAGTTCACATTACCTCTGACCTTCTACAACCTTCCATATAAGAAACCATAACAAGCATAGTTCACATCATACCCTCTCTGACCTTCTGTAACCTCCCATGTACCCCCAGTCCATTCAGACATGTACTTCAGACAAATTTCTCTCTTTCTTTTTTAAACATAGAAACTCCCCCAAAGTCTTTCTTGTGATTTCCCTTAGTAGTCTAGAATATATTATAAAGCTACAATATTTTAAACAAGAACAGAAAAACATGCGTATACCATAACAAGAATATTTCTAAATTTGCATCAACATTGTACCAACGTGAAACATCTGAAACTAGCAGTAGTTTTTTTAACCAATAATAATTTATAACTAACCCTTCTAAATGATGACCAATATTTATAATCTGTTGAATCTGAATGATCAAAGCATCCCTGACTACAGCGTTATAACACAGCCACCATAGTTTAACAACCATAGACAGTGATGCTCCACTCCGCCCAGGGAGCCAATCCTCCCTCAGGTTTGGCGGGCACCCCCTAGGGCAGGTCGTGGGAGCCCCACCCATCATCATGGGACAGGAAGGGGACAGCACACAGCATGGGGACAAAAGATTGTTATTAACCCCAGATTCTCAAGTACACGAGAGCGGCAGACTGAAAGTGACTCCATGCCCCAGCTGGACCCCTGGACCTGTAGGCCACTCCTCAGCTGTGAACCCTGGAGGGGCCTGTTCTCCACCAGCCCCTGCCCGGCTCAGGCATGCTCTGAGTTTCTCAATCCCCTCCCCCCCCCCCCCCCCCCACACACACACACTAGCTCCCACCAGCTCTGCACCACAAAATCTCCTTCCTGGGGCTCCCTGTGCAGGGCCTGACCTCGAGCCTGTTGTGTCCAGCCCTGAAGTGCTCATGACCCATTCCAGCGCCCAACTGCTAGGTCCGGCTGCCGCTCACCCGACTTGTGGCACCACATCAGTGCACACACACACACACACACACACACACACACACACACCCCACCTGCTGCTGTGTGCTTCGTCAGAGAGCAAGGAAGCAATGGAAGGGTACTCTGAGCCTGTCCCCGTTCAACAAAAGGGACCCTCTGCCCCTTCCGCTGTCCACGCACAGCTTCCATCAGGAGTCACAATGTACACACAAGCTCAGACATAAAACATGCATACCTGTGGCCACGCTCTCACACATTCACACACTCATATAGGTAGGACATTCCAACAGAAAGGCAAACAAAACTTTTTATAACACACAAGACAACAAACAGCTCTCCTGGTGCCTGGAGACAAAACCAAAAAGGAAGACGCTGGCCTCACGCCAGTACCATGGGAGCAACCCATGTCGTCTACACAAATCAAATGCAAATACGAATCAACCAAAGGGATCCAAACTCTGACTTCGAGATCTTTGCTTATGGAGAACGCAGAGGAAGGGCCGTGGGCTTGATGCTGATTAATACGCTTCAGGACCGAGAAGGTAATGATGTGCTAAAGTGATTTCTGGGGCCTCGGCCTGACCCCTGTCAGGATGATCACAGTGCTGGCTTTTCTCTCTGTGCCCCCTACTATTCCTAGCTTTAAAGCCCTGCCTCCACTAAGGGGAAAGCACTACTTCATCTCATGCATTTGCTCAGTCTCTTGAGTTGGAATTTTTTTCTTGATCCATCTAGGAAAGTCCTCTGATTTCTAGTCTCTGAATCATGGTCCCCATGGGGCACTGAAACTACTCAGCCTGTAAAGGGCTGTGGGGCTGTGGAAAGTGGCCCTGGCCCCCAGGAAGTGGCATGACTCATTTAAATGCCATGCATCAGGCAGCACCTACTGTTCCATTAGATGACAACTTGAACTCCTCTTCCTCTGTCCCCAGCATCTGCTGCCACGTCTGCTTTATCAGTCTGTGCAACTTACAGGCTCATAAATGTGGGTGAGAATTAGCTGCCAATAGAAATTGCAACCATTTGAATCCTTGCTTGACAGCTCCATCTGTTTTTTCAGTAACCATACATTTTACAACCCTAATGGTAGTAATATCTTGGGCCCGTTATGGGAAAAGCATTGTGCCAGACGCAAAGGCCATGGTGATAGTGAAGTCACATGGTCATGGCCGCCTCATTCACAGGGTTGGTAGTTGAGGCCAGTGGAGTGATAGAGACTTTAAAGCAATTTAGAAAAATTACTTGAGCTACCTTCCTAGCTCTACTGAGCCTCATGATAAAGAACAGTTGAAACTTAAACTACTGGTTTAGTAGAAGTGAAGGTTAGATCCCCAGATCCATTCTCTTTACAGTGCCTAAAGTGTCATGAAACGAGAGAGCAAATGCCACTAGTCCTGTGATGTTCCTGGCCAAGCACCGTCATTTTCTGAAGCAGTATAGGTAACCAGGTGTCCTTCTCTTTATTCCTGTTTGGATTTCTCATTACTCTCAGAATGAAAACCCATCACCTTTGTTGACACAGAAGCCTCTCCTTGACGACCTGGTGGTGATACAGGCCTTTAATCCCAGCACTCAGCAGGCAGAGGCGGGAGGTTTCTGTGAGCTGCAGGCCAGCCAGAGCTATACAGTGAGACCCTGTCTTACACACACACACACACACACACACACACACACACACATACACACACACACACACACACACACACACACACATACACACACACACACACACACACACACACACACACACATGCACACACACCCTTCTGATTTGGTTTCTGTCTCTCACTGGCTCTTCTGTTGCTCACACCACTCCTTCCTGTCTCCTCAAAGGCCCAATTGACTTTACTTACCTGGAAGCACCATTGAGCACTCTGCTCCACACCACTTCCCCTGTAGCTCTGGGTTATCCCCCCTCCACCCGGTAAAACTGCCCTCCCACCCCATCCTCACCCCCCTAAAATGGCTTATCTCTTGGTCTCCAGCAACTGCTATTCTCATCTCTGTGTCCAACTTCTGGGCAGACCCTCCTCCTCTCTTTGGGAGGACCCCCTTGCCTCTTAGCTATGTACCCATGTGGTGCTGAGAACAAGCAGAGATCCAGGAGTGGGCTCATGGTCATAGCCTAGGGCTTGTCATTCTATTACAGTTGATCCAACTCAACAAAGAGCGTGGTGAGCCAGTGGCCCCTCTTTCCTGGTAAGGTAGCCTGAACTGGGTCTGAAGATGGTCCTCCATGCTTCTGGCACTATAATACCATTATTTATACAGCTTGTCTTTCATACACTGTAAAGTCCTCCAAAGCTCAGATTGTTCTTTGATTTTAAAATATGAATTTGTGTGTATTTGAAGTTAGTATGTTCTCATTTAGTTTGTTGACAAAAATATAAAGATAATTTATTTGGAAAAAGTTTTTAAACATGTGCCTTATACTCCCCAGAAGAATTTTAAACTGTCTTTACATGATACATTTGATAACAGACTATAACTGAATAAATACATAGTTCTATAATTTTTTCACTTAGCCATAGTATCAAAATTTCCCCATGGTATTAGGTATTTTCCATGTAGGGTTTTTTTTTGTATTATTCTATCACATGGATAATCTTCCTCCATCATCAAGACCCTGCTAGAAATGTCAATAGGTTCTACTTTTTTGTTGTTGTTGTTTTTCGAGACAGGGTTCCTCTGTGTAGCCTCGGATGTCCTGGGACTCTGTAGATCAGGCGAGTGCTGGGATTAACAGAATATGCTCCCGCCATTGCCCTGCTCTACTTTTTATTAATATAAAAGAATTGTCTTTGCACTAAAGGATGCTGGGCCAATAAGAATTCCATTTGACAAGTACATCAGTAATGTGTTGCTGTACAAAATATTAGCATCTATGTGTCCCTTACCACAACAGACAGTTTCTGTAGACAAGAGTTTGGGTGTGGCTGAACTAAGCCTTTGCCTCTGGTCTCCTGAGCTGCACTGACTGCTGGCCTGGCCTGAAGCTCATCTGAGGCTCAGTTAGGATAGGGTCAGCTTTCCAACTCCTGCAGTTACCAAAAAAATTGCATTCCTTGCTGGCTGCCAAAACTTTGAGTTTTTTCTGTTGGGCAGGGGCTACCATCACCTCTGTTGTCACTGGCCCAGCACCACAGAGTGACCCACTGCAGCATCTAGCTTCTCCAGACTCATAAGGAAGCGAGAACCTCTTTGTAATCCAGGGCTACAGTCATCAGCAGCACAGTCATATACACTATGAGGCTGATCTTGATTGTTAACTGGGTGGGATTTGGAACCCCCCTGAGGCACACGTCTTGGATAGCCAGAGGTTGGACTGAGGTGGGAAGACCTGTCCTGGATGCGAATGGCTTCTGGCCATGAGCCGGGGTCCCAGACTGGACACAAAGGTTAACACGTGAGCACCAGCCTTTGTCTTTCTTCACTTCCTGACGACCAGCTGCCTCATTCATGTTCTTGGTGCTGCAGCTGCTCTTGTCAACGCTCTTAGCCTGCCATGATGGAGCTGACCCTCAGGGTGTAAGTCAAAAGCCTTCCCTAAGTCACTTTGGCTAGGTATTTTGTCACAGACATAAGAAAGGCAGCATATCTATATCTATATCTATCTATATATAATATATCATATTATGTTATATATTATAAAATACATGTTATATATGAGTTGCTTTTACATAATATATAACATATATAGTTACATACACATATATAATATATATGTGTGATATGATAAATGAAATATGTAGTATATACAATTATATATATGTGTGTGTATATATATGTATGTATATATATATATATATATATATATATATATATATATATATATATGATCACATACATACTGCCTGATGCCCCAGCTGTACTTGAGAGAGGGGACCATAGAAGAACATGAACACCAGGGCAGGAATCATGAGAGTGAACCAAGAGTTTGTGTGATTTATCAGATTCTCAAACTTTATTACCTTTTAATATGCAAGTAATTTTTATGGCACCCCTATTCAAAAGGAATACTTAACAATCTCATTTATTAAGTAATCAGGCCCTCCAAACCTCGGTTAATATTTATATCCTAATAGCTTAGCAGTTATTTGGAAAATAATGTACATAAATGGAAAAATAATATTTTACTTTATTTTTAAAGAACCACACACTTACTAATAGATTTGTGCTCTTTTTGGGCCCCAAACATGTCTTTACTTCTTATTTTCGGATTCAACACCACCATTTTCATTTCCTACTTAAAAAAAAAAAAAAAACAACAAAAAACGAAAAACAGAAACTACCAAAGAAAAACCACCTAGCTTTGCAAAAATATGATGTCATTAACAGGAGGGTATTATATGTCCCAGCCATTCCATGTCTAGGTTTACATCCCCAAATGTAGATATAGGTTAACCAGAAGTATGCTTGTACAACACTGCTTTCAATATCACTGATCTGGAAACTACTCAAATGTTTATGAACAGGTAAATAAGTGGTGACATACTCTAATGATGCAATACTATACAGAATGAACAATCTAGAACTTTCAAAACAACATAGTGAAAGCTTATGAACACAAAATTAAGCAAAAAGATGTTCCCTGTACCCTTCTCTTCCCAAATGCCCCAATCCAGACACTGTGACCCCATGCATATACAGTAAAAAGAGGCAAAATTTACTCTTATAATTGGAGGCTAATAGTTACCCTTTAGAGGGAGGCCTGTGAGTAGGAGTGGTGTATGATAAGACCTGGGAGACATAACACACGTCTACTCACTCATGGGAAGTACGGATACCACCAAAGTCCAAGTTGGCCAACCAGTGAGTTTTATTGGGGCTCTTAGGGGAATATGGGTGAGGGATTACTTATGGAAGTAGAAATGACTTAAAGACAGCCACAGCACCAAAGCCTGCTGCATCATGGGTAACAGCTCACAAAAGCTGGAAACCGGAAGCACACTGAAGATCTTTCAGGCAGCTCAAAAGGTTGGAGAGTGTCCTTTCCAGCTAGCTCAGTTGATCAGAGGCTCCACTGCTTTCTGCTTCTTGGGGCTACTCTGTGTCTTCCAGGCAGCTTGGCTTGTCTGAGAGTCTTTGCAGCTTGGTGACCCTCAGAAGTCTTTATTGTTTACTCTTGAGAGGGAGGGGCCTAGTGAATCTGGTGGGTTTCAGGAACTTCCTGAAGCTATTTCGAGTTGTTTATCTTCTGTTTTAAGGAGCTTCCCCGCAGGATGGACGACACTGTAAGAGGAAACTGCTATACAACAAGGAGAGAGACGGGGCAGCTCTGGCGTGCAGGTCATGATCTCTTTCCTGATCAGGGTACCCATACAAGTGTGTTCAGGTTGGGAAAGAGACTGGCCCAGGGCAGCATGCCATGCACATTCTGATACTTCACCATAAAGTTGAAGAAGAGAAGTTATTCCATAATGAATATTCTTGTAGCTCTATCTTTGAAGAGTCATTTTTTTCCTTTTGACAAATTCCTAGAAATAGGATTGCCGAATCAAGATCTTTAATATTTTATGCCTTTCAATACATTTGCCATCTCATTGGGAACTGGTTGCCGTGAAGACAGGAACAGCATGTCTCTTGTCCACTCTTGTAATTGTAGCACCTAGTAGCATGTTGAGGATGAAGGAATCCTTTATATTTCAACCACAGTGACAGATCCCTATCTCAGACTAGTGTAAATGAGAAAAGAAAATGTTTGACTTATATAGCAAAGAAATTTAAGGAGTAGATCAACTTCAGTCTTGGCTAGATTTACAGGTTTAAAAACATCGGAACTCAGACTGTCTTTTGCTATTGTTCGGCTTGGTTTCAGACAGATTCTCTTCTGATGTGGAGGCAAGAAAAAAAAAAAGAACACTGCTAGCCACAAACTTAAAAAACCTAACGTTTGAGGTTGGGGCCTGGCTCAGTGGGTGAGAATGCTTGCTTCAGCAGCATGAGAACCTGCTGTCAAATCCCCAGAACCCACATAAAAATCTGGGTGTGGTTGCATAAGCACCTATAACCGCAGCGCTACGTGAGTAAAGGCCAAGGCAGAGACGGGACGTTGTGGGACCTGTTAGCCGCCAGCCTCACTCCAGGTTCAATGAGAAACCCTGCTTCGAGAGAAGAAGGTGGAGAGTAAACACAGCCAAGACACTCAACTTTTCCCCCTGGCATTCACACGTGTATGTCTACACCCATACATTTAACACACACACACACACACACACACACACACACACACACACGCACACACACACACACACGCACACACACACACATCTGCACGCAAATATCCACATGTAAATACATACAAATACACTCACATTCAAGATTGCCAACATCCCAGGAGACAAGATGCTCACCGATCCAGCACACTGAGTGTAGGATACAACCTTGACTATCTTTGAGCAGAAACCTGGGTGGGGGAGAAGGATCCACTGGCCCCAAATCGTGGGAGAAGATGTGAATAGGTGCAACGCCATGTAGGGCTGAGTTCTTTCCCAGCTTCCATCCTCAGTATCTGCTCAGCTAACTGCATGGCCGCGGCTCTCTCACTAGTGTGCAGCCATCAACTGAAAACCAGGCAACTGAAAACGGACCAACGACTGAGCTCTTTCCCAGCAGAGCCTTCTGAAATCGAGTGCTTTCCGCAACCTTAACTGCCATTTTTTTAATGGCATCACCGGTGGGCTTTCCCTGCACACACACCTTTGCCCTTTGCAGTTTATGTGGGCATTAGATGGGAGTCTGATAAATGGGTAGAGTTCATGTATCATGTTTCCCTTTCCCCCATCATTATCCTAAAACAGGTCCCCTTCAGCAGTTCTCTAGATTTGTTTAAAGATCACTTCCTACCCCATCCCACCCACACAGTCTTCCCATTTTATCTGCTTCCTCCGCTGCAGCCAGATGAACCAGAGTTAGTGGAGCTAAGTCACAATCAGGAGTCTCCACTTTGGTATGCAGGGCAGTTCAGACTCATCTCCCTGGCAGCCTCGGTGGTGACTGCCTTGCAGACTCATCACTTTGGACTTCCAATTTGGCTTCCGTCTCAGCGTTTGTCCATGACCCCGGGGGAAGTTAATTTCCTCTTTCTGGACCTTGGTGGACATAGTAATAAAATGAAATAATTATCCTGTCTGCAGAAAACGACAGTTTCGGAGTACTTCTTAAATCTGATCCTGGAATTGCACACACACACCCTCCATCATGGTCTTGCTTGTAAGAAGGTCACCTTCAGACACAGATGGTGTGCCTGTGAGACCAGGTCCAGGGGGTGTGAGTCTGGAAACAAAGTGAAAATGCAGGACCTGTTGTCCAAGGATTTTTAGGAATTGGAGCTAGTGAGATGGCATGTTGGGTGAGGGTGGGGTAAGGGCTCTTGCTGCTGAGGCCAAGGACCTGTGTTCAATCTCCCCGAGCCCACATGTTGGAATAAAAGAGCCAACTCCCTTGGGTTGTGCCCTGATCTTCATGCACAGGCAGTGGTAGGTACAGGTCTCCCCCTACATACTCACTTGGCATTTTAAAGAACCAGACAGATGAATGTAAGAAAGAATAAAAACTACCAAGAAATTGAAGATGGGGTGAATGTAATCAAAATACATTGTATGACTATATGACATTCTCAAAGGATTAATAAAAATATTTGTTTAGAAATCTGAATATGATGACAATAAAGTATAAAACCAGGTGTCGCTGAGAATGGGGTCCTGTCTAACTGCCTAGGTTATGCTTCTGGGTGACTGAATGAATCATGTAGGATATGGAAATGGGAATTAACCAGCCACACTCACATTTTTCCCCCAAGTTTTACATTATGTCTCCATCATCTTTGGCAGAGACATAAGAATCAAATGCCCACAAAAGCAGTGAGTGGCAGGGGGTAGGGATGATGGTATCTGTGACACAATGGGAAGCAAGTGTCACACCTAAAAGGAAAAGCTGGAACTGGGCCACCAGTTATCATGAGTGAGAGCTCAGGCCTACCATTACTGTATCTATTAATTTTTAAGAGAGGCCAAAGTCAGGCTTTTAAAAAGAACTCTGACTTCTAACTCTTTTTTGTTTGTTTGTTTGTTTGTTTTGTTTTTGTATTTTTAGAGACAAGGTTTCTCTGTGTAGCTTTGTGCCTTTCCTGGATCTCACTCTGTAGACCAGGCTGGCCTCGAACTCACAAAGATCCGCCTGCCTCTGCTTCCCGAGTGCTGGGATTAAAGGCGTGCGCCACCACTGCCCGGCATTAACATCTTTTTTTTTTTTTTTTTTTTTTTTTTTTTTGACTTCTAACTCTTGGCGACGATTAATAAGTGATCGAAAAATTGGGCATAAAGCAAAAGGATGCATGCAGTCCCTCTCAGTGGCGTCCAATCAAAGAAAAGGGGTTCTCCGAGTGTGATGTCCACCACCCCCACCCCAAGAAATCTCATCAGCACCACCTGACAGTGCATTGTTAGCATCTCTTCCTAGCAGTTGAAGTCTAACAGTGCAGGAGAAAGCCTTCCAAGTGATTCTGATTTAAGTTCAAATTTGAGAACCACCATCTGTTACATCAACTTTTCCCAGAGAGACGTGCACTAACGTCCACCTCCCCCACATAGGACACTGATGAGGGAACAAAGTAAGATTCCCCGGAAGTCCAAATGTGAGGACCAATGAGTTTATTGTGCTTCCTTCCAGAATATGGGCGAGAGTAGGTGACCCCCAAACAGCTGCATCACCCCCAAATCCCACCTCGTCATGGAGGACAATTTCGTGGAAGTTATATTAATAAATTCCCATCTCAGTTAACCTCCTCCTTGCTACATACTCTAGCATCTCCCAAAACCACAACAATCAATAATAAATGTAAGTTAAGCAACCCTGGAGTCCCTGGAGCCAGACAAGACTCTGGACAGGAAGGACAGGGTTTGGGGGCAATGTTGCAGTGCATCCTTTGTCTCGTCATAACACGATCAACTCATCTCTGGTTT
Source organism: Peromyscus eremicus (assembly GCF_949786415.1). NCBI lineage: Eukaryota > Metazoa > Chordata > Mammalia > Rodentia > Cricetidae > Peromyscus > Peromyscus eremicus. Next base: position 29,450,661 of record NC_081423.1, read on the forward strand.
GGAGTGGAGATGTCATACCCCGTAGCCATGACAACAAATTGAGCAGGATGGTATGGAGGTAGCAGCATATAGGAAATGGAGCTATTGGCACCTCTTGTTGAATGAAGCACTAGATCCTTGTGATTCCAACCATTTCTCTCTCCTGCCTACCCCCACCCTCTGCACCTCCTCCTTGGTTTACTTAGTGCCTTGTTTCTTAAGCTCAAGAGTTGGTTGCTGTTTGTGTTGCAGGACACATGGAGTCACAAGAAGCTGAATCTTGGGTGCTTTGGTCCTCGGATTTAAAACCTTCTTGTTTAAGGGCTTTCTGATAATATGTTGGTGGACATCATCTACTTTAGAGAAACTGGAAGCCTTTGAATCCTGCTAGCTCTTTTGGATCCTAACCACTAAAGGCTAATAGTATCTGTCAATCGTGAACATCCCCCCCCCCCCCACACACACACATGCACACACAATAACCAAATTGAGAACACCCAGATTGGCAACCACATTGCATGTTGAACAGAATTGTGCTTCCTCTCTCTAGTTCTCCTTAGTCTATATCAGCAGTTCTCAATCTATGGGTCATGACCCCTTTGGCAAACTTCTTTTTTTTTTTTTTTTTTTTTTTTTGTTTTTCGAGACAGGGTTTCTCTTGTGTAGCTTTGCGCCTTTCCTGGAACTCGCTTTGGAGACCAGGCTGGCCTCGAACTCACAGAGATCCGCCTGGCTCTGCCTCCCGAGTGCTGGGATTAAAGGCGTGCGCCACCACCGCCTGGCTCCCTTTGGCAAACTTCTATCTCCAAAAATATTTACATTACAATTCATAACAGTAGCAAAATTACAGTTATGAAGTAGCAATGAAAACAGTTTTATAGTTGGGGGTGGTCACCACAACATGAGGAACTGTATTAAAAGGTCACATCATTAGGAAGGTTGAGAACCACTGGTCTTTATCAAGAATGCCTCTGAGCCTGGGGTTGGGGGTAGGGTAGGGGGGATGGCACATGCCTTTAATCCCAGCACTCAGGAGGCATAGGCAGACGAATCTCTAAGTTCAAGGCCAGCCTGGTCTACAGAGCAAGCTCCAAGGCAGCCAAGGCTACACAGAGAAACCCTATCCTGGGGGAAAAAAAAAAAGAGAATGCCCCGGACTCAACAGCTGGTGCACCCTGCATGGATCAAGACACCCTGCTTCATGCGAAAACCTTGTTTGTCATTCCCACCACTGATGTAGACCACATGACCCTTCCACTCTTCACCCACAGCATCAGCAGCTACTTCTGTAGCCACGCACTTCTCACATTGTCCACTTCAATGAGTGTCTGCAAAAGGAGATATTCAACTTCATCTTGTCATGGCCTACTGCCTAGGAGGCATCACACACACAAAAAGTATGTTTTGTTTTTAAATATTGCATTAGTTGACTTTGGTCCACAGATCATGTAACGCTAACATATAAAATTCCACTTGCAATATGGAGAATAACCTTGATCTATAACTTTGTTATAGACATGAACAATTTATGGCTTCAGAGGTTCCCTTAGATGTGGCCATAGGTGTAAAAGTTTTTGTCTCTGAGACCTGAATCTCTACCTCAGCCTGTGCAGGGAACCCACTGAGAGTTCTGCCTATTACCTCCTTGGGATTGTATCATGGCCATGTGACTTTAGGGAAGTTATTACTCTCTTGGAATGCCAGGTCCCTCTTCACTGAAATGGGATCCTAATATCCACCTCAGCATGGCTTTTCAGAAGGATCAAATAAAATACCACAAGGAAATGTCTATGTAAAAGGTTGAGGTCATCTGAAGACTTTCAGCAGGACGGGGGTGGGGTGGGGTGGGGTGGGGGTGGGGGAAATGCCTGAGGGAGGGCAACTGTTAGCTGCAGAAGGGAAACAGCTGCCGGAAGCCGGCTCCCCTCGTCCGTTTTACATCCCTACCTGCTAACAATATTTGACTTCCTGCTTCCAGGCTGGCATGTAAGAGTTTAAGAGTGGCCACCCCAACTTAGTAAGTGGCCAGCTTACTCAGTAATTCTTCTTCTGTCCTGGAGAGCAGTGACCTCACGTGACAAACCATGGCTCCACAGAGAGGCAGCTCTGATACACAGAGTCCCAACGTACTGGAACAGAAACCTCCTAGAGCTAGTGCTGGGGTTAGAGAATGTGGACTCCAACTGATGAGTTCTGAGGTTCTGTGGGATACCTCTGAGAGCTGAAAAGTGGCTGAGGGCCCAGGTCATAGGAAGTCCCATTCCACCTGTGACCCTTCCCTCCTAGATCTCCACAGTGAATGTCAGAGAAAATCCTCTTGTTCCGTGGGAGGAGGAGAGAAAAAGAACTATTTTGCAACAGACCCAAATATTTTGTAATGAGGGCTGTCTCGAGGAGAAATTACTTTACCAGGGACTAACCTGGCAAGGTGTTAGCAAAGCCTAGCCGACCTGAAAAAGGGAGACACCAACTCCTGTTCCCTCTAGCCTTCCACACAGGGGACAGGAAATACACAGCCCCGGTCCCCTGCAGCCATCCTGTCCTACCTACAGGTGGACCATGCAGGAGAGCACTAACAAGGGTCAGAGCCCAAGGGCACAGGCATCCATGAGCCGGAGACCGGGAACAACAGAGGGCATCTTAGCCCTGATATGACTTCGTGTGGCATCCTTTGCCTGGCATCTTAGTGTGATATGACTAAGTATGACTAAGAGCCTAGTCACTGCAGTTCCCTCTACTTAACACACCATGTCCCCCTTTCAATAAGCTACAAGATAAGGGCAGATGTGTTGTTGCACATATATGATGCTTAGATAGCTGGGATGAAGATCAGGAGTTCAAGATCATCCTTGACTATACATCAGGTTTGAGGCCAGCACGGGCTACATGAGATCCACCTCAAATAAATAAATAGATAGATAGATAGATAGATAGATAAACTAAGACAGAAAACAGTCTGAAGAGACTAAAAATCAAATAGGATAGGGACTTGAGTTTTTCATATCAGAATTACAAAAATCTATTACCATGTTAATGAGTTTAAAGGGGAAAGTACATAACATACAAAAACAGATAGATGATGTAAATGTAAAGATAGAAATCCAAAGAATCAAGAAGAAATGCTAGAGATAAGAAAACATCCATGGGGAAGAGCTTGTTAGCAGACTAGATGCAGTTGTGGAAAGATTCTCTGAGCCTCACGATGTTAACAACAGAAAGTTCCAGATTGAGCAAGGGTCGTGGCCCAGTTGATGTGATTGCCTAGTAAGCACCACGGAAACTGGGTGTGGTGCCTCACACCTGTAACCCTAGCACTCAGGAAACAGAGGCAAGAGGATAAGATCAAAGTCATCCTCAAATGGCTGAGATCAGTGGCAGGTGGTGATGGACAGAACCGTGGGACAGAGATGAAAGGGATAAGTAAATGACTGAGGAGAAGCTGGAAGAAAGGTGTGGGGGGGACTAAGGAAATATTTAAAGCCACAATGATGGAGAATGTCCCCAAATAACATCAGACACTAAACTACAGATCCAGGAAGTTCAGCAAATACCCAGAATGATGCATGCAGAAACGAAAGTCCAAACCACAGGGACTCAGGGCTCTGTGGTAGAGCTCCTGCCTAGCATGCCCAAGGCCCTGGGTCTGATCCACCACATGGAATGAAGGCCCGCAAGTCGCTTTCAGGTTACAGAATATTTCAATTCAAACTAAAAACTATACCTATGTTTAATGACATTCGAGTTCTGTTAAATCGGGCAAAGAAAACTAAATTTGTTGTTGTTGCTTTTAGTTTTCCAGGGTTTCTCTGTGTAGTCCTGACTGTCCTGTAGACCAGGCTGGCTTTGAATTCAGAAATTCATCTGTTGGGATTAAAAGCATGTGCTACCACATGCAGCAAGAAAAAAGTTCTTTAAAAAAGCCATATTTTTGGGGGAGGTGGGGGAGTGGGGGAGGTAGGGAGCAGGGTGGAAAAACGACATCACTTTATCTAGAGAAATGCAAACAACAGCAGGTGACTCCTCTTCAGAAACCAGCCAAGTTACAGAACAGTCGAGTGTACTATTTAAAGCGTTGAGAGAAAACTCTCAAGTTCTAAAATTATTCTTCAGACGTGAAGAGCAAATGGGCCGAGGGCTGGTGTGGTGGCCCAGTGGTTACACACCTGTAATCCCAGCAGTCGGCACCAGAACTTCCTCAAAGAAAGTTGAAGCGAATTTGTTGCCTGTAGACAAAGTTTTTGGGGGGGTTTTAGGGTACTAAGATGGGCCCTGACAGCTCTAAAAAGCTAGGCCCTGCCACCTGTCAACAACAAACCGTTTAAAGAGACAAGTAACGGGGAGAAGTGGAGAGAGGAAATTTTTAAAAAACGTTTTCACGTTGGGAAAAGGAACAAGTAAAGAGGCCCAGGGACCCACAAGTCCGTGCTGATGAGAGGTTTAGGTTGAAACAGAGGGCGAGAGGTGTGCATAGCTAAGCAGCCCTTGTCAAGGGGCAGCAAGCCCCACTGCCGACCCATCGATGTCTAAAATTCAGTCTTTCCTGTTTGTCTGACAAGTAGTCAAAACCGTGTGAAATCTCTTCCTGGGGGCCAAGTTCCTCCTCTGGCTGGATTGGAGCTTTAGTCCTTCCCTGCTCCCAGCATGGGATTCCTGGGGAAATTCCAGTTTCTTGGGGCTCATTGTCTCAGTAGTTAACAGCCGACAGGAGAGGCATACGTGTGGTGTGTGTCTCTCTTTGGAATATCTTCTCCCTTGACAGAAAATTTACGGACCAGCCTTCTAAGAAACGCTTGGAAGTCTTTTCTCCTCCTCCTTCTCCTCCTCCTCCTCATCCTTCCTCTTCCCTTTCTTCCCCTTCTCTTTCTCCTTCTTCTTCTTACTACGACTACTACCGCTATGACTACTACTATTATTATTATTGCTACTGCTACTGAAGGGTCTCTAGCCAGCTTGAGCACCTGCAAACATGGCTCTGGCAGGCCTTGCCCTTCTACCTAGTTCCCTCTGCCTTGCTGAAAACCGTTAGATTACATCCCTAAAGCTAGCCCCCAAGGTTTACTTCCTTATTTGGCCACTTCTTCCTCCTGAGGATGACTACCAGGGTCCAGACATCAAAGTATTGAAGTCCAGCAATCAAAAGCCCCCTTTGGCTCACCTAATTAACATGGCCAATTAAAATTAAACACCTCACACTAACACAGGGTTTCCCCTTGTACCTTTATAAGCTGCCATTTTCCTATGGGTCACATCTGTCTTCTCCTATGTCCTTTGTTTCTACCCCTCCAGGACAAATACTCTTCCTCCCCTCTCCCTTGTTTCCTTCCCCTTTTCCCTCATCCTCTGTCTCCTATCTATGTCCTCATATTTCCTGCCCTTTGTCCCCCTGAGGCAAATAAATCTCCTTTGTGCTGAGAACTTGGTCTTGGGGGTCCTGAGCTGATACCATTCCCTTTCTATTATTATTATTATTACTATTACTATTGTGGGAGGGGTCCTGTACACCGCAGCACTTGTGTGGCAGTCAGGACAGCTTTGCGGAGTTAGTTCTCTCCTTCTGCCTTTATTTAGGTTCCAGGGGTTGAAGTTAGGTTGCTTGCTTGCATGACAAACACCTTATCTAAGAAATGCTAAGAGCAATCTCACCAGACCGAATCCATGTTTTAAAAAAGTTTTTCAGAGAAAATAAAAATTATACAGGTAGGAAATTCATATCTGTATAAAAATAGAGTAGTATCAGAGAGTAAGTGAATAAAATAAAAACTTTAAATGCTCTTATTCTTACTTTATGTGTATGAGTGTTTGCCTGTATGCATGTATGTTCACTATTTGTATGCAATACTTGCAGAGGCCAGAAAAGGGAACCATAATCCTATGCAATTTGAGTTACAGACAGTTGTGAGCTGCCATATGAGTGCTGGGAGCTGGACTCTGCGAGAACCAGCACTTAACCACTGAGTCATCTCTCCTGCCTACCATAATTATTAATTGATCTAAATGGTTTGTTCAAAATAATAATAACATCAATGTATTCAATTATATTTGCATATATTCATACACAAGTATATATGTGTGTCTGTCTGTATATATATATATAATACTTATTATTATAAGATATGGATGACTTTGTTGTATAATTTTTTATTTATTTGCAAATTTTTAAAAATAAACAAATGGCCGGGCGGTGGTGGTGGTGATGGTGGTGGTGGTGGTGGCGGCGGCGGCGGCGGCGCGGTGGCGGCGCACACCTTTAATCCCAGCACTTGGGAGGCAGAGGCAGGCGGATCTCTGTGAGTTCAAGGCCAGCCTGGGCTACCAAGTGAGTTCCAGGAAAGGTGCAAAGCTACACAGAGAAACTCTGTCTCAGAAAACCAAAAATAAATAAATAAATAAATAAATAAATAAATAAATAAATAAATAAATAAACAAATGAATAAATAAATAAACAAATGAATTGAATGACAAGAAAATTCATGGATGGGAAGAATTGTGAATATTTTATTTTTGAAGTTTATTACTTATTTTTATTTTTATATATTGTTTGCCTGCATGTATGTGTTTCATCTATGTGCCTGGTACCAAAAGAGGCCAGAAGAGGGCACTGGACCCATTAGAACTGGATTTACAGATGCATGTTAGCTGCTACATGGGTGCTGGGAACCAAACTCGGGTCCCCTGCAAGAGCAGTCATTGCTCTTAAGCATCTTTCCAGCCCAGATATTTTATTACTAGAAGGCCCTCAAAGTACTTTGAGGGTGAAATGGTGTAGTGCTATTTGAAAATGGACTTACATTAAATATAACTGTATTTTCCAAAGCTTAAGATAACTATTAAAAAGTAACTTAGTTAATACACTAATAAAAGAAACAAAGTAGGATTAGATAGTAATAAAATGAACAAAAATGCAAAATACAAAGAAAGTGGGAAAGACGAAAATTAAACAAGGACAATAGAAAAAGATAAACTTGGATTAATCAGATCAGTAATTTCTATAACTATTGTGAGGAAATAAGTCAAAGGAGGAAAATAAAAGGATAAAAATTCAGTTTGATCTCAGATGGTAAGATCAGACTTATATTGGTCTGAGAGGTTGGCACTCAAATATTAAGGAGATGGCATGGAACAGAGCTGAGAACAGTGTTTGTAGTTGAGAGAAAGCAGAGGGAAGGGTGTGGCTTCGCAGACCCAGCAACTGTTTCTCTGGATAAACTACTTTTCAGAACTGCTGGGTGAGAGCTAAGTGTGATGGCCTGGTTTTGGAACCTCTAGGCTCCTGGGTGTGTGGTGGGTGTTAGTCGCTTCCCCCAATTCCATGGATGGCAGATTTCCTGAAGCCTTGGGCCTGCTTTGCGGGGTGTGTGTGTGTGTGTGTGTGTGTGTGTGTGTGTGTGTGTGTTCCTTTATTCCAGACCCTTTATTAGAGACATCATTTTTCATCTGGCTACTTTCTGCTTGAAGAAAAGGTGTTGTTTGGGGTTTTGGGGTTTGGATTAGTAAGACTGGATTTTTTTTGTCACTGTTGACTATTACAAGATGTAAAGCCATTGATTTGGCACAAGAGCTCAAGGCACTTTTCATTGGCCAGCAGAAATTCAGAAGTTGGCCATCAGTTGTCTATTACAACCTTTTGGGGAACCTTAGGACAAAGTAAATGAAAACATTATTTATTTACTTTATCTATCTATCTATCTATATCTATCTATCTACATCATCTACCTATCATCTATCATCTATCTATCTATGTATTTTTTGTTTCACTGTGTAACTTTGGCTTTCCCAGAACTCTCTCTGTTGACCAGGCTGGCCTTGAACTCAAAGATTTGCCTCCCAAGTGCTGGGATTAAAGGCGTGCACCACCACCCAGCTAAATGAAAACATTTCAGTACAAGTTTTGTTTAGTAAAGTGAAACGTGATTATACACCTGGTCTATGATAACCCTGAATAAAAAGAAAGCTGAATCCAAACTACACACATAGAATAATGTATTAAGTTAACATTACCTGTGTATATGCTATCGAACTATGAGGCTTTATCAATTTCCAAGTAAATCTAATAGAAAACAGAAGACAGTATTTCTATAGTATATCAAGTCATCTATTGAAAATATCCTTAGTGGCTGGAGAGCTGGCTTGGCAAGTAAGATCACTGGCTGCTCTTCCAGAGGACCCAGGTTCAATTCCCAGCACCCACATGGCAGCTCACAACTGTCTGTAACTCCAGTTCCAGAGGATCTGGCACCCTCACACAGATATACACACAAGCAAAACAGCAACGCACATAAAATAAAAATAAATAAATTTTAAAAAAGAAAAAGAAGGCCGGGCGGTGGTGGCGCACGCCTTTAATCCCAGCACTCGGGAGGCAGAGCCAGGCGGATCTCTGTGAGTTCGAGGCCAGCCTGGGCTACCAAGTGAGTCCCAGGAAAGGCGCAAAACTACACAAAGAAACCCTGTCTCGAAAAACCAAAAAAAAAAAAAAAATTTGTCAAAGTTTCACAAGGTTGTAGGTTCCAACTTGCCAAATTTAGATCAACAGTTAAGGACATATCAGGACCTAACTTGAAGACCAATTGTTTAATTTTTTTTTAGGAGACAGGTCAAAAGGCTCTCTTTGGGGATATAGGGTTATTACTCATGTTGTAGGTTTTAGATGGATTGAGGCTAGTTTCTTACCTTGAAATGTCCCCTGAAAAGTTCTGGAGAGGTACTCAAGGGAACTGTCAGGAAGAATGACAGACCCCTGGGGTCTGAAATGAAGCCTAAGTCCCAGAGCAGCACTGAGACTCAAGAGAGCTTTCTCTACTCTGTGTCAGCAGGGAGAATGGCCCGTGTGATGCATCTTTTTTAAAAAATGTCTTTCTTTTGCACAGCTGAGGTTCTGCTTAGGTGTAATTTGCATCTTGCACTTTCTCTCCCTGAACATCAGAGCCCAAACCCTCGACATTTTAAGCAGCTGTGTAATAATCCATCATATGGAAATTATGTAATTTATGACATATTCCTCCACAGTTGGATCTTTAGGTTGTTTCCAATATTTTTACTATTATAAATAACCCACCATGAGCATTTTAGCCCATAAATCTGTAGGTGAACTGCAGAGTTGGTTGTTTTTAGGATCATTTCCCAGCAATACAATTACTAAGTTAAGTGTTACACGGGGAAGTGGTATTCCCAATAAATAGCACACACATTCTTTTTTAAGATGGGGATATCCAATCTTTAAATTTTATTTTTTGTATGCACATATATATGTATATGCATCATTTGCAGAAGCCTAGTGTTCCTGCAGGCCAGACGAGAGTATAGCATTTCCTAGAACTGGACTTACAGATAATTGTGAGCCATCACGTGGGTACTGGTAACCGAACCCAGGTCCTCTGCAAGAATAGTCAGTGCTTTTTTTTTTTGTTGTTTGTTTTGTTTTTTTGTTTTTTTCGAGACAGGGTTTCTCTGTGTAGCTTTGCGCCTTTCCTGGAGCTCACTTGGTAGTCCAGGCTGGCCTCGAACTCACAGAGATCCACCTGGCTCTGCCTCCCGAGTGCTGGGATCAAAGGCGTGCGCCACCACCGCCCGGCTTAGTCAGCGCTCTTAACCTCCTGATCATCTCTCCAGCCCCAGCACACACATTCTTCATAAATAAATGGCAAGCCTTCCGGGCGCAGACGTTGCAAGTCGGCTTGTTCCTGTGTCAGTGTGGCACAGGGTGGCTCTAAACGACCCCACTTCTGGCTCCGAGCTTGTACATTAACAATTGCACCTTCTTTTAAGAGCTACTTCTTGATTTAGTTTTTCTTTTGGAACTATTATGGCTCAAACATTTTTTTTAAATGAACAATTGATGTATGTGCATGGTGGATGCAGTGGTGTTTATGGTACTATTATTTTTTTTTTTTAAATTTAGTTTGTGGTGTCTGTGTGTTTCTGTGTGTGCACATGCCCCATGTGTAGACCGGAGGAGGGGGTCAACTTCCTCTCTTCCTTTAAGTCAGGACTTCTCACTGAACTGCGACTGTGCTGGCTGGCCAGTGAGCTTCAGTGACCTATGTCTCCACACTCCTCCCAACCCCAGCGCTAGGGTTACAGACATGTGCAGCTATGTTTTTTTTTTTTTTAAGATTTATTTTTATTTATGTAATTTGTGTTTGTGTGAGAAAATGGCAAGAATGTACAGGTGCCTGTGGAGGCCAGAAGGGGGCGTCAGATCCCCTGAAACTGGAGCTACAGACAGTGACAAGCCTATAGAACTCAGAAATTGAACTCTGTGGAGCAGCAAGAGTTCTTAACCACCAAGAAGTCTTTCCAGTTCTCATGCCCAGGGATTTGAACTCAGGGCTTCATGCACACAGAGCAAGGGCTTTTTCCCACTGAGCCACTTCCCTAGTCCCTTATTACACTCTTTTTTCTTCCGTTTTTTTCCTGTCTGTTGAAAAAGTTTTCCTAATAAAGAGTTAAGGGGAAAACTAGGGGTGGAGTTTAGCTGGTAGAGTGCTTGCCTACCATACACGAAGTCCTAGGTTCAATCCTCAACACTGAATGAAATCAGTAGCGGTGGTGCACACCTGTAATTACAGAACTTTTGAAGTAGGAGGTTGAGGATCAGAAGTTTAAGGCCATCCTCAGCAAGTTTGAAGCCAGCCTGGGCTAACGAGACCCTGTTTCAGGAAAATAAAAAAGTTTTCCTTTCTAGAAACACTACGTATTTCTCTACATTTCTCGTCTACTCTTTTGTATTTCTCAATACATTGAGTTTTATTTTTCTAAACAATGACCATTGCGTTCACAAGCCTGACGGTAACAGTAAATAAAAGTATCCTATTTTGCAAATGCAGGCTGTGTTTTTTGCTTAATCACTTATAACAGGACCTTAGAAACCACAGGGAACGTTCTCCAGGGAAACTCTGAGGTCTGTCTTGTGACTCAAATTCTTCAATTTATGCTGGATCCAACGCATTGCAGGGGGGAGCTGCCTTAGATGTTGCAAAGGGAGAGAAAAAGTGATCTCACACTGCACTAGACGTCCGTCTTCCTAGCACATATGATCTTGGTTGACTTGGTATCAGGTTACTGTAAGAATCTGCCTGCTTGGCCAGTTCCTCCTGGCCTCCTACTCTCAATTTTTTTAATTCTTTTTTTTAAAAGATTTATTTATTTAATATATATAGTGTTCTGCCTACATGCATGCCTATAGGCCAGAAGAGGGCACCAGATCTCATTACAGATGGTTGTGAACCACCATGTGGTTGCTGAGAATTGAACTTAAGACCTCTGGAAGAGCTGAGCCATCTCCCCAGCTAAATTTTTAATTCTTAGGTAATTACATTTTTAAAATGTATTTGTGTGTGTGTGTGTGTGTGTGTGTGTGTGTGTGTGTGTGTGTGTGTGTGCCACCATGGGTGTGTAGAGGACAACTTGATAGAGTTAGTTTTCTCCTTTTACCATGTGGGTCCTGGGTATCAAACTCAGGTCATCAGGCTTGGAGGTCAGTCCCTTAAGCACCATGCCAGCCCCTTCTGCTCTGAGTACCTAAGGATACATGCACATTAAATAATGCAGCAAATCAGTGTCAGCAAATGAAATTTTCTCAGTCTGTGACAAGACTACTTATTTTCTTGTAAGAAGAGAGACCTCAGAGTATGCTAATGCCCCCCTCCCCAGTGAATGTGGGGAGATGAGGACATAATACAGGACATTGAAAGAAGGTGGCCATCTTCTTTATTTATTTAATCCATTATTTTGGGATAGCACTCTTACCAAAGTAATGCAGATTTTAGCGCTGGTAAACTGAGCCTCCTGTAACAGTATGGAAGTGACTCTGGGGCTGAGACATGGATAGAGGCTGCAGAGTTCTGAGGAACATGTTTATGAAGAGCCAAGAACACATTGAAGAATGCAGAAATGCAGACGTTAGGTGATCCACCAAGGGCTCAGTCAGAAAAGAGTGAGGTAAAAGTGTCTCAGTCTTAGAGACTGCTTATATCAGTGGCTCTCAACTTGGGGATCGAACGGCCCTTTCACAGGGGTCATGTATCAGCTATCCTGCATATCAGATATTTACATTACAATTCATAACAGTAGCAAAATTACAGCTATGAAGTAGCAATGAAATAATTTTATGGTTGGGACCACAATGACATGAAAAACTGTATTAAAGAGTCACAGCATTAGGAAGGTTGAGGACCACTCACTGCCTTATATTGTAACGAACATAAGCTGATAGAAATACATATAAACATTAGCAGTGACTCAAGATGAGTGTGATGGATCCTTCCTGTAATCCTAGGTCTCAGAAGCCTAAGGCAGAAGGATAGCCACAAGTTTAAAGCCAGCTTTCACTGTTTCCATCCATCCATGAATCAAATAAAAACCAAGGTAGTCCTGGTGAGGTCTTAGGAACCAGGGTTGGCAATCAGAAACACGTTACAAACTGTGCTCTAGTGTTCTGTGCAAAGTAGAAACTGCAAACAACAAACTTGGATATTGTGCTAGCCTTTTTTTACTATAACAGAATACCTGCAATAACAGCTAAAAGGAGGAAAACATTATTTGGGGCTCATGGTTATTTTGCATGGTCACTTGGTTGCATTGCACCGAGGTCTATAGCAAGACAGAGTTATGGTGGGAGTGTGGGGGTTATCACCTCCTCATAGCTAGCAAGCAGAGAAAGGTTGGGGTGAAGATAGCCTGCAAAGGCAGGCCCCCAGTGCTTTACTTCCTCTAAGCAGGACAGACCTCCCAATAGCCCATTCAGAAAGATGAGCCGATGATGTTAGCATCCCTATGATGTAAACACCTCTGGATGGTGCCAGACCTTCCCCACACATACATGGAGCTTTGGTGAGGACACTTCCTGTACTCAACCCATAGCAGGTATGCACTTAGCTGTGGGGATTCCTAGGTGAAGCACCCTGATTTCTCCACGGTGCTTAGTTAAATGCAAGAAAAAGACACGTGAATTGTAAACGGAACCTGAACTTGCCGGTCTGGCCCATTCTCAGCCTATTCATTGTAAATAATGAGGAGCATGGTGGAGGGAATTTGCAAGACTGTGTAGCTGGCCAATCCCTCCATCTCTCTTGATTCCACATGTAACTAATGAGACAGTATAGTAGAAGTTGGGAATATGGAAGAGATCATAGGCGTATAGCCAGGAAATGAAGGAAGGCTCTCATTTACCTGCTTCTCCTTGAAGAAATGGGAAGAATGACCCTAAAGACATTTCAGAGTTGATGAGGACTTCCACTCCCACCACACTCCCAGGGCAAGGGTGTTTTAGGAGGCAGCAGTCCTCTTCATCTCCTGTACCCATATTCTGGCTCTGCCAGAGAGCCTTGTGGTTGAAGGATGACCCTGCTGTGCCGGGTGACCTAGAGGGCAGATAATAAATTTGGCCTGGCTAAAGTGTTGGACTCCTTGGTACCTGCCATCTCCCATTCTTTTTTTTTTTTTTTTTTTATTACCCCCTTTGAAATACTACCATTTGGAAGCTCATACCTTGTGAGCTTTCGCAGGCTCACAGCTGGAATTTTGCCTGAGGATGAGCCACACCCATCTCAGACATCCCTAAGTGAGATGCTGCGGAGAGGAGATTTTGGACTGTCAATCCACTTCAGTGTGAACTGACTTTGAGGGCTGCCGTGAGAGGGTGAATGGTTTTGTTGTTGTTGTTGTTGTTGTTTTGCTGTGTGTGTGTGTGTGTGTGTGTGTGTGTGTGTGTGAAAGCGTGATTTGGGGGAATGAGAGGACAGTACGTGATTAAATTGCCCCCACCCCCATATCTCGGAACCCTAGCCCTGGTGAGACTGTATATGGAGATGGTGCACACAAGGAGATAACAAGGTTAAATGAATCCATGAGGATGGCTCACACAGCAGTGGCATCCTGAGGAGAGGAAGGCGCCAGAGCTTGATCTCTGTACATACAGAGAAGGGGCCAGGCCAGAGCTTGCTCTCTGTACATACAGAGAAGGGGCCAGGTGAAGACACAGTTGTTTACAAACAAGGAGAAGTTATCAGAATCTGACCCCGTGACACGTGAGGCTTGAAATTCCAGCTTCCAGGACTGTCGAACGATTCTTTTCTGCCTTAAATCAGTGGGGCAGCACCTGTTGCCTGGGTGAACACAAGAGCGACTCCCTAAGCCGCTATCTACGATTCCATCGGAGCAGACTGGGAGAACACGTGCAGTTCCTGTCCACAGCAACGGTTAAGAACTGCAGTTTTTATCCCCCCTCACAGTGAGCTACCCTTGCAGATATCCCACCCACCATCTTCAGGAGTTCCCAGCCTGACATCTCTAGTTATGCTACCTGGCTGAGGCCAGAGGTTTGGGGGAAGGAACAGACAAGTGTGAACACCAGACTCCGTGTCCAGAGCCTCCCCTTGAAATTGTGCTAAGCCATCTTAGACCACTTCCTGGTTATCGCTGCTTCTGTTCATCGTTCATCAAATAAGCCTGTGGGATCAGGCTTTATAACAGTGCAGATGTGGACCTGGGTGGAAAGCCTGATATTAGCCGTGTGACCTTGGGCAAGGGACTTAGCTTTTGCAGGTCCCTCCCTCCACACACCTTTAATAACAGAGATAATGCTAATACCCTCCCATGATGGGGCTAATTATCAGTGTTATTCTAGATAGTATCTCAAGTAGTCCAGGTTGGCCTCAAACTCACCAGGAAGCAAAGGGTAAGCTTGAACTTTTGATCCTCAGGCCTCCACCCGCTAAGTGCTAGGATTACAGTGGTGCACCACACCATTGGAATTATGAGGTGCTGGGGATGGAACCCAGGGCTTCGTGAGTGCTAGACAAACACTCTACCGGCTGAGATACATTCCTAGCGCACAGCGGACTCATTAAAAGATCATTTATCAGAGGCCCTACCACCTAGAGAATGTCAATAAAAGGATGTCCCAAGGGTTTGCTACTGTAATTTTCTTAGTGACAGTCATTATTCACAGGTTCCGTCTTCCATTCCATCCCAAACCCTAAACCCTCACCATCCCAAATTCTGCTCCCTCCCGCTCCCCACCGAACAGCCCCTGGCTTCCCTCCATGGTAGTGTCTAAGCTGTTTCTTCGGCCTGGTGTTCAGTTTCTGCTCTTCAGGGGCACAGACATCCTGTCCTCTGGGATGCAGGATCCACAACCACTCCTCCTCTCCACCCCTCCCCCCCAATCAGAAGGAATGGACTAAAGGCCCAGATTGGAGCACTGATAAGAAAACCACCCCTTTTAGCACTTATTTCTTTGCCTTGGAATTAACTCTTTCAGAGCCTGTCTCCCAGAGTGGCCAACCCTGGGTAGCAGGGTTGGAAAGAGTACCTTCAGTCACCCAAAGCACTTAGCACAAAGCAGGTCAGAGTAACTAGCCTCAGTGCAGCAAAAGGGTCTGGGTTAACCCTTTCAACCCCAGCCCTGGATTCTCCCCAGGCCTCAAGCATGGTGGAGTACTCTAGGGATTCGGACCATCCCTTCCCCTGGGTGCCCTTCACCTGAGTCAGCGGGGCTCCCAGGGGGCTTCTCTCGCTCCTCCCACTTCAGTCCCTCCAGCTACCCCACCCCACCCCCGCGTGGCCCCTCCCCTCCTCCATCTCCAAGAGCCCTGAGGGGCCGGGGCGGAGCGTCTGGGCAGCGAACTAGGAGGCTTTTAGGCCAGCGATTGCTTGAAAAGCGCCGCCACCGCTTAGGCCCGGGGCAGGCAATGGCAGGGGACGTGTGATCTCGGACAGTGAGAGGGCCACTGCTATCATGCCCGGGCGCGCGGGCGCCGCCCGGTTCTGCTTGCTGGCTCTCGCTCTGCAGCTACACTGGCCGCTGGCGGCGTGCGAGCCGGGACAGACCACAAGTAAGTGGCAGCGCACAGCAGGGTCGTGGGGTGGCTGGGGTGGGTGGCCTGGGGGTCTGGGAGTCGCTCTTGCAGGCCTGGAGCTCCGTGACCGCTATCCCTGCTAGCTCTGCTACTCCCCGGGGCGTGAGTGCCGCTACTAGGAGCCCAGGCTTTGTTCTCATGCGGTGAGCCAAGGGAGGTAGTGGATCGGCTGCGCGCACTGAGCAATCAGAAAGCAGTGGGTCCTCTCGCTGCTTGCCTTCTTCTCTCCATCTCCCTTCCCTGTTTTCCTACTTTGGGCTTCTCTTTCCGCTGCTCTCCCCGTTTTTGCTGTTTTCTCACGGTTGATCATCTCCGCTCCGCCTCTCTCTCATCGCTGTTTTGCGCCTGCTGCTCTCGCAACCCCGGAGCATCCCCAGAGGAGCACCCCAAGCATCCTATGCACAATGGGTGGGGGAGCCACTCCCTGGGATCTTGCTGGGAGTCAAATGCATGGCAGTGGGGTAGAAAATCAAAGGCTTTCAAGAGATCAGGGTAAGGTAGTTTACTGGGTATCTCTGGTTGTACACTTCGCATCCTTGCATTGGCAGCGGCGACCCTAATCTTAGACCATCAAAGGGCCATGCACACCCATTACACTGATCGTAAGCTGAAGTTCACTACCGAGAAAGCAGACATGTATAGGTACAGCCCATATTGAAGACCTCCTGACACTGGAAACAAGGACTCTCATTCCACCTCACCCAACGGCCACCTCCCCTTGGCCTCAGTTTCCCCATCTGTGCAGAAAGGGGGATGGGCCCCGCGCTTCCAGTTTGGAAGCTGGAAAAATGTCTGTTTCTCACAACTGTTTTCCCAGTCACCACTCCCTCCCGGGCCCCATCCCTCAGAGGCTCTCCTAGGATTTCGCGGAAGAGAGGGTCCCGGAGGGGCAATGCCTGGCTTCTGTCATTCTGACCCGGGAGAGCTTAGCTTTAGCTCTGCAGCAGCTGGAGAGCTGGGCTGACTCCAGAGGGGGTGCTTGCTGTATCAACCGTCAGCGTTTTCAAATCAGGCTAGTGACGCCCTGTACCGGCTGGGCAGGCTGCATTCCCCCCCTCAAACCCCCCCCCCCCAGCCTGACGCAAGGGTCCGCCTCACCCCCATCCCGTACTCCAGTCGACAGAGGAAGCCTTTTTTCAAAGCTCTTATACCAAGAGGGAAACTGAGGCACAAGGGGCTTCACAGAGGAAGGAGGAGGGTCTTCCTTTTGTTGGAGTTTGGGGTTCCTTGAGAAAGAGGGAGCCAGGTACCGTTCGTTAGTCTGATTTTCCAGTCTAACACATAAGCAGAAGGGCAAGGAAATCAAGCTTCACTGGATCCCGAGTCACAGAGACCACTCAGGCAGAGTCGCTGTAGATCTGGGAAGAAATAAAAATCTACAGAGTAGTAAAATGACTTATGATCCCCAAATGAGCAGTTGCTATTAATATTTTGCTTTCCCTCTTTCCTGGTTTCCTGTGACTATATACAGATGAATTTAGACACATCACACACACACACACACACACACACACACACACACACACACACACTTTAAAGGTACTTCCCAAATCATGACGTTTTCCAAAACTATGGTTATAATGACTGCAAGGTCTACCAAGGGACCACAGACATATAATTTCCCCAAAGTTAAACTCCTGGCTCTCGGACAAACGCAACAAAGATTTTCCTCCCACTTAAGACTTTCTCTATGAGGTGGCAGAAGCAGCTGCTAAAGCTGGTTAAGAATCATTAGCAGAACCCTAGAGATAAGGGAGTTGATGTGGTGGAGTCCTGCGGATGAGACAGAGTCACGTAATTGTTGCTTATCTCTTCCCTATCCTGAAGGCGCTGGCATCTTTGCCCAACACAGGCCCACAGTTAGTGTTAGCGTTCACCGAGTGCAGGCCTTCCATCACAAGCAAACAGAGCTAGAGATAACCTTCCCTTAGCCAAGTCGCCCATCCTTTTGTTAGACGGTGCTCCAGAGCTGATGCTGGCAAGACATCCCACGTGGGGCTTGCCTTATTTTCAAGTTATGAGCCACTCTTTGTACACTGCATTGTGTTCTTAAACTGTACTGTGTTTAGACTTGAGACTGCTTTCAGTCCTTTTCATGATCCTGGGACCTTTAGACATTCTCTTAGACACCGCACAGCTCCTTTTGTCTAAGAGTCTAGATTTATATAGGGTTAATAACTCAGAGGTACTGAATATATATGTGAATGTATCTATCCCTTCTGATTTGTACCAGCGTAAACGAAACCAGGGAGTTTTTTTTTTTTAAGATGTATTTTGATTGCAAATATATCACATCAGTCTTTTGAAAAGGAATTTAATCAATGGTCATCCCACCACTACTCCAGCCATCTTTAAACTTTCTTCCCTGAGACAGGATGCTGTGTAGCCCGAGGTGGTCTTAGAGCTCACTATAGCCAAGGATGGCCTCTTGCTGGGATTACACGTGTCACAATATCCAGCGCAGCTATCTTTTATATCAGTCATGTGATGGATGTGGTTGGATTAGAAGGAACAGAACATGGGAGGGCTCAACTACATCCCTGGGAGTCTTTGGATTTACCCCGTTTCAGAGACTTAATTTGCTCAGGAACCGGGAAATTCTCGATCAGTGTTGCGGTCTCCCGTTCTTGGACTTGGCTCTCCTGTGGGTTCTGCCTCTTTTCTTGGGAGCTCACTGGCGGCCTCCAAGGGTGCCGAGAAGGGAGAACTAGGTGTGGGAAGGTCTGGAGACTAGGGAGTGAACCACAGCTGCAAACTTGCCAGTAAGCCGGTCCAGTCAAGGTTAATGGTTTGCAAGTGAATGCTCATGGTTTGCAGGTTGGGACCCACGTCACCTTTACTCTTACGTGTGTCCCTGTAAGACCTCCCAGGGAGGTGACTGTCGTCTCCAAAGAGAAAATTAAATCTCAGTGGTAACCAATGTGAGCGCAAACCTCTGATTATACCCAGAATTCCACCCCTTCATCACTCCCCGCGACGCTACCCCAGTCGGAGCCCTCCACATCTCTCACCGGGGCTCCTGTGTGCCTCCATCCATCCTGCCTTCCAGCTTCTACTCGGTCCCTATTCCCCTCCCCCACTCTCCACTCAGCAGGGAGAGTCATCTTTGAAAACAAAACTACTACAGATCATATTGCTCTTGTGTTTTGAGGCATCCAGAACCTTCTAAGTCTATTTATGATAAAATCCAGCCCCTCTTCACGCCTTTGTGTTATTACAACCGCAGCTGTCTGGCTTAGCACGATTTACGAGACCATCTCCCCTTCCTTGCTTGCCATATTTACCAATGTCCTCTGACTTACTGGACTATTTCCCCTTCCTGCTAGTTCCTTTTCGAGGTCCAGCCCATTTCGGCACTTGTCACTCTTTGCTCTTTCCCTAGTTTTTTGCACCACGGTCTTTCCTTTGGTTCCTGGGGTCTCAATTAAACACCACCAGTACTGACCATCCTGTTTCAAACAGGCCCCCTGCTAGGTGTCGTGATCTGATTTTTCTCCAAGGCAGTTACCATCACCTCAGAATATCTGTTCATTTCCTGTCTCCTGGCAAGGACACAGACCTTGTTTGCCTATCTTTATCACTTTGTCACCCAGACACAGTAGATCCCAGCAGGTCTTCTGATACCCCTGGGCGGAGCACTTTCCAGGCAGCAGTGATTGCCTCAGAAGTGGTATGGAGCTGTACTTGGGCTCTGGAGCAATATGCCTGCTCCTGAGTGCCTGGGGTGTGGAGGTCTGGGATTCTTATGGTTGTGCTATCTTGTGTTGGCAGGAGGAAGTCAAGAAGGCCCTCAGCTACAACATGAACTTGTAATACCTCAGTGGCAGACTTCAGAAAGCCCGGGGAGAGGAAAGGTAAGACTCCCAAACACTTCTGTTGAAGAAGCATGACAATTCTCTTACTGAGATGTGGGGCCACCCAGGTATCACCATGGCTTCCGCTTCTGGCCCTAACCTTTCACTGTGCCAGTTTGGGATATCTTAGCAGCGACTTTCCTTCACTTTATGGCAAACTTGTAGACCATTCCCAAGCCCTTTTCATTGAGAAAATGAAAACTCACAGTAACACCGACACAGACTGGGGCTGGAGAGATGGCTCAGCAGTTGAGATCACTTTCTGTTCTTGTAGGGGACTGGGGTTCAGTTTCCACCACCCACATGGTGGGTCACAACCATTTGTAAGTCCAGTTCCAGGGGATCCAAAGGCTTCTGGCCCCTGAGAGGGTACCCGGCAGGCACATGGTGTTCATACACACACACACACACACACACACACACACACACACACACACATACACACACACATATATATGCAGGCAAAACACTCATGTACACACGCAAAAAATAAATCTTTAAAACTACTGATACAGATTAAGTGCAACTTTGTCACAGATCTTGATTGGAATTTCTGTTTTGTTTATTTTTGTCTGTTTGTTTTCTGAGGCAGGCTCTCCTGCAGCCCAGGTTACCATCTAACGCACTATGTAGCCGAGAATGACTTCGAACTCCTGCCTCCATCTCCTGGTTCTAGGATCACAGGCATACACTAGTTCTCTTCTGAGACCAACTTGGTTGTAGTTTACAACCTGTAGTCCCCTACTTCCCGCTTCCATTTCTTGAATGCTGAGATTACAGGTGTGTGACACTCAGCTAATTTAGTAAGAGGCAAGATAGGGAGCTCAGATTAGGTCATGTATCTTAAAAAAATCCTACAGGTTCCTTGAGCCAGAACACGACTAGCAAAATGCACAGGTGTTATCAAGGGGATTGGAACATGGCCAAGAACGGTAGGCGTTCTTGGTTCTAGTTCTAAATGACTAGAAAGGGAAATCCAATTGTTGCGTGACAGTTACCTGTTCTGGGATCTTCTACTTTACAAATGACTTGCACTTCCTCATTCATAAAATCAGTTTTAGTGGGAATAAAGAGGAACAGAGTTGTGGAAAAGGGCCGACTTTTTCATTTTTTGCAGAGTCTTGCTACATACCCTATTCTGGCCTCTGATTTGAGACCGTCCTGCGTCACCTTCCCAGTACAAGGATTACAGGAATACACTACCATGCCCAGTTTGAAGGACTGGTTTCTGTGGTCTCTGAGGGGGCCAAATGGCCTGTAATTTATTGGGCAACAGATAGGAACAAGATTAAAGCTGGGGAAAGACTTCAGACAATTGTGGCCCTGGAATCTGGAAAGATAAACAGATGCGAAATGCCTAGAATTCGTTGAGTTACTGCAGAGTCATACAGACGTGTCCCCAGTTCACCAGCTTGGGCACAGTGAGGCAACTTACAGAGAAATTTCAGGAGAATAAAAGTAGGGAACGTTTTACCCTCAAAGCAAAGAAAAAAAAGTGCATGAGCTCATTCCATCCTAAGTAAGAAAGGCTCAAAATAGCCTCAGGAAAAGTTAGACAAATTAATAGATGGCCATCCTCAGGCAGATTGTTCTTTCTAAATGTAAGGTTTTAGGTATTTCATTCACCACCATTATTGCTGAAGAATGGATATGATACTTTTTATAGAGGCTCCTTTGTTCTCTCCAGATGTTGGATGCTGGGCATCCTCAGGAAGGGCCCGAGAAACAAAGTGGAGGACCAGATCCTGTCTTTGTTCCCAGCCATTGTCTGCCCAGAGCTTGGCTCATTGTATTCTGCAAGGATAGTCAGCCCAGTGCCTGGCACCATAAATATTTGTTGAATGAGAGAGAAGAGGAGGAAGAGAAGAGGAAAGAGAGAGTGTGTGTTAGTTCACTATGAGTCTAACTTGCATCTAAGTAATTCATGGATTTATTAGGCAGTACTTAAACACTGACTGTATATGGACTCTGCTACAGATGTTTTAGGATGATGCATGTACAAGTGATAGGCATCTCAGATGGTGTGGAGCTGCAGGGCTGTTTAATTTCACCCTAAACAGAAAGGACCTTTGGTCCTTCTTTCAGGGAAATACAAGCAGTGGGCACCTTCCAAAGCTTCCCAGAAGGTGTGCTGGTGTCCTTCTTCAGGCAGTAAAGGAGTTCCAGGAGGAACGCCGCCGTCTATAGTAGAGCTGGACAGAGAAGTGTCACAGAGCTGTGAAGTGCCGTTTCATTGTTTGGCTTGAGCTGTTCCCTGGAAACAGGGAACATCTGATCTTAAGCCTCCTGTCCGAGCACCCTCCAGAAGCTCAAGTATTTTTGGATTACCTACATAAAAATAAATATTAGTTCTCACATGGCAGATTGTGTCTCTGTGTGAGGCACATGGTATCACTTGCCCTGTGCCAGCATTCTGTTTTTGGTGTGGGCTGTCACATGGGTGCCTGCCCCTTGGGTAACGGCTTGCTAGAGTTCTGTTGTCATGTACTCAATGCCCGCTGGGGCTGTGTGTCCTTGATTCTCAGTGTGACTGGGTAGGGCTCTTACTCCAGAAGTCCCCAGGGCAATATCACAAATGGGCGGCAACCACAGTGGGCACTGGCTATGTGCTGAATCAGCACCGCAGAATCTGGAAAGTGAGTCTTTAGTGAAAGTGTCTGGGCACCCATCTGTCTCCCTGCTTCCTGGCTTTCAACCCCCCCCCCCCTTTTTTAAACATTTTTTTTAATGTATGAGTGCTCTGTCTGCAGCTATGCCTACATGCCAGAAGAGGGCATCAGATCCCATTATAGGAGGTTGTGAGCCTCTATGTGGTTGCTGGGAATTGAACTCAGGACCTCTGGAAGAGCAGCCCGTGCTCTTAACTGCTGAACCATCTCTCCAGCCCCTCAAACCCTTCTTAAGATGAGGCAACAGGGTTAATTAGGCATTGCACAAGGTACTTGATCATCAGAGGCCTTCGTGGTTTTAAAGTCCTGAGCCCAGATCACAATTGGGAAGGAGAGGATCAGGAATTAAGAAAGGGAATGTGACTGGGCTGTGGGTGTGGCTCAGTCTGTATCGTGTTTGCTTAAAGTCCTGGGTTTCCTCTCCAATACACACACACACACACACACACACACACACACACACACACAGCAAAAATTTTTAAAAAATGCAAGTAGTGTCGTTAGTTCCTTTCAGACAATCATATACTGCTGAGTTACTTTAAACATTTAAAAACTTTTTTTTTTTTAAAATTTTTCAAGACAGGGTTTCTCTGTATAGCTTTGCACCTGTCCTGGAACTCACTCTGTAGCCCAGGCTGGCCTTGAACTCACAGAGATCCGCCTGCCTCTGCCTCCCAAGTGCTGGGATTAAAGGCGCGCGCGTGCGGCACCACCGCCTGGCCATTTAAAAACTTTTGGTCCATATTGTCAAATTACTTTTCAGATGGTTGGTTTCAGTTCAAATTCTCAGTCATAGGGTCTGAGGGTGTCCATTATGATTTACAGTTTTAAATGGCCTTTGTCCCTTTTGATTTTGCTGAGGATATCCTATTTTTTTTTAATGTTGTTGTTTTTCTTCCTTTCTTTCTTTTTTTTGGGAGGGGGGGCGTGGGGAGAGGAGGGAGTTTACCCATGATGTTCAGCCTGCTCTTCATGCTTGTCTTAGGTGATCTGTGCTGGGTGTATAGTGTGTTTGGCCATTGGCAAATTGCTTATGTATGTTTAAAAAACATTTACTTCTGGACTTATAAAACCCTAATTTATGGTGCTTTTTGTTGCCACCCCTGAGGTGATTGGAGTTTCCAAATTGAGGGCTCACATAAAATAAAAAAAAAATATGAAAGAACTCACTCTGTAGAATATCCTTTGGTATATTTTGAGATGATAGCTAATGTGATGATATTGAGGGCTTCCTTTGAACTAGGCACTGTGATACATTATTTACAATTGTTTTCTCATCTAGTCCTTAAGGATCCTTGTAAGGTTGGTTATTAGTACCCCACGTGAGGAAAGAGGAAGCAGAGGTGTCGGGAGGCTTGGTAACATGTCCAGGTACACACAACCACAGATGTCATCCTGCACAGCAACCATGGGTCTGACTCTCCAGGTACTGAGGGTCAGGTCTCCCTGTGTGGACCTTCACAGGACCGCATGTACCTGCTCAGCTTTGAACCTCAGCTTGATTTTCTCTCCTTTGCTTTTTGGCTGAAAGCAGATGGGGAAGATTTGGGTTGTTTGGGGACTGAGGTCACTTCAAGCTGAGGCTGGAAAGGCTAATGAACTTCCCTCGCCGGCTTCCGGAGGATCCCTGTGCTGGTACTGTCAGATCCGGTGCTGGGCCCTGGGAGCCTCGGTCCCTGCTTCCAGGAACTGACATCCTTTTATTGTTGTTTTTAGCATCCACTCACAGCGGAGCTCAGGGTCATGGCTGAAGGGCGAGAGCTGATCCTGGACCTGGAGAAAAATGAGTAAGTGGATTTCTCCCTTCTCCTGTCTGACACCAAACAGTCAACTCGCCTGTAGTGCCAGTCTGAGGCAGGTGTCACAGTATGAAAGGAAGAAGCTGAGTGGCATGGTCCCCAAGCTCGCCATCCTTGGTCTCTGTGGGGCATCCTGCCAAGAGAGAGCTCTTCCTTGGTCTCTTGACCGCTGGGAGATGGCTGGGCTGCTTCACATCCTGCTTGGATTTCCTTGGGCTGTATTTCCGGTGTTTCTTGGAGTTCACTCTGTGTGTGTGTGTGTGTGTGTGTGTGTGTGTGTAAGGGCGGGAAGGGACTGGAAGCAGCTGCCGACCCAGCTCCAGCCCAGTGTATGGCAGGAAGTGGAGGCGAGTAGAGGAAGACAGGGAGAAGCAGGAGCAGGCTGGGCAGGGATTTGGCACCTCTGACCCTGATTCTTTCATCTACCCAAGAATCTGCTGAGAAGGGCTTTGCCCGAAGCCTCCTGGCTTCCACGGGCCCAGCTTCTCCCCAACCTCATTCATGCTGGGCGGTGGCCCAGTTCAGAAATATCCCCGTATTGATTTCCGGCCTAACTGTCTCGATTCATGGAGGAAGGGGATGAATAGATGACACCGCCTGGCTGTGGCCATCCATTGATGGCCCATTCTTCCTTCAGCCCCAGTCTACCTGGCCCCCTAGAGCTCTTCGTACTTGGCCAGGGACTCTGACGGCCTTTATGATTTCCCCACGGATGGTCTGACTTGCAGCGTCCACATACACGCTGGAGATAAGGATGCTTGGTTTGGATGGCTGCCCGTCTGCTCTTGGCAGCCCCTGAAACACCCTGGAAGCTGATGAGTAATGAAAGTCTCACTGCCAAGAAAGGGTTAGAGCAAGGCCTTCCCCATCCAAAAGGGTGGGAATGGCTGCTTGTCTTGGGTGGAAAGGGAGAAGAAGGATTTATTCCAAATTTGGGCTCTTTGGACACTTGCAGAAAAGGATCACTGGAGTCCGCAGTGTGGTGAAAGGGTAACACACCCACCGGTACAGGGACAGGGTGTTTTGTGACACTACTCTCGGGGAATTGTGAACAAAGATCTGCTTACCAGTAATAGAGCAAAGTAAGGATGCCACCAAAGTTCAACTTTGTGACCCAGTAATTTTTATAGCAACAGGACGAGGGGTTACAGATACAGACGTGACTCCAAGGATAGCAGTCTCACCAAGGCCTGCCCGGCATGGGTAGCAGCAGCTCACGAAAGCTGGAAGCCCAGGGCTCACTGCATGGCTTGCAGGCAGCTCAGGTGGTCTGAGCCTCCTCCAGGGAGCTGGGCTGGGCCGAGCCTAGGGGAGGGAGGTAGTCCTTACTGCCTTATACAGTTGAGGAGGAGGGATCTAGTGATTCTGGTCATTTCCAGGGACTTCCTTGAAGCCTTGAGTGGTTTACTTCCTGAGTTTCATGAGCTTCCCAACAGAATGAGATGTTTTCACTCCCTCTAGAGTAAGTGGTTCTCAACCTTCCTGATGCTAGCACCCTTTAATACAGTTCTTCATGTTGTGGTGACCCCCACCCCCGCCAATCGTAAGATTATTTTGTTGCTACTTCATAACTGTAATTTTGCTGCTGTTATGAGTCATAATATAAATATCTGGTGTGTGACCTCAAAGGGGGTCAGGACCCACAGGTTGAGAACCACCGCTTTACAGCAAGCGCCCTATGACTTACAGAGCTGGGGTTTACCATGGAAGAAATTGCTACATAACACAGGGCTCTCACTCTGCCCCCTTCTTCTCTCTGCCTCCGGGGCACTGGCTTTCCGCACACCAGAAAGATGAGCATCACTGCCATGTTGACTCTTTTCCTCCTGAGCCAAACGCGCGTTTCACTGGTTTGCCGGAATGTTTCCTTCCTTCCACTCCCTGGGACAGGCCTGGCTGGCTGGGTACCTGGCGTGGGAAGCGCCTCCTTGCTCAGGGCTTCTCTTTGATTCTGATGCTGTGATCCTACAAGAAAAGGCCCAGGGAGGGCTAGCTTGTGCTTGGCCTCTCTCGGGGATCTGCTTTGGTGCCTCACTGGCTCTGCCGAGTGGCTAACACTTCTTACGTCACCTGTGTCTGTCCTGTTTACCCCACGTGGGACTTGTTACCCTTAACCTTCCTCCGGCCAGCTGAATTGATGATCCGGTCAGGGGCAGATCCTTGGCTGGAGCAGCCAAGCAAGGGCCCTCCGTCCTTGTCTTTTCCTTCTATGTTGGGTCTTCTGCAGAAGATCTGGGGAAGTTAGAACAGGAAGATGTCTTAGAGACTACGTACGGAACACTGCAGTCTCACGCACAGGTACACAGCGCTGGCCTGAAGTCACTCAGCAAGTGTATGAGGAGGGTGAGTGGAAATCAGTTGTGTCCCTGGCTTCGATCTGGAGTTGTGATGTGTGGTCTAGGTCGGGCTGCTGAAATCTGGGAGGAGGGTAGTAATGGCCTCCTCATGCGGTTGGTTGTGAGGAATGGATGGCGTGGTCAAAGCATATAATGTGAGCACATGGAATTGTTAGGTATGGTGATTTTTTTTTTTTAAATTACTTTTTAATTTCATTGTGTGTGTGCCCAAGTGAGTGCGTGTGTGCTCAGAGGTCAGGGCTTTACCTCAGGTGTCGCTCCTCAGGAATGCTGCCTACCTTATTTTGAAACAAGATCTCTCATTGGCCTGGAGTTCACTCCAGTCAAGAGCCGCAGGGATCTGCCTGTCTCCCTTTATCTCCAGGATTACAAGTACCTGTTACCATGCCTGGCTATTTTTACATGGGTTCTAGGCTTGAACTGGGGAAGGCAAGGTTTCACTGAGCAGGCCCTGTTGTGGTTTTTCATGCCCCTACTGAAGTGCTAGGGATTCCTCACAGCTGCACCCTGTTGTGTGTGCCTGGCCAGCAACTCCCAGCGAGGCCCGTGGGTCTAGATATGGTGCCTGGCCTCCTTGAGCTCTGGAGGCTACAGACTGACCAGAATGGAAGCAGCCGAGCTGACCTCACCAGGTGTCCCTGGGGAAGGACTTCCTGCTATTTTCATCCAAATCGGACTTGTTGTTTTTGCACACATGTTACCAAGCTGAATTGACTCCAACTGCACACAACTTCCTGGTGTGTTTACTTCCCCAAGCTCTCTCATTCACAGTGCCGGCAAGCCCAGATTCAAAACAGCTCTGGGCTGAGGAGATTTTTTTTTTTTTCTTTCTGAGTTTTCTAGTTACTGTGTTAACATTTCTTTCTTGCAGTGGTATCTAGGGAATCTAGGCCCTGTGCTCAGACACTTCCCAAGCTCTCTATTCCGTTACCCTCCTGGTAGATTCCTTTGCTCTTCCTATCTGCTGTCGCCTGCCATGTTCCATGCACTGGTGTGTAGGTCCCCAGGCAGGTTGAGCTGTGGGGAAAAGAGTTCTGTCATCGTGGAGCTCTTGGTATAGTGGGAGGGAAAACAGTAAGTGAACAGTTACTGTACAGTGTGCCAGATGATAAGAACTGTATACAGGAAGCCAAACACTGCGGGCTCCGGAAGAGCCGGGGGTGGGAGGGAGCAGATGTTGATGAATGGTATTCAGGAATGACCTTGGGGAATTGGAGTGGAGACCTGAAGGGGTGAGATGGTATCAGGGAGAGAATAGTCAAATTCAGAGGTCCTGTAGATGGTGAGGATTTCAGCATCCCTGTCCCACTTCCTTATGTCTGCTCATATGTTGGATTCTCTGGCCTCCCAGGAGCCATGGGCAAGGGCTTCTGGGACAATGGCTAGAGGAAGGATATTGAAATTTGTTTTTCATCACTCAGAGGTGTCTGGTTTTTTCCCATCAAATCAAAGTCCTCGTGCTAATGCACAGCCCAAAATAGCAGTGAGCAGGCCTTTAATGGAATTCACACATGGAGAGAGCCTTGCCTAGAATGGTGAGGACGGTGGAGCCGGGGGAGGGGCCAGGAGATAGGATGTGGCAGGCAGCCCTTTAGCAGAGTCAGCAGCCTGGGCATCATCTTCTCCACTTTAGGCAGCTCAGGATAAGTTGGTGCCATCCCTGTGACTGGTCCCAGCTCCTTTTCTCTGGAGCACCGGCCAAAAAAAAAAAAAAAAAAGAAGTGACCCCTGTAAGAAAATGGGTACATGGCTTCAGGCTGGGTCTTGCATTCGGATGCTGTCTCTACCACTTAACAGCCTCCCGGTGGGTGTCTTGAAGCCTCAGTCCCTTCTTCACCCAGCACTATAATCACAGTCCTGCGTCCCAGAGCCACGAGGAGGCTGAGATGCTGAGGTGGGCATAGAGGACCTAACCCAGTGTCTGCCTTGTGTTGCACACTCAGTAAAGGACAACTGTTATCTTTGCTCCACTGTTGGCCAATTGCGCAGCCGGAGCATGCTCATTGTAAAGCACATAGCCGTGCCAAGGCAATAAAGCGGTAGAGGTTTGCTGCTCGCAAGGAGAGCTCAGGGCTGCCTGGTGGGGATTTTCTAGACCTTCCCTGTGCCTGTGAGAACATGGATCCTGTCACGTGCAGTCACAGGGAAGCTGATACAGAGACTCCTAGTATAGCTGGGAAGAAAATATAAGGAGATTAAAAAAATGTTTTTATTTATTTTTATTGTGTGTGCATGGGTGTTTTGCCTGCTTGTGTGCGCGAGCACCATGTGTATGTCTGGTACTCTCGGTGGTGTCAGATCTCCTGGAACTGAGTTACAGTTGTGAGCTGCCATGTGGGTGCTGAGATTTGAACCTCGGGTCCTCTGGAAGAGCAGCCGGTGCTTTTAAGCTCTGAGCCATGTTTCCAGTTCCAAGAAAGGAGATTTTACCATATTAACTGTTCTGTACCGTTACATGCCTGACTGTCATGAAAATTATACCACCCTGTCTCGGGAAAGCATTATGGTGTTATTTATGATAATATCTAATATTTGCACTTTGTATAATTTGGGAACATTGCATAGTTGTTAGGGGGTGGTCACGTGAGGCAGGCATCCATTCTGGTGGACATAGCCCTAAGTTCAGTGAGATGATGTGGAGTTGACAGACACACCCGCCCGCCCTCCTGAGCCTCAGCTTTCTCTTGTGTAAAATGGGATTTTTGTTTTGATTTGGACTTCAAGGGTCTTCTTGTATTACCTGTTTAAAGGACACTATGTATGTGGAAATAGGAAGTTCCTGCTTCAGGAGACTCCCCCTCCCCCTCCCCCGGAGAGGGCAGCAGGATGATGAAAAACCATGTCACAAACCATGTCCTTGAAGTTGGGGTGAACTGTTAGCTTAGGACTCACCAGTTCAGGCAGCAGAAAGAGCAGGAGGGAATTACAGGCTGGAAATTACAGACTGCTGTTCACAGCCTGTAATTTGGTGGCATGCGTCCATAGTATTTTTTCTCTGTGACTTACCCCTGTTTGAAGACTGCCATTTACCCAGGGGCTGTGTTTGACAAGTCTTATGTGCTGCACAAAACTTCTCTGGGGAGCTGTGGGCCCTAAGTCTCTGCCCTCTTGGTTACTGTTTCTGAGAGAGGGTCCACTGACCTGTTCAACCCAAGATGGAGTGAGCCGGTGGGCCAAATCACTGTAGGACAAGGTCACCTTCAAGAGCAAATGAGGACTGGGGATGTAGCTCAGTTCACTGAGTGCTGGCCTAGCGTGCACGAGACGCTGGATTCCATTTCTAGAAGGATATAAATTGGCCATGGTGGTACATGTCTGTAATCCCAACATCCCAGAGGAGGAGGAGGGAGGGCGGGCAGTTCAAGGCCATCTTGGCCTATGCTCTTGAGTTTGAGGACATCTGAGCTGTAGGAGACCCTGTTTCAAAAACAACCGAAACAAGCAAATGAGAAACCTTGTGCCAGCACAGGAGGACCTGTGGCCATGTCGTTTTCTCCGCTTGTCCCCTGAGCACATCTTGGGACTCTCCTCTCTTGAGTATACCCTCCTACCTTGAGTCCAAACCACAGTGACATTTAGATTTGGTCTCAAGAAGAGAGTGACAGTTGGGCAGTGGTAGTGCAGGCCTTTAATCCCAGCACTCCAGAGGCATGGATCTCTGTGAGTTCGAGGCCAGTCTGGTCTACAGAGCTAGTGCCAGGACAGCCAGCGCTGCATAGTGAAATCAATCAATCAATCAATCAATGTGACATCTTTTGATTTCAAGGGTACAAGGCTCATCAAAAACAGTTGATATTTGTGTTATTTTATGCTGTTATTATTAATGCATGTTGGGCATTTAGAGCTTTGGGAGTTGAAATACCCATTATAGCTTTTGGCGGGTTAGAGTTTTAGGGGTCTTAATATCCACCCTGACTGTTGACAATAAGCTCTCTTCACAGTTCAGTTATTATAGAAAAGGAGATTGATTTTATTGTCCTGAAACTTTAGAGTCACTCTAGAAAATGAAGTCATTTGGCATTGTTTTGTTTTCCTGCTTCTTTTCTTCCTTCCTTCCTTCCTTCCTTTCTTTTTCTCTCTTTCTTTCTTTCTTTCTTTCTTTCTTTCTTTCTTTCTTTCTTTCTTTCTTTCTTTCTTTCTTTCTTTTTCAAAAAGACTGGGTCTTACTCACTAGTCAGGATGTCACCAAACTCATGGCAATCCTCTGGCCTACTTCCTAAGTAATGATATTACAAGTGTGAGCCACCCGCCTCCCCAGCTTTCTCATTTTCTTCCTCCCCTCTTAGCCCCAGTTGGGTTGTTTAATGACAGAGGAACAGAGGAGTGGGCCAATCATCCGGCAGGCAGAGGGCTTCCTTCAACAGACGACTTGAATTACTTACTCCCTCTCATCCCCACAGTTTTCTTCCATGGAGTTCTTGTAGAATTAGTTATTCAGCTAATTCAGACAAAAGCGAGCCAAGCATAGTGCTCCTGCTACCATGCTCCATCCCAGCATCTTCTCACACCGCGGCAGACTTCAACATCTTACCTAGAGGAGAGGACACCTCCCTTTGCCCCCCTCTGCTCAGAAATTTCATTGGTTGTTGGCAAGATTCAGTTTCCTGGGTCAAAGAGATGCTGGGAAAGGCTTAGCTGGTGTCCCAGTGCCTTTAGCAGACCGTGCTTTGCCGAGTTGCATTTAAATGAATCACAGACATATGGATTACATTTCACTTAAAATACACATGGCCCAAGAAATTAAAGGATATCATACTTTAACCAAGTATTTGGCAGATCTCAAGTATTCAAAATGTTTTTGCAAAGCCTGCGTGCAGCTGGGCTCCCGGTTCCCTGCAGTTAATCCTGTGAGACTTGGTGCCAAGGAAGCAGCTGGATGGATGGGTGGGGAGGACAGAATTTGATGAGAGCTGCCTGTGGGTATCTAAACATTTTCACAGACATTTTTTTAGGTGGGAAATATGAAGAAAAGACCCAGTCCTACTCCATCGAAGGCAATGAATGAACGCATGCGTGCATATGAATTCTGAGTGCTGTGTTGGGTGCCTTGCCCTGGAATGACCTGGAAGTTCTGTTTGAGATGCAGTTTCCCTCTGCAGCTGGCAGACAGATTTGTTTCACTTTACAGTTGCCATGTTGTGCAGAAGCCCTGGCATTGTAGAACAAGTAGAATAGCGGAGTGTCTGATACGATGTCTGTGCAAGTTGGATTCTCAACCACACTTGTGCATAAGCAGACTGTCTAGTTACCATGGACTGGAGGTTTATGTCTCTTTCATGTCCATGAATTGAAGTCCTAGCCCCTTAAGGTGATGTGTTAGGTATGGCTTGGTGAGGTGATTGGGTCAGGCAGTCTCTACATTTATAACATGAGTTAGGTGGCCTTCTGAGAGTCTCCAGAATGCTCTTGCTACATGAAGATGCAGCTAGAATGAGTATCTAGGAAGCAAAGAGGCTCTTGGCCAAAACCAACTATTCTAGAATCATGAGACATTGGTTTCTGTTGTTTATAAGCTGCTCCGCTTGTGGTATTTTGTTACAGCACCCTGAGAGGACTAAGGCAGCATCATTTCCAGTTACTGGAAACAATACCTTTTCAGGGTCCCTTGTTCAAAGTTGATCTCAAAGTATTAATAATAATTAGGAGTGGTCTTCTGAAAGCATGCAGCTACACAGTTACCCAGAGTGTCAGGCAGCCTCCAAAATGGAAATGAACAAGGTGTGTGGAGGCTGAACCTCAGAGGCTCCGCCTTTAAGAAAGAGGCAGGGGGAGATTTGATCCCAGGCGGGAGATGATGATGTGACCATGTAGGCAGAGAATGGAGTGATGTATGCGTAAGCCAAGGATCAGTGGCAACCACCTGTGCTGGAAGAGGCACTTTTTCCTGGTGAAGCCTTGATTTTGGCACAGTAAAACTGATTTTAATCTTTTAGCTTCTAGAGCTTTGAAAAAGCAAGCTTCTGCAGTCTTAACCCACCAAACCCAGGAAACAAACATGACAGCATTTGCTTGTGGCTTAGAGATGACATATTGTAATATATCTACTTAGTCCAGTGTCTGATACATGTCAAGTAGGTTTTCAGTATGTGTTAACTTTATTTTTAAATTATTTTGTGACTGTGTTTTAGTTGTATGAGTGTTTTCCCTGCATGTATGTCTGTGTACCGGTGTATACCTGGTGCACATGGAGGTGGAAGAGGGGGTCAGATCCTCTGGAACGGGAGTTATAGACAGCTGTGTCCCGCCATGTGGGTTTGGGAATTGAACATGGATCCCCAGGAAGAGCAGCCAGTGCTCTTAACTGCTGTCGCATCTCTCCAGTCTCCTGGGTTAATTAAAAAATTTAAAAAAAAATTTCCTCTCTCTCTCTCTCTCTCTCTCTCTCTCTCTCTCTCTCTCTCTCTCTCTCTCTCTCGTGTGTGTGTGTGTGTGTGTGTGTGTGTGTGTGTGTGTGTTACTGGGAATTGAACTCTGTGTGTGTGTGTGTGCACACGTGCGTGCGTGCGTGTGTGTGTGTGTGTGTGTGTGTGTGTGTGTGTTACTGGGAATTGAACTTAGAGCTTCACATGCCAGGCTAGTGTTCTGCCACTTAGCTGTACCTTCAGCCTTCTTTTTTACTTTTTATTTTGAGACCGGGTTTGGTACTAAGTTGTCCAGAATGTCCTTGATCAACTGATGCTCCTACATCAGCCTCTAGCAGGGCTTCCAGGCCTGTGTCTACAGATTACTTCTAGAACAGACTTTCTGAGACTCTTGGATGATGCAAGGCATTATCAGCGAGAAAGTGACAGGAAGAAAACATGTTGAGAAACCTGTGCGGTAGTTGCTTACCTAAGTTCCGTGACAACCTCTCTGCCGGTCACTCTGCTAGAGAACTTAGGGATGAAGATAACTAGGGATAATCACTACAATGTGGCAGATGCCCACATAACAGGCCCATACTGCAGCCCTGACATGGCTGGTTAATGTCATCGCCACAGTCACTGTATGAGATATAGGGACCTGCGTTAGTCTGCTTGCAAAATGGGTCCCTGAAACATTTATAATTTTTCAGGGTCACCTTGGTGGGGTGAGAGACAAAGAGATTGATGTGAGCCAAAGTCCAAGTTGGTCTAAATCAGTCAGTCAGTCTGTCTGCCTGCCCGTCTGCCTGTCTGTCTCTCTTTCATTCTCTCTGTGTGTACAGATAACATGTTTGTGCACATTCATGGGGTGCATGTAGAAGCCACAGGTCAGCCATGGGTGTTGTTCTTCTGGAGCTGTCCATCTTGTTTTTTTGAGGCAGCGCCTGTGTTCGAGAGCTCACCACGTAGGCCAGGCTGGCCAGAGAGCTCCAGGGATCCACCTGTCTCCACTTCCCAGTACAGGATTGCAAACTTGTGCTCCCTGCCCCTGTGAGTCTGTAAAAAGCATGGTTTCTGGGGACTGAACTCAGGTCTTCACGCTTGTCCAGCAAGCCCTTTACTGACTACACTATCACCTCCACCCCATAATCCAAGCCTCTTAACGAAGGGATGATTTTGCCTTCCCTGCCTCGGTATGCTTTGAACTCTTCTTGGTTAATATGAGCACAGCACTTTTCCCATGTCTTTCCCTTGTCCTTCTTAGTTACTATTCCTCTGCTGTGATGTAACACCATGACTGAGGCAACTTACAAAAGGAGGCATTTAATTGGAAGCTTGCTTACAGCTTCAGAGGGAGGGTTAGTCCATAGTCACCATGGCGGGGGGTTTGAGTAGGCAGGTGGGCAGGCAATGACATTGGAGCAGTAGCTGGGAGTTCTCACCTGATCCCCAGACAGCAGGCAGAAAGAGGGAGCCAGAGCAACACAGGGCCTGGTGTGGGCTTTGGAAACCTCAACGCTCACCCCAGTGACACACTTCCTCCACAAGGCCACATCTCCTAATCCTTCCCCGATAGTTCAGCTAACTGGAGACCAAACATTCAAATACATGAGCCTGTGGTGAGCATTCCCATTCAAAACACCATGCCTTCTGGCTTCTCAAACCCTGATTAGAATTAGAATGCCGGTGTAATGTAATGGGGGTAATCCAGGCTGCCATGGACCAGAGCCTGGCTCCTTCTATTCTCTGAAGATGTGTGCTGGTTAGCGTTGTCAGCTTGACTGAGTCTAGAGTCACCTAAGAGACAGGGCTCTGAGCACATGGGGAATTATATTGATTGTATTGAGGTGGAAAGGCCCACCCACCATGGGTGGCACCATTCCCTGGGAACTGTGTTAGTAGAGGAAGAGCTGAGTGGTGACATGCATTCATTGCTCTTGGTTTTCTTGTGATGGGGACAATTTATTTTTTTTTGTCTCCAGTTTATTTTCTTGAATGTGATGTGACTAGTGGCCTCAAGCTCCCCATGCCTTGATTTCCCTACTACGATGGGTGTACCCTTGCACTGTGAGCTGGAATAAAATCTTTTCTCCCTTCAGTTGCTTTTCCAAGGGTATTTTTTTTTTATCAGAGAAACAGGAAGAGACGTTAAGACACGGTGTAAGCTTTGCCAAGTCCCCTAACCTTTGTGAGTCTCATGTTCCTTATCCATAGTGTAGAGCTAACAGCGGTGATCATGCATAGAATTCAGTAACATGATGGACCTTAAGGAGCTTTTAGTGGCTGGCGCACTGTGGGAGAGCAATAAATAGCCGCTATTGTTTGTATTTTGCAGGGTCAGAAAAACAGTGAAGAATGATGTAAGAGGGAATTCCCCAGAGTTGATTCCCAAATGTAACAAGAAGAGTTGACCTTAAAACCCACTGCCCCAGGGAGGAAACTCATTTCTGCTCTCCAGCCATGCCCAGTTTGACCTAACTGTATCTCAAACATGCAGTGTAACAGCCATGTCCTGTGTGGGCCCAACTGTACCTTTTTCTGGGCCTGTAGAGTCAGTTTGGGCAGGACCTCATGGTGAGGCCTGAACCTGCCTGATAAGGCAGTTGGGATCGGCTTTCCAGTTCCGGCTCTGTCTCTTCCCTGGGCCTGCAGCCAGGGCTGCCTGCATAGCCAGGAAGGATGTGCACCTCGTCTTTTGTCTCCAGCTTATTTCTTCTGGCTGCCCTTCATTGGGAACCAGGGAAAAATCAATGGGAGGAAGCTGTCCACTGCCCGGTGGTGGCCTCACAAGGACCCTTGCAGAGTTAGGGAAACTGGGCATTTGGAAGACGTTGGAGACGTTATAGACTGTGAGGATCCCTTTATCGCCAGGCTGTCGGCCGTAAGAGAACAACAGCCCCGGGAGTGATCTCTTACCATGAACTTCATGTATCTCATAGATTTGTTAACTCTGTTTATTTACCCAAATGGAGTCCTACCGGGCCCTTGATTTTATGACCTATTTTATTTCACTTGGAAATACAACATGGGCATTATTAATGTTATTTTCAGGCCAAAACTATATAAGTATTAAAGTTATAGGGTTTTTTAAAAAATGAGATCATATTTAATATATGATTTTGTACTTTAAATTATCTGTTGTGCTGGCTAGTTTTTTGTTAACTTAGTAAAAACTAGAGTTACTCAGGAAGGGGGAAACCTTACTTGAGGAATTACCTCCATCAGATTGGCCTGTGGAGCATTTTATTGATTAATAATTGATGTGAGAGGACCCAGCCCACCATGGGCGGTGCCACCTCTGGTAGGTGGTCCTGGGTTGTATCAGAAAGCAAACTGAGCAAGCCGTGAAGAGCAGGTCAGTGAGCAACTTTCCCCGGTGGTCTATGCTTCAGTTCTTGCCTCTACATTTCTGTTCATTCCTTGACTTCCCTTCACAGTGGACTATCAGTGTAAGCTGAAATAAACCCTTTCCTCCCCAGGTTGCTTTTCTTTATGGTCTTTATCACAGCAATAGGTATCAAACTAAGACATTTGTCATCAGGACAAATTTTTCCACATTAACCCTTTGTAGTGCTGTGTGTGTGTGTGTGTGTGTGTGTGTGTGTGTGTGTGTGTGTGTATGCGTATGCAAGAGCATGTGTGTATTATGATTGGTATGTGTTGTGTGTGTAGTATGTGCAGGTAAATGTGTGGGTGCATGAACCCGTGTATACAAATGAGAAAGCCCAAACATGATGTTGAGTGCTATCTTTTAGCTTACACTTTATAGGATGTGTTAGTTAGGGTTTTTATTGCTATGAAGAGACACCATGACCATGGCAATGGCAACTCTTATAA
The DNA here is from genome assembly GCF_949786415.1 of Peromyscus eremicus. Classification (NCBI taxonomy): domain Eukaryota; kingdom Metazoa; phylum Chordata; class Mammalia; order Rodentia; family Cricetidae; genus Peromyscus; species Peromyscus eremicus. The sequence continues at coordinate 29,487,360 of NC_081423.1, forward strand.
AGGAAAGCATTTAATTGGGGCTGGCTTACATTTTCAGAGGTTTAGTCCGTTATCATCATGATGGGGCATGGCAGTGTATAGGCAGACATGGTGCTGGAGAAGGATCTGAGAGTTCTGTATCTTGGGAGTTGAGAGTTCTATAACTTGATCCACAGGCAACAGGAAGTGAACTGTGACTCTGGGCATAGCTTGAGCATAGGAGATCTCAAAGCCTGCTCCTGCCCCACCAACTTCCTCCAACAAGGTCACACCTACTCCAACAAAGTCATACCTTTTAATAGTGCCACTACTTTGGGGGCCATTTTCTTTCAAACATAGGATCTTTCTTTCACTGACTGAACTGGAAGGATGTTGGGTGAAATCTTCTACTATCTTACACTTTGTAGGATCCCTTGCTGAACTGGAAGGATGTTGGGTGATATCTTCTATTATCTTACACTTTGTAAAGTCCCCTACTGAACTGGAAGAACGTTGGGTGGTATCTTCTATTATCTTACACTTTGTAGGGTCCCCTACTGAATTGGAAGGATGTTGGTGATATCTTCTATTGTGTTACACTTTGTAGGGTCCCTTACTGTACTGGAAGGATGTTGGGTGATATCTTCTATTATCTTACACTTTGTAGGGTCCCCTACTAAACTGGAAGGATGTTGGGTGATTATTTTCTATTATCTTACACTTTGTAGGGTCCCTTACTGAACTGAAAGCTTGCTGTTCAGTCTAGGCTGGCTGGCCAGGAAGCTCTTAGGATCCTTCTGTCTCCTGCCCACAATGTTGGGTTTGTAGGCATGCATATCTCTGTCAGGATTTTTACATGGGTGCTGGGGATTTGAACTCAGATCCTCATGCTTGCAGATAGCTAGTGCTGTAACCCACTAGCTATCTTCCCAGCCCATTTTATTCTTTTTAATGGAGACATAGGATTCCATAGTGGTTATTGTGGATCAAAAATTACTGTTTTTCTATTAAGGAAGAATGAAATTTCTGATTTCTTGTTACCACAAATAACGCTACAGTGGGTATGTGCAAGTCTTTAAGTGCTTGGTAGATATTTCTATAGGATTGATATCTATCAACAGAATTAAGATCATGTGGTGGTTATGTTTAAAATTTCTTAAAATTTTGATAAATCATACTTTTCATTCCATAGGTGTCTGCCCAAAGAGTGTACCATTTCACTTGTGTATGGTTGAGTGTAAGAATATATTATGGATATGTTTTCATATGTACTTATGATCATTTAAAATGTCTTTATGATATATTGACTAAATATATCACAGTTGTCTTTTAAGTTTTAATATTAGTTTTTTGAGAGTTTACTTATTTATTTTTATTTTATTCATATGAGTGTTTATCTGAATGCATGTCTGTATACCATGTGTGTGCAGTGCCCATAGAGTCCAGAAGAAGGTCATTAGGTTCCCTGGGACTGGAGTTATGAATAGTTGTAAGCTGCTGTGTGGGTGCTGGGAATTGAATCTGGGACCTCCGGAAGAGCAAGCAGTCAGTACTATTAACCACTGAGCCCTCTCTCCAGCCCCTTACAATGAACTCTTAACAGTTCTTAAACTGAGAAATGATCAAGTTCACAAAAATAATTCAATAAATCCTCAAAGGCTTGCTGTTTTTAATTGCTTTTCTCATAGCTATGATGAACTACCTGGTAAGAAGCAAGTTGTGGGAGAAAGGGTTTGTTTTGGCTCTCAGTCTAAGGGGATACAGTTTACTATGGTAGGGCGTTGATGTCATAAGATGAGCATGAGGTGATCACATTTGGGTCTGTAGTCAGGAAGCAGAGAGAAATGAATGCTGACTGGTGCTCAGCTTTGTTTCTCTTCCTCCTGCTCCTCTTCTTCCTCCTCCTCCTTCTTCTCTTTCTCCTCCTCCTCCTCCTCACTCTCCTCTTTCTCCTCCTTATCCTTCTTCTCTTCTTCTTTCCTTTTTATTCAGTTTAGGATCCTAGCCTATCTTCTTTCTATTTTTTTCTTCTTTTTTATTCAGCATGGGACCTGAGCCCATGGGTGGGTCTTCCTTCCTTAGTTAAACATTCCTGGAAACGTCTAGATATGCCCAGAGGGTTATCTCCTCAATGATTCCAAGTCATGTCAAGTTGACAATGAAGAATAACCACCGTGATCCAGATTCAGCAATACCCAAGATGCCTGGGTTAATTTCATCTCCTCTTATCAGTGGGCATTCAGGTTGCACTTGCCTTTTCTTTTTAAGGTTTTATAAGCAGTGCTGGGCTGGGTAGTGTACTTGTAGTCTTTGGAAGGTGCTTTCCTGACTGGTAAGAACCAAGTCAAGGGAACTTACAAGTAACACATGTATACAAGAAGGCAAATTGCCTTTGGCCTCTTTACACATTTACATCCTTTTTACATACATCCTCACCCATGGTTTTGAAACCCAGGCTCACCTACCTTTATTTTTCAAATAGCTTCACATAAAACCTACTGTGTGTCCCCATTTAAAGCAACTAGTTTGCTGTTTTTCAGTTGGGCAGCTTCCACCGTAATCTAACCTTGGAGACGTTTCCGTCATCCCGGGAAGAACGTATTAGCAGTGTCACAGATTGAATTGAGTTGTTATCTGCCCACATCCTTACACTGGAGCCTGGGTTCCCAGTTACTCAGAGTAATCTTATTTGGAAGTTGAGTCACAGATGTATTTTGTTAAGATGAATAAGGTGGACTCCTAATGCAGTGTGACCGGATTCCTTGTTGAAAGGGGAGTCAGGACATAGGCATGACCATGGGAAAACGTCATGCAAAGAATTGAGTTCCAGTGCCATAAGGCAAGAACCAGGCTGGGGATGCCCCTCCCATAGTGCCTCCAGCCATCAGAGGGAACGCGGGCCTTCTAACACCAGACTATGGTAATACCCTTCTGGTTTTGAGTCACTTCATTTGTAGTGCTTTGCCGAGGCTGTCCTTCCTCCTTTCTCTCCCTCATCAGTCTGTAAGTCATAGACCTCAAGCTGCTGATTCTAGATTTGCCTAATCTGGGTGATTCCTGGAAGACTATGAGGCAGTCTGTCCTTCTCTTCCTCTCTCCTCCCCCTCTCCTCTTGTCTGCTCTCCCTCTTTCCTTTTGTCTTTTCCCCTTTCCTCCCTCCATCTATTCCCATCCACCTCTCTGACACAGTTTCTTATGCAGCCCAGGTGGGACTCACTATGTAGCCAAAGCTAGCCATGAGCTCTGGATCCTCCTTGCAGCCCCCTCCTAAGGGCTAGAACAACAAGGATGTACCATCCCATCTGGCCTCTGTGCTCTTTTCTAATTTTCTAATTCACTTAGGTTAATGTTTCTGAGGTTTATACTTGGTGCAGTATGTTTTAGTATTTTATTTATTTGTTTATTTTTTGGTTTTTTGAGACAAGGTTTCTTTGTGTAGCTCTGGCTGTCCTGGAACTCGCTTTGTAGACCAGGCTGGCCTTGAACTCACAGAGATACATCTGCCTCTGCCCACTGAGTGCTGGGATTAAAGTTGTGTGCCGCCGCCGCCGCCACCACCACCACCACCACCTGGTTCACGTTTTAGTATTTTTAAAATTGCTATATATACAGTATTCCATCCTTCATATATACCACCTTATAATGACCCATTCAGCTACCAGTTGATGAAATGTCCCCTTTGAGCCTCAGCTAACTTTCTGCTCTTTGAGGACCTTGATTTCAGGGGCTATTGATTGAGTACCTCTGTGTATAGTCCTGTGCTAGGTGCTGTTCTCGGGGGACAATAACAAAGCAGAGTTGAATAAAGTGCTAAAGAGGCAAAAGGAGAGAGGGCATCTCTGTCTGTGATGGGGTCCTGGGAACCTTCCCTGAGAGGGTCCTTAGAGCTCAGTCTGTGAGGATGAGGGACAGCTTTGGATGACATAGGGAGAAGGGATGAATGGGAGAATGAGAGAAGAATCCGGACTGAGAAGATACTCTATAAATATTTGGTCTCGATCAAGGAGAACTCAAGTCCTAGTCATCTGTTTGGAATCCAGCATCCCTAAGTAGCCTCATTGTTGGAGATAGCTTACTAGTGATGTGTTAAGGTTGGGGAAGGGAAGGTTGGTTTCTCCTTCCATGTCTGGGCTTCCAGAAGATTCCAGTGAATCAATTTTAATTGTTTTTGAGACAGGGCATCTTATTGTCCTGGATTTTCCAATTGTTTTGAGACAGCACATTTTATTGTGCTAGATCTTCCCAGGTATCTGGCCAGTGAGCTCCAAGCATCTGCCAGTCTTTGCCTCTGTGTAGCTTTGGCGCCTGTCCTGGAACTCACTCTGTAGCCCAGGCTGGCCTCAAACTCACAGAGATCCGCCTGCCTCTTTCTTCTGAGTGCTAGGATTAAAGGCATGTGCCACCACCGCCGGGCCACACTCAGGTTTTTTAAAATGTGTCTTCTGGGGATTGAACTCAGGTCTTTGTGCTTGCCTTGCAAGCGCTTCATCTACAGAGCCATCTCCTCAGCCTTCATTAAGAGTTCTGCATTTCATTTTTCTCTCCTTCTCTCCTGTCATTCAACAGATACCATGAGTGCCAACTATGTGGCTGGGTGTCCTTGGGATAAGTAGTGACAAGAACAGTAGTCCCTGCCATCGAGGGCCTTGGGGTCTAGTGGAGAACAAGCTGGGCTTCGAGCATGGAGAAAGCAGAAGGTGCTGTTAGGAGAACTGTCCTAGGTCAAGGTCTTGGAGGCTTCTAGGAACAGTAAATAAAGAAGAAGGATGGTGTGGTATAGTCTGCTCAGTGATGGTTAAATGTGTGCAGCTCGTCCTTGTAAGAGAAACAAGGGCCCAAAGACTAAGTGGGAGATGCAGAGATACTCTCTGTGGTTAGGACAGAGCAAGGGGGAAGGAAATGAAGACAGGCCCAGGGCTGGGGGTGGGGGAGACAGATGATGAGTCGTCCCTGAAGGGACTTGCGGGCTTTTATCTTGTGAGCAGTGGGAAGTGATAGACGAGGCAGTTAGGATAACTCCAAGTAGTTTTAGGTCTGATATGAGGACAAGGTGGCCCATATGGAGGGAGGAGGATGAGTGGCTGAGAGATTTGTAAGATGGAGTCATAGAGATTGGGAGATAGGGCAAATATGGTCTGAAAGAGAGGGTGGACGGATGCAGGGACCATCTCGTGATTTTCAGCTTGAGTGATGAGCAGGACAATAGTGTCACGTCCCTGCGTTTGTCCTTAGCTTGTGGTGGGACCTTGAATAGGCCATGTCCTTATTCAGATCTTGGTTTTCTCATTAGATGAAGATAATGATCGCTAGTCATCACCACGTGTCCCTGCACATGTAGAGGCCAGAGATAGATAAGAGTTCTCCTTCTCTATTGCTCATTGCTACCTTGCTTCTAAAGATGGGTCTCAGCAAGTTGGGAGCTCACCAGTGGTCTAGACTGTCCGGCCAGCAAGCCCCCAGACACCCTTCTGTGTCCCTGACTCGATCTGAACTCAGGCTCTCGGGCTTGCACAGCTAGCCCATTGGCTACTGTGCCATCTCCTCAACCCTTCCTCTTATAAAATTCTAAGTTCTTTATTTCTCAGGAGCAGGGGATTCTCTGCCTCTGCCTATCCAGCAGTACACGTTTCACTTGGGGGCCTCTCTGGGGGTCTCAGATTGGCTTTAGTTGCAAACAGTTATACCATTGAGTGGGTGGAGCTTGGACAGGCACTCAGCTTCTTGACCAAACTGGGTCTTTTCAGGTCTTTATGACTCAAGGGCATAAGGCTCTTTTCTAGTCTCTTCCATGGCTTCCATGTGCCCCCATGATCCCCTCCCCTCCCCCCAGGGGACGTGTTCGTGGAAAACTGGCAGGGGCCTCATATTCTCTTGCATCAGCCTCCCTTGAGAGAGGTCCAGATGGGCCAAGTGGCTATAATGGCTGCATTATATCAAGCATGGTTTCTTTTTTTCAAAACCTTCTTTCTGGAGAAGGGAATTCTGGGAAAAAGGATTCCTTTGGAGGGATGAAGGAAAGGGTGATCTAAGCTTGGGAGGACTAACAGGGGCCCTGTTTCTGAAGCTCTTTATTGCTTGACTTAACCAAATCCTAGGGCTTACACATGAATGCAAAGGTCAGACTAGATCCTTAGGTATGTGGTGTAGAAATGTGACTGGGAAGAGTGGAGCGAGGGACACGCTCTTGGTGTCTAGACCAGCCTCACCCTCAGCACCCACACAATCACACACGCATACACTCACACACAGGAATACGTGTGCACATATTTTGTAAACAACTGGTTAGAGGAAACTGGAAATTGGTTATCTTACCAGTTCTAAGAAGGAAGGAAGGTGGGTTGTGAAATGGAGACTGACTTGAGGACTTGCTGGTAAGACCTACCTTCACGTGGCCCAGCAGCTCTTCATGAGTTGCTAAGGGTCCTAACTCAACTCTTTTCTGGTACTTTCATGACTCACCTCCTCTGATCTTCATCCTGGGAGAGGCAGGTCTCCACAGGGTTGGAAATGCTACCTACCTCTGAGGGCTGATTCTCAATCCCCTAGCACAGTGCCTGGCACATGACTGGCCTTGGTCAATATTTGTGGGGTGAGTGGGGTTGCGGTTATAGGATCCGGGACCCAGAAGAGGTCCTGGAGTACAGCCAAGCACTTAAAAGTGTGTGATGAAATCAGGACATGAGGAACACAGGCTTTCTACACCCTCTTACACTGCCTCCGATACTCAGTAGGAATGAGGTTGAGTGAACATCCTTCTGCCCAACGCCTGACTTAGCCACCCCTAGTATTTCACATACCCTTGGGTATCAAGACTGCTGGGTTTGGAAACAAATTAGAACCACCATGTTGATATGTTGCTTTTACTCTTTTCAGATCCTTTATCTGTAAATGAGGAAGACTTGAACAGAGAGGGTAGGGTATGAAGATTGTTTTGTTGTGGTAGATTCCCTGGCTTGCATGCTAATTCTATCCCATGAAAAAGTTTGTGGAAGGGATATGGGTGGCACTCACTTGGTTTGGGCAGGATCAGGGATGATAGATTCTTTGAGAGCATCTGCTGGGTGGGGCCTCTGGTATGGATGGATGCAGGTGTCATTTTCCAGGACATTTAGATGCCAGTCCTGACTTGTGACCCAGTTATTTGGCTGAGTAAGAGCAAGCGCCTTGACTGATTCCCAGGAACCCAGTCAGTAGTGTAGTGAGAGAGGAGCATTTCGCTAAAGCAAATTAGGCCACTCTCATCCCTAGAACTTGGCCCAGATGCCAGGCAGGTTGGGACAATGATCTCCTGTGGTCCAGGAGGGCCCTTCAAGTTTTGATGCTATTCACTCTTGTTCCGAGATGCTAAGAATCGTGGGGCAGGTTTAGAATAGTTCCTGCGTATTTAACCAGAAGCACACAACTTTGAGGCAGGTAAGTTTGTGGTCTTCAGGTATCCACTTTGTTTTTTTTTTTCAGGGTCAGATACACCTGGTCCCCTCTTCCACAGGTCTTCAAAGGTCTGATGATCTCATGGAGACTGCTTTCCTCCATTTCCCTGGGGCTCATTCTTAAAGCCTGTCTTCATAGTATGGCCATCTACTTCCCTCTCCCCCATTTGCAAACACCCTCCCCCCGTCCACCTCCCTCACACCCTGGTACTCCCCTCCAGGCCTCTGTGGTTTCAGCTAATCTAATGAACAACTACTGTGATTATTTACCAAATACTGGTTACCATACAGGTTGCTATCAGGGAATAGTTCTCGCTCTTAAAAAATTTTGTATTTCTGAGGACATTTAATTTCTCCGAACCGTTCTTAACCAATCATTTCCAATAAACGTCCAGGATGGGCTATGTAGGGTGTCTTATCAGTGAGCTATTTCCTGGGCCCCTCAGGTCTGCTGTCAGCTAAGCTTGCCTGATCCTGAGATAGCAGCAGCCCTGTTCAAACAATGGATAGTCATCCTCCTAGCCACAGCCAAGAGAGAGACACGGAGAGGATTAAAAAAAGATCCCGCTGGCCGAAGGATAAATAGTGCTCACCCAGACATCAGTTGAGCACAACATAAAAAACAACACACAGGACCAGGAGCTATTCAGGGGGGTGTGACGTCTTCAGTGACCAAAAGGTACAATGGGAAGCTGCTGGTGAAGGGGAGTGTTGCTTTAGTGCCTTGTTTAGAGATGTCCTTAATAGGAAGCTAAAGACAACATACCCACAATTTGGGGCTTTTGAGAGCTGGGCTGGTGAGTGGCACCATCTTGCTTCCAGGGTTGCTTTGGAAGCTGGTGCCCTAGCCAACAGGGATGCTCACCCAAAGGAGTCCTTGGGTGGGAGGAGGGCTCAGCTCTTCACTGTGGGAGCAGCCTTCCAGGGCCCTTCTGCTCCCTCACAAAGGAATGCCTGTGCTTGTGAGCCCCTGGACTTATCAGTGCCTTATTTGGCAGTGGGGCTGAGCCCTTTACAAATCTGTTTCCATTCCTTAAGAGTCAGAGGAAGACCAAGCAGAGTGCTGGTTTGGAAAACTTGCTTCTGAAAGCGCTCTAGCTGTCTTTTCCTCCTTAGTTTTACCCTTCTGGAGAACCAAAATAAAACAAACAACAACAACAACAACAATAACTAACAAATTTTTTATTTTGTCCATCCAAAATGTGAACTAGGAGAGGCTATTTCATTAGAACGGCACTTCCTGCTTTTCAGGAATATGTCCAGTGCCAGGGAGTCCTGGGTATCACCATTTCCATTTAATGGAAATCCGGGAAGCTGTGGCTATAGCTTGATGGTAGAGTGCTTGCCCAACATCTGTGAAGCCCGGGCTTTCACCCCAGATTTGTGATCAATATACCTGCTCCCTGGAACACTTCAGTCCCAAACAGTGTGGATTAGAGATACTGAATGTGCAGCACAAAAGGATTGCTGAGTTGCAGTTGTTAAATTAGACACAAAACTGGTTAAACCCTAGGGGCCACGAAACAATGGCCTTTAGGGTTATCTTTTCTATTGAGTGGAAATATTTGCAATTCTCTAGTCCCTTACTAAGCCTTTACATGTGAATATCTAAGTCTACAGGGTTGTGTGAGAGCTACATAATTCACTGTGAGGAGTGGCTGAGGCCAGGGCCTTTGATGGGGCTAGAGAAACTTAGCTGGACCTCCTAGAGTCTGAGTCTTGACAGTTTGTCCCCTCCCTCAGAGTCCTTGTGTGAGGTTAAAAGGAACCAGAATCATCCTTGCCTTGTTTCATGTCTTGGAAAGACAGTCCAATGCAGTTGGCACTCAAGCCAAAGCATTCTGGGTGTGGCTGAGGTGGGTGCCATCAGCAGCCTTCAGGCCTCACCCAGGAATACAGTTGGACACATTTGTAGACAATGTCCCACTGTAGTGTCAGAAGCAGGGACACCCCTGGTTCCCTCTCTGGTGGGTTGGGATCATTGTTAGATTTTCTTTTTTATTTATTTATTTTTTTGGTTTTTCGAGACAGGGTTTCTCTGTGTAGCTTTGCGCCTTTCCTGGAACTCACTTGGTAGCCCAGGCTGGCCTCGAACTCACAGAGATCCGCCTGGCTCTGCCTCCCGAGTGCTGGGATTAAAGGCGTGCGCCACCACCGCCCGGCTAGATTTTCTTTTTTTAAACCCACACATAAAACAGTACCTATTTCTAGGTCGTTTTTTTAGGGTTTCTCTGTGTAGCCCTGACAGTCCTGGAACTCTCTCTCAGATATTCACCTGCTTCTGCCTCCCGAGTACTGGGATTAGAGGTGTGTACCACCACTGCCAGCTTGTTTTTAGATTTTGTGGGGAGATGAATAGAAGACTAGGAAGGGAACATAAAAAAGTTAAAACGAACCTAACAGAGCAAGATAGTTCCCAGAGCATAAAAATCCATCACCTGGAAAAACCATTAAAGACGCAGATTTCTTACTAGTCCCTTAGAGAATAGAATTCTCAATGGAGCCGGATGGGTTCTGGGGCTTCACATTGTCTTTTTCACAGCCTTTCCAGGTGTTGTAGAGTGATTGGACCAGAGTCTGTGACCTTAATAGTGTGAGGGGAAAAACCCAAAAGGCAGCCATGTGACTAACTTGGACAGGGTGAGGACCACCCCCTACCCCAGGTCACGTAATAGGGGGAAACAAATCTGCGACTCCATGTGTCCAGACACTTGGATCCCCTCAGAAGGACTAGATAGACCAAGGGGAAGGGCAGCAGTAAAAATAGCCTGGGAAGGAGCAGGGAAACATTTGTTCATGCTAAGCATATGGGAAGAGGTTGTTTTTCAAGGTGGCACGGAAATCGTTCTCACTTTGTACCAGTTTGCTTATCTGATGCTGGAGGAGGGTGGGTTGGGCACCAGGAAGAGGCTGTGTAGATTCATCTCAGCCTGTGTGCTCTTTGCTCCTGAGAGGAGGTTTTAGCTGGGAGAACCACCTGAAACTTCTGTCGCTAAAAAGTTCTGCAAGAGTGCTGGTGGGCCTTTGAAGGCTGCAAGCCTTAGGAATGTTCATCAGAGCTGTTTCAGGCTGCATGCATTGGGACTTGGCTGCCCTAGCCATTTCAGGTTGCCATGGTGGATTCTGTTCTTCCCAGGAGAGTGCCTGGGGGTGGTGAGGAGGGTGCAGCATAATTTCTTAGGTTGGCTTAAGGAGACTCAGGGTGTTTTTAACGTTTTTTTATGGATTCTCTGTGGACCTCACATTTTTAAAAAAGCTTTATTATTTTTCTTTATGTGAATGAGTATTTGCCTGCATGTATTATATGTTCACAATCAGCATGCCTGGTACCTGCAGAAGCCAGAACAGGGTGTCTGATCCCCTGGAACTGGAGTAATGGTTGTGAGCCACCATGTGGGGGCTAAGAGCCTAACGTGGGTTTTCTGAAGAGCAGCAAGTGATTTGAAGCATGGAGCCATCTCTCCAGCCCCAAGATGGAGGTTTTGTTTGGGGACTTTGGGGTTGAGTGACTAGGGTTTGGCCTCCCTATTTAGGGCTTGCGTGTCGTCTGCTGTCACCACCATGATGACTGAGACACGGCAGAGACCCTTCTGCTACTCTCTGCTGGCCCATGGGCTCCTTAGTGCAGAATGGACCAGACTTGGAGGCAAGAGAAGACAGCAGAAATGGTTTTTCTCTCAAAGCCAGTGGTGGAGGGTGGAGGGTGGAGGATGGGAAACTTGGACAGTCTCCCCCTCATCCTGGCTCTCCATAACCCACAAGTCGTTTCCTGAAAACCCTACCACATGCCAGCGCTAAGAGACAGTTTCCTGCCACCATGTTGAGCCAGCCCCCTATCAGAGAGATGAGAGAAAGATGTAGTTGGAGAAGGGACAGCTGGCCACTCAGCCTCCATGTATGCGGTCTCCTCTCTGGGAAGATGACAGCACCTTTTGTCCTGAGCACAGTGCCAGGGTCCCCCTGCCTGGGCACATGGGCATATTCAGCCTTTGCTTGGGGCCAGCAGAGAGTCTTTGGAAACAATGCTTTGCCCCCAGTGGTAAAATTGTACAGCTGATGATGAAACATGACCCCTTTGCTTCTAGAAGGAGGGACCTTCCTGGCCCGCACCCGTAGCCCATGTAGGGAAAGGGGCATTTGGATAGAACTAGCTCAGACGTTCTTGCTCATCTGCCATCTTGCTCCTGCCCTGTGCTTAGCTTATCCCATGGCTCTTCTCTGCAGACACTCATATCCAAGCGGGCATAGTTGCCTTGATCATGACACGCTATATTACCAACCTCAGGGCCACTACCATCATCACTTTTGGTATACAAGTTCTAGGCAATGGGTTTGTTTTTATGTTTTCATCTCAGAGACTCAGAGCAACAAACCGCTTAAAGAGTCTGCCTCACAGATGTGGGGTTGAAATCTAGCTCCAACCATGTGGTGGTCACTTACAGTTTCCTGACCCCATGTCTACACAGTGGGAGCGGTAGGAATTCCTACCTCTCAGGTGTGCTATGAAGGTGCAGAAACAGCCCAACTTAGCAGTTAACTGGGGAGGGGTAGTAAACTCATGGGTTTGCATCGATCCAGGATGTGGTGGAGGCAGGAAGGAGAGGGGACTCGGACAGGCAGACATGTATACACATTTCTGAAGTTTGCTCAGAAACTTGCGGTTTAGAGTGTTGGTTCTAGGCTCGTTTTTGTATCGGGATTACCTGGAGGGAGTGTTTGTTGAGACAGAAGGCTGAACTCCAGCCTCAGTTTCTTTTTGATTTGGTAGGTCTGGGGTGTGGCCCCATACTTTGCATTTTGCATGTGGTGTATGCTTGGGTACCTGTTCATGTGGTGGCCAGAGGTCAGGGGTTTTTCTCTATTGCTTTCCACCTTATATTTTGAGACAGGACCTCTCACTGTCCTGATTTCTGTAAGACTGGCTGGGCTGCAAGTTCTGGGAATCCTCCTGTCTCTGCCTTCTCAGCACTGGGTTTAATGGACATGTGCTACTATGCTGGGTTGTTTTTCCTTCATTGATGGGAATCAGGTCCTCGCCTGATTATGCAGGGAGCCTGTTATCTCCTGAGCCCTCTCCCCAGCTCCTAACTTGTATTTTTTAAGTAGACCTTGTTTAGAAATGGTGGTTAGGTGGCCAAGGGAGCAGGCTGTATCCTACAGATCTGGATTCTATGGACAGGATGAAGCCAGTGGGTGCTGGAGACAGAGAAGTGATTTTAAATTCAGGGTGAGAATCTTACGGGAGGACATGAGGTCAGAACTGGAACGGGTAGTGGCAGGAGCTCCCAATCTCTGGAAGCTTCTCTTGTTGAATGGCTATCTGGTAGGTTCTTATACTAAGTAGGAGGGTCATTCATTCATCAATTCATTAATTCACTCATCCACTTATCCAGGATAAATGTGTATTGCCTGCTTTTGGAGCTAGTCGGAGCTTTTAAAGATAACATTTTTGTTTTGTTTTGTTTTGTTTTTTTTGTTTTTTTGAGATAGAGTTTCTCAGCTCTGTCTGTCCTAAAACTCACTTTGTAGACCAGGCTGGCCTCGAACTCACAGAGATCCACCTGCCTCTGCCTCCCAAGTGCTGAGATTAAAGGTGTGTGCCACCAACCACCCGGCCTACTTGATTTTCTAACAAACTTTAAATGCTGAGGGTCTGAGAGTCCCATGCTGATGAAGACAAACCCCCAGTAAGCTGCAGAAAAGCCATCTCCTGAACGAGTGTGGCTGTGAGCCTGTGAGTGTGCATACCACAAAGGCTCACTTTGGATCACTCTCTTTGGCTCATCCCCACCCTCACCCCTTTTGGCTCATTAATGTCACCAGATAAGTGATCCCTCCCCCCACGCCCCGTTAAGACATGGAATAAGCTTAGAGCATATTTACCTTAAGTGCATTTCCTGTGGGAAAATTTACATCTCTTCCCTGGCACCCAGGATGCGCCATTAAACTCTGAACTCCTGACCAGCCATCCATTATGCAGTCTGTGAAAACAACCCAGGAAATGGACCATAGGAATGAGCTAATTGCTTTTCATCTTCTCTCTTCAGTGATGTATGGAGTGGATTAATAGCTGAGGAGAGACACAGGAGAATCCATTCATTTTTTTTGGGTTCTTCCACGATAACCCTCATTAAAAGCAATAGTGAGGAACTAGGGAATGTGGCTCAATGGCTGAGAATACTTGCCTGGCACTCATGAAGCCCTGGGCTCAATCCTTAGCACCTAGAAAACGGGGCATATTGTCACTCATTTGTACCTGTAATCCCAGCATTGGGGAGGTGGTGACAGGAGGATCATGAGTTCAGGGCTCATCTTAGGCTACATAATGACTTCATGGCCAGCTTGGGCCACATGAGACTCTGTTTCCAAAAGTTAGAATAAAATAAATGTCATGATGGTAATCATTCATTTCTACCCAGTTCCACTCTACTGTGCTTGGTGTTCAGCTTGCTATCTGTATCATCATGTGGTTTGATGTGGTGGGTGTATTGCCCTTGTTCATGGGAAGAGGAAACCGAAGAGAGGGGAGGTGACCAGTGAGTGGCTGTAGAGACAGCCATGGCCAGAGCTGGAATCAAGGCCTGTCTTTCAGATCCCAGGCCATGCCCCAAGCCGTTGGTGTGCTGAACTACCCAGTAACTTAGACCAGTTAGCTGTATCTTCCGTGTAGTTAACTTGTAAGTACTGGAAGACACAAGCAGGCTTAAGTGTGGAGCCTCTGTCCTTGTGAGACTTACTGTTGAATTCCTTCTGACCCACGAATGACTCCTCTCTGACTGTCTGGATGCTACACGGAACATGGGCTTGAGATTCCTCGGGGCCAGCTGGAGTCCGTGTTTTTCTGGTTTTACACATCCCTCTTGGGTTCCTCTGCTTCTCCTCAAGACTGAATGCTAATTCTTGACTCATCTGCCTTCTGACTGCATCCTGGGGTGGGAAGAGCCCAGCCTCGACTTTGGAGCCATATCCTTTCCTCTGGGGAGTGTCACCTCGTCCAAAACCTAGTGTCCCTTTGGAGTCCATTGGCTGTTCTTTCTGGCCTCAGCCTGTGTTTTCTTCTGAACGGACTTTTGAATTAGGTTTCCTGTTTTCAAAATATTTGATAAGTATTTTTTTTAATTGCAGCAATATGTAACTTGCCTTGTGAACATCTGCTTTCTCCCGAGATAATCACCATTGACAAAGGACTCTGGGTCCTGCCAGCTGTTTTCAGTACATGCATTTGGGGTACATTTAGTTTTTTACTCAAATGGACTTGAGAATACATATGTTTCTGAAATGCCTTGTGACTTTTTAGATTTTCCACATTTATATATAAATATGCATTTCTTTTTACCACACTTGAATTTCTGATATCTTGTCCCATTAGAAATCAGAAATCACTCTCCTCCCTGTCCTTGAATTTCTGGGTATCAGTTCTGTTGTTAGTTGAAACATCTGTTTGGTTCTCTTATTTTTCTTTCTTTTTTTTTTTTTTTGGTTTTTCAACAAGGATTTCTCTGTGTAGCTTTGTGCCTTTTCCTGGAATTCACTTGGTAGCCCAGGCTGGCCTCGAACTCACAGAGATCCACCTGGCTCTGCCTCCTGAGTGCTGGGATTAAAGGTGTGTGCCACCACCACCTGGCCGGTTCTCTTATTTTTCATATGACTTTGAGAGAAATTCTAGGAACCCTGTTCTGTATCTTCTTTGGTGATAGGTCCTTAACTTCAGCTTCAAAGGGTCTGTGGCAAGAGAGAAAACAGTATCTCATAAAGAAAAAGTGAGACACCCATGCTAAAAGTTAGCATATACAATATTGGAAGGATCAGTTGACACTCACAGTAGGGTCCCCTGACCCTGGGATATTGTGGATGTGTTTGCATGTACATCTTCTCAGGACCCAGAAAAACAAATCAAGAGAGTACAGGCTTAGTACTGTCTACTCCATCTGACTGGAGTGATGATCTCTGAATGTAAAATCAATGACACATTTCCTTCTGGTTTTCTTTTCGTTCCTTGGTTCCTTAGCGGCCACCCAGTTTCTTCTAGCTGGAGCAGCCTTTCCTGGTTCAGTTAAAGTCACTGGCCCCATCCCCAGGAAGACAGAATCTAGCTATAAAGATGCAAATGTCTACTCTTATTTCTTTCAGGCACCTTTTTGCTCCAGCCTACACAGAAACCTGCTACACGGCAAGTGGCAACCCTCAAACCACCCCGCTGAAGTCTGAGGTGAGCCAGGCAGACACATGTCCGTCATCAGCTCTGGACTGGGTGCTGCTCTTCAGGGTGGGGGAAATGAGTGATGGAGGTGACCTATTTTCTGAAGGGCTTGTTTCCTCTGACTGAAGACCTAGGGCACAAACAGAAGCTAAGTCTATTGTCTCCTAGCTGTTCCCTGTCCTTGGTTGGCAAAAAAATGATGACGCAAACAGATGGAATGTTTGAGGGTAATTGCCTTGATTAAAATCCATGTAAATCATTACGAAGTACGCATATCATTAGTCCTATGTTAACTAACCATATATTAAGGGTCTTTAAAAGGAATAATTTACTCATTGTCCTGTCATCTCTCCCAATTAGATTCTGATTAATCTTTAAAAAAAAAAGTTTGAAGTCTGTGGAGTTTTCATCACCGTGCACACAAATTTATATTAACATCATACCATTTTAATGCAGTCGTAAACCATCAAGTTTTTTTTTTGAGATGGGGTCTATTTAGACCAGTCTGTCTTCAAACTCATAGATCTCCTCTTCCCTCTGCCTCCTTAGTGCTAGGATTAAAGGCATGCACCACCATACCCTGCTCTACTGAGCCTTTTAAAATTTTGCTGTTGTTTTAATACTGCACATTTGCCCTTCAGAGTTGTTTTTAGTAGGAAAGTTTTGCACATCATCAAAGAGTCATCATTTTGAAAATGGTTTTACATCTTTATTTATTTCACTGTACCCTACTGGTAGGTATTTAAGATAGTAAATTCTACCTGATGTATGATTTGTTGGCTCTCCGTGGTGATTTCTGTTAGAATTCATAGGCCCAGAGCAGTGGATCTCAAGGAGGAGTGATTCTTTTTCCCCTGGCATTGTACACTTACAAATGCTTGCTGATTGCTGGATGTTGTTAGCATCTCATGGACAGAGGACTGAGAATCTGGAAGCACCCCATTGGACATAGAGCAGAGCCTCATAATAGATTTATCCAGCCATAGTCCAACCAGTAGTGCCTCAGTGGGGAAGCCCTGGACCAGACGAGGCTTCTGAACCTGGGCTCATGAGATGTGATGGTAAGGGGAAGAGCATGAACTACATGGACCTTTTGTGTTTGAGGCTTCTGAGGCAAGAGATCTGATGTCTGACATGGAGGAGAACAGGAGAGGTTCCTCTGCTCAGGATTCCTCTAACAGTATCTATGGAAATAGATTCCCATGTAACATGTTCCTCAAATATCTCTGCTGCTGTGCAGATGTCCGACAAGATAGTTACTGTCAGTTACTAGCAGGTTAGCTTAGTTTATCAGACTCCCTGGAATGGAGAAAGGACTTTTCCTTGAGTTTGGACTCCTCTAAGAGGCCTACGGTAGAGTAGCTGGATAGCTGGAGGGGGATGCTCTGTTGGGTTGCTGGATGTGCAGGTCAGTGGGACTTCTTCCCAAGGGTTTCTCAGGTGGGAAAGAAGTTGGAAGTGTAGCCAATGACAGCAGTGGGCAGACTGGGCTGTATCAGGGAAACTGTCCCGTTGTGACCCACAGCTCCTCAAAGCCCCTTGGTCCAAACGTTTCCCTTCTTCAGACTTCTGTTCTCTGCTTCCAGGAATAGGGACAGGCAAAGGGTTGGGTAAGTGCCATGTGGAGAAAGCCCATAGCCACGACCATTTCGCAAAAACACCCTTGTCTGAGTTCAGCCCCTCCCATTTCCATACCCACAACTCAAGAATGGGTCTCAGTGCACAAGTTTACTATGAGCTCATGCTTCCTGCTGTGAAAGCCCCCTGGGGTGGCCCCTCAGCCCCAGATGCTGCGGAATGCAATGACTTCATGGCTGATCTGACTTGCTCTTTGTGCTCTCTAGGCTGTGCACCAAGCAGAGATGTGTTAAGGGTCTTTCAGAGAAGAGCAGTAGGAGAGGATGTCCCCTGGTCCCCTGAATCCCCCTCCTTCCTGAAGGCCTTGCTGGCTAAAGCACATCCTTGCAGAACCATGGGCCAAGATCATTGTTTTCTTCCATCCACTACTCTTAGATTCTTGCAAAGTCCCCACCCAGGCCCAGGGGGCTCCCAGTCAACCTCATTCGGAAACTAAGAAATCAAGGAGAAAGCGGAGTGGAATAAACCATAGCTGCTCTTGGCCTAAATGCTGAGGACTGTACTCTGCCTTCAAACTTAACAGGCATTCTGGGAATCTTATCAAGATTCATTAGCCAGCCCTGTAGGTTATAGCCCTAATCTAGGTCAGGTTACTGGGGAACAGGTCTGGGGATGTGTTCCAACAGCAAGACTTACAGGGTTTGGGATCTGAATCCAGAGCTGCGGTCTTGGCTTTCACTAGCTCTATGGCCTTAATCAACCCTTTGGACTGTATTGAGTTATTTTTTGTTTTGTTTTGTTTTGTTTTGTTTTTTTTCAATCTCAAAAATTGGTTGTGCTGGTAACTGACTCAGTGCTGTGGAAGGGTAAGACGAGTCACTGATTTTTATGGGACTTTATAAATATCATTTCTAACCCTGTATTTTACAGCTGAGGGGACTGAGAAGTGGAAATTGTAAGTTGGCTATGCTTAAAAGTGTCGAGACCCGGACGAGAGCTTGTCCACTTGGTTGCTAGAGGGTAGAAGAACTTTGGAAAGAGAACCCAGCCGGGTGCCGAGTCTGCCTTGGTTGGCAATGGTAGAAGATTGGGTGCAAGGCCAAGTTGCTGGGGCCCAGGGTTCCACTTCACTGTGTCACCAAAGCTCTTTACATCTATCTGCTCTTAGCCTAAAAGCTGAGGTCCCTTAAACCGATCTGCAGTTTTCCCCTTTAAACTCGTGGGAATAATATCTGTTTCATAAAGCTACACTCAGAATTAAAATACAAATTTAGCCCATGTTGTCAAGTGGTAGGAGCCTACTGGCTGCTAGTAAGAGTAAGGGACAGGTACCTGGTCACATGTGCTCATGCCCTCTGTAAATTATAGAGCACGTGACAGTTGTAGAACATGCCATTGAAGAGCGCACAGGGGATATCCACACTGCAGCCGTCGGCCAGAGAGTGGAAGAGGTCTAATTCTTCATTAGCTACTTCTGGATTAAAGTTCATGATACTTGTGAAGGAACCGGCATTTTGAAACAGGGTTCCACCTTCATTTCTGAATGCTTGACACTCACTCACTCCACTGTCTATGAGCCCTGCTTTTCTCCTGAAGGCCTGGCCCCCTCTCCCAGGGAGACCTGGCCATTTTTTCTCATTGTCAGTGCGCTACACCTCGGGTTTGTGACCTCCCTATCTCCCTATTGAGTTCCAAGGACCAGGTCCAGAGCTTGATTGCTGACCATCTGCCTCCAGTTCCCTTGGCCCAGGGACAGATACAACATGACAGGCTGGCCTTTGAAAGCAGTGGGACCCTTGGCTGGAAGTCGGACTGTGCATACATCACCTACCTTCCTAGGTGCTGGGGGATGACAAACGGAAACCTATCACAGTGGTTCTCCTTTGTGCTCACATAGAGGTCAGAATCTGACTTGGTTAAGGTTCAGCACACTTGGATGCCAAGGTGGGGGGGCTGCTGCGGCCTCTCCTCCTGCCTGTGTGTCAGTGTGAATGGGTAGATGACCGGTGCTGCTGGCCAGTGGATGAAAGGGTACCTGTAATCCAGACAGGGAGCCCAAGGTGAGTGTGGCTTGGCTTGTGCCTCCTGACACAGCTGTATGGCTCAGACGAACAGGATGTAGAATAGGAACGGTAAAGGTTGTGGGTTTGGGTCAGCCCTTTGCGTGGCCTTTTGAGTCCCCTGAGGCCATGTTTTATCTTTCGTGAAAGAACTGAATGAAAATATGTCTATTAATGTTTTCTGTCTACCTCTGGGCTAGGGCGTAGCTCAGCTAGTCCGTTTGTATAGAGGACTCTCATGACCACTCTGAGGTTGGAGGCTAAAGGTGTGGAAGGCCAGAGAAGTCATTTATACTGCTGGCACATGTGGGAGTCTGGATTTAAGGCTGGCTTGGCTGGGCCAAAATGCTTCAGTTTAATTATGGGGCTCTATTCAGGACTAGAGGTGGAAGGGAAGTGAACCCAGACACAGGGGTTTGCCTTCTGGATCCCCCTCCTAAGGAAACAGCTGCAAACAGTATTCTGAAGATGAGGTCCTTGGGTCGTCTGTCATGCAGAGATAGCCTGGGAATTTGTGATTGCTGCTTAGTGTCAGAGTGCTGGGGAGGCCCTTTTAAGAAACTGACTGGGGGCTGGAGAGATAGCTCAGCGGATGAGAACATTGGCAGCCTTTCCAGAGGTCCTGAGTTCAATTCCCAGCAACCACATGGTGGCTCACAGCCATCTATAATGGGATCTGATATGCTCTTCTGGCATGTAGCTCTATATGTGGATATAGCACCATATATATAAAATAAATAAATCTTAAAAAAAAAAAAGAAAGAAAGAAAGAAAGAAGCTGACTTTACCAGTTTTACCTCTTTCTGTTCTGGCCTCTTTGGGAAGAGTGTTTTTGTCCCTGGTGTTTTTTATACCATCTGTTTTGGGGAGCAGGACAGTTTGGCTAGCACATAGGCACATGGACACTCTCAGAAGGACTCTTTCCTGGTTGCTATGGTTAGCCTAGTGGGCAAACACTCCTCTGGTACCACAAGCTCTTATCTGTAGCTGTGTGTCTTTGGCCTCTGCATCAACTGCTTTTTGTCACTGGGATAAAACACCACGACTCGAAGCAACTTACAGAAGGAAGAGTTTATTTAGGTTTAAGGTCCCAGAGGGTTAGTCCATAATGGGGGGAGGGGCATGGCAGCAGGCCGCCAGAGCAGGAGGCTGAGAGATCACACCTTCAGCTGCAGACACAAAGCAGAGAGAAGTGTGTGGGGCTATGAAATCTCAGATCTTGTCCTCCAGTGACGTACTTCCTCCATCAAGGCTGTACTACCTACCCAAGTAGCATTACCACGTGTTCAAATACTTGAGCTGGGGTGGGGGTGGGGGCGCATTTCTCATTCAAACCATCGAAGCTTCCTAATTATTAATGACTAGCTTTCACAAGACTATAAACCCCAGGGACTGGAATTTATGCTCATTTTCTTCCTATATCACTGAAGCCTTGCCTAGGGCCTGCATATGGTAGTTCTTGGTGTTTATAAAGGTGGAGAGCTCTAGCTGGGTTTGGGGACCCGATGCCCGTGAGGCATCATGACCAGAGAACAGCATCAGGCTTCATGGAGCTAGGTACTGAGGAAGGAGGGTCCAGGCGTGGAGGGGTTCAGAGAAACATCTTGAGCTGTGTTTGTATCTTGAGGCTGCCCTAACAAAGTACTGTGAACCTGGAGGTTAAAATAAGAGAAATGGATTCTCTCTCCATTTTGGAGGCTAATGGTCCAAAACCAAGTTGTTGAAAGGGCTGTGCTCTTTGTCAGGCTTCCAGGGAAGAGTCCTCCTGCTGGAGAATTTCTCTCCAGCTCCCACCATCAAGTCCCGCCAGTCTCAGAGCCCACTTATAAAATAAACACACAGACTCTTACATTATTTAAACTGCTTGGTCATTAGCTCAGGCCTGTTATTGTCTAGCTCTTACTCTTATATTTAGCCCATTTCTATTAATCTTTACTTTGCCACATGGCTCATGGCTTACTGGTACCTTACATCTTCCTTGTCCTGATGGCGGCTCGCAATGTCCCTCTCTCCGCCTTCCATTTCCCAGAATTCTTTTCCTTGTCCCGCCTATACTTCCTGCCTAGCCAATGGCCAATCAGTGATTTATTTACTGACCAATCAGCAACACACTTGACATACAGACCATCCCACAGCACTTCCCCTTTTCTTTTCTTAAAAAGGAAGGTTTTAACTTTAACATAGTAAAATTACATATAACAAAACAATTATCAAGCAAGAATTACAGTTACAATATTAAAGAAGAGATCCTATCTATCTTATATTTGTAAGTTTAAGGTTTTATATCTAACTTATCTTTTATTATAACTAAGGAAAATTGTAAGTATCTAGTCTTTAACCACATCAAAGACCTCAGAAGGATATACTACTACCTGAGAAATGGAGAAGGATATAAGCAACTTTTAGGAGTCTTGTAGGGTAGACAGAGACAGCTGGCAGTCTGGACAGTCATTCAAAGTTCTCTTGTAAAGTTGGGGCATCTGTCTTCAGCCCACAGGCCTAGAGTCTCTTATTCACTTTTCTCTGTGTCCTGTAGAATGTCTGGCAGTTTTCTCTGCAAAGCAGGAACCTGAAGGACCATTTTGTCAAGCAAAGTTCAGTGGTCACCTTTCTATGGGTCCTGCATGTCCAGTTGATCAAGCAGTCCAGGCAAGAACAGTTTCTTGCCCAAATGGCTATTTTTGTCAAGGTGAAGATAAACTCCATATGGAGTGTCTTCGATGCCCATCCTCCTCTCTGAAGTAAATCGGTGCTGTCAGGAGCAGACATGTCTCATTGTCCAAAAAGTCTAAACTTTTAAAACATTTTAAATGCCATATTCTGTAGATCTTTGAAGTGTTTGAAGACTACCTATCTATCTGAAATATAACTATGTATACCTAGAAGACTTAACTAACATGGCTACAAATATAATTATCATAGATGACTAATTATTAATCTATTTTTTAATTATCCATTATAATTTTAAATGAGTTACATAAACATAATACCTCAAACAAGAATAGAAATATATATACAGTATAACAAAATTAAGTTTAAACTTGTATCAATAAACTAAAATCTATAGCGATGTAAAACATTTTAAACAAGTTGTTACTCTTTACAAGTAGGTTCATTAATCTACCCTTTCATCCTATCATATCTAAACTATCCCCTTTTTTTCTTTAGAAAGAGATTGTATTTATAATCAACCTGCTTTAAATAAAAATATTGGTTTTTGTCTGTCCCACACCAGAGGGCTCTTCTGATTTGGGACATAAGAATCTCTTAACCATTTTTTTTTTTTTTTTTTGAGCAATATGTCTGGGTTTAGAGGGGGAGTGAGCCAATTCCATCTCTAAAGCCAGCTTGGTATATTTGGGAATTTGGGCGTAGCTTCTCTTACTACTTCCTGCTGGAGGGGGGCGCTGTATCTTATGAGGACACGAAGAAAATTTTAGGATCATGGAGTAGTCCATGAGGCTGTATCGTCTGAGCCAGTTGCCTTGGAACCATTCTGGATGTTGAGTCATCTGGGCCATGGTGTCATTGGAGACCTTTCAGGGGGTCTTGGCTGGTCAAACCTGATGTATCTTAATCTGGAACAAATCCATAGTCTCTGGCTTTCTGTGGAAACAAGAGTAGAGACTCTTTTCCAAAGCAACATATCCTTATATCCAAATTTTGAAGTCAAGGTACCTTTAAAATATACATTTTGGCATAACTCAACAGCTTTTACAATCAAATGTTTTTCTGCAGTTACGAATATCAAAGAGAACATAATCCAGATTCTCTGTGTGGTAGCCATCTTTATGTGGCTTATTTTTTTTTATATTAGCTTGAGCCTATTGCTTTAAACTGCAGCCTTCTAAGCCTGAAACGGCACTGGCGCTGTGGCTGCTGGTTCCGCCCACTTCAGCTTCCCAACATGGCGGCGGTCCGCTTTCCGCCAGCTCTGGGAGCCATAACTCTCAGAAATAGTGGGTCTACACTTTTACCAAAGTAGCGTGTAGCCCAGAAACCTCTTTTTTTTTGTTTTGTACTAGCAAAGGCTAAATTCACCACACAGTTTAATGTGCTACTTGCAGAGGCCTCATTCCCACCATACTGCAGGTCGAGAGCGCACGCTAGGAACCCGCCAGTAGCTCAAACCGGCAGCTGCCGCTCATTTGAGAGAGACAATTAGGAAGCTGTTTTTAGGTCCGTTTTAGAATCTTTTTTCTAAGTTTTTAGGTGGAAACTCTTGCCACCACGTTGGACGCCATTTGTTGCTGGAGAATTTCTCTCCAGCTCCCACCATCAAGTCCCGCCAGTCTCAGAGCCCACTTATAAAATAAACACACAGACTCTTACATTATTTAAACTGCTTGGTCATTAGCTCAGGCCTGTTATTGTCTAGCTCTTACTCTTATATTTAGCCCATTTCTATTAATCTTTACTTTGCCACATGGCTCATGGCTTACTGGTACCTTACATCTTCCTTGTCCTGATGGCGGCTCGCAATGTCCCTCTCTCCGCCTTCCATTTCCCAGAATTCTTTTCCTTGTCCCGCCTATACTTCCTGCCTAGCCAATGGCCAATCAGTGATTTATTTACTGACCAATCAGCAACACACTTGACATACAGACCATCCCACAGCATCCTCCCTTCGTTTTTCTGATTCCTTAGTGCTCCTTGGCTTCTGTTCCATCACTCAGTCCTTGCCTCTGTCTTCAGGTGGCTCCTCCCCTTCTATCTCTTGTGTCCTTTTATCCAGTAAGTAGATGAGGCATTAGGTTCATGACCCACTCCAGTCCATTCTGATCGTATCTTAATTTAATGACATGATCCAAACCCTATTTACAAATGAAGTCATATTCCGAGCTTCTGGGTGGCCATAAGCATCTTAGGAGGACACTATTCAACTCCTGACAGCGAGTGACAGAGGCAACATCAATGAGAAACTGACTCTTCTGGAAGACCGTTTCCTGAGGCTGACATGTCAGATCTGACACTGGGTTCTCCAACCTGGCAGGAGTATCTTTGGCAAATCTTTTTTGCTCCTGTGATCCTTGACATCTTTGTCTCTTCAGTAGGACTGGTGACATCTGCTCTGAGCTATCTCTTGCATTACTATAAGAACCAAGTAGATAGGTAGCTTGGAAGCTTTTTGCAGGTTATAAGATGCTGCAAGGTTGGGCTTGGTAAGGCACTAACTAACCCATCACCTGTCATTCATGAGATGTTAACATGGTCATGTTTCTTGGTGCCATTTGACACGAGTGCTTTCTGTTTACCAGGATCATTGCTTTTACCACGGGACTGTGAGGGGAGCCGAAGAGTCCAGCGTCACGCTCAGCACCTGCCGGGGAATTAGGTAAGAGACCTGAAGCTGCTGGGGATGACTGGTCCGATCCTCAGGAAGATGTGCAGGGCCAACCCAAAGCAAGGGCCTTGGACAGGAGGCCACTGGACATGTGTCTATACTCTGACAGGGGCCAAGCTTGTGAGATGCCAGGGAAGTCCCAGATAATCCACACAGACACTGGGTTTGGGTTTACCTTTCATGATTAATTTGATATGCTAAGATCTGAGTTCTGTTATTTAGGAATGGTAAGGCTAACAAATCCAGAGATAACCATGACTGGAAGTTTAGCATCAATGAAGAGCTGTCTGCCAGATGTAAGTGGCAGGCAGTAAGTCACAGTAAAAAGAGGGTGCTGATCTATGAGGGGCAGTGTGGGAAAGCACAGGGAGGTGAAGAGACAGGAAGCTGTGGCATGTAGATTAGTTCAGGGAAGGAGTGGATGAGCTTGATGAATGTTGTACCTGTTTCTTGAGACCCCCAGAGACCACCAAGGAGCCAGTTTCCAATGCGAACACATAAGGGTCCTTTTATTGTCAGGTTCGAACCTGGGCCACCACATGGCAGATGGAGGGAAATGCGGCAGTGGCAGAGGGCCCAGGGGTAGAGAGTTTTTATAGGGAAAAAAACGCAAGTGGGAATTACATGCTTTGGCAATTTGGGATTGGGTAGAAGGGATGTGGGGCAAGGTGATTTTTTGAAACTATTGGTCTAGACTTTTGGCATGAAACCATATTTGAATCTATTGGGTTGTACTTCTTGGCAGTGGACCACAACTTGCTGAGCAGGATTATCTGGGCTGCTCAGCAGGATTATCTAGATATCTTCAAGGGCCATAAACCACAGACAGAATGTCTGCAGGAGCATACTGCCCCGTATCTGTTCGAGTTGTCATGACACATTCCTGAGGTCCTTCCTGGAACTGAGTACAGCAGGTGGTCTAAGATGGTGGCCCTTCCCTAAGATGGAATCTGTATTGCCTTCACATGCGCAGGGTGAGGAGTGGAAAGTATGAGTAAGTTCAGTAAGCTCTGAGACATGGGGTCCATGAAGTTGTGTGGTACCCATCCCCTTGGGTAGGTGGGTACCAGAGGGTGAGAAACCAAGACAGTTGGTAGCTGGACCCTGGCCTATACTGAAAGGCACTGTAGCCAGCAAAATGTCTCTCTAGGAGTTGGGTAACCATGAGGGGGTGGTCCCTTCAGGGTCAGTGAGATCCCAGAAATGAAAGCAAAGAGAGATAGAAAACAAGCGACATGTTAGAAGGACTTTCAGGTTGTGTAGCAGGAAGTGGGAAGTTAGGGGAGAGAGATGTGGTGAGAAAGGAGAGGATAACTTCTGAGACAGAAAATAAACCGGAGAGTTCCAACCAGATGATGCTTGGAAAAAGGGTGGGTGACCTTTCTGTCCCTAAACCAAACTACCCGGGTTTGAGCCAGGAGCAGCACATGTCTGGAGGGAGGAAACATCAGGTTCCATAGCAGCAGAGCTACAGATGGTTGTGAGCCACCATGTGGATGCTGGGAACCAAACCTGGGTCTTCGGCCAGTGCAACAAGCGCACCTAACTGCTGAGCCATCTCTATAGCCCCCTGCTGTATCTTACGTATTTGAAAACTCTGGGCTCTTATCTCCACAAACTGTCTGGGTTTTGAACACTGTGTGGTGCTTGAACTCAGGGTGTTGACTGACTGACTCTAGGAATAACAGCAAAAGTCTTGGTTGGCGGTCGCCAACTATATGCTAGGGACAAGACTGCTAATGTTAAGGTACCTACTCAGTGTTATCAACGGCAGAATACAGCTCCACTGTTGGCTCTGGTGAGCTCGTAGGAGGTGGTTTCTTTCCCTTTTTGGATTCAGTGTCTGCTTCTGTCATTTATTAATGTATGCCCATGTCCCACACTGGTGGATAGCAAGCTTTCTAATTTCTGTATTCTCATCTTAACCGAGGCACTGATGATAGGTATGTATGGTAGAGACTGTTTCCATTAGCTCTGCAGCACTTTACCAGCATATAAGATTTGCTCCAAGACTTAGCTAGCTTATCCCTGCCCCCAAATATAACCAAGGCCCCTTCTGACTGCAGGTATCATGTCTGTTTATGAGTTGGTTCACATCCCTGAAAGGTTTGTGTGGCGAGGTGCCTGAGGGAATTAGGCAGGAAATCGGTTTTGGCTGGGAGGTGATTAACAGTGGTCTCATATCCTCCACTCAAGTGGCCTCCTCCAGCCAAGCCAACTGGCTTCTCGGTGGTGTTTATAGGCTCAGCCACCACCACCTGCAGCCAGCAGCAAGTAAACAATGGCAGTCCCAGGATGAGGAAAGGGAAAAAGCAGGTGTGACCTGCTTCTCTCTGCCTCTTTTTTTTTTTTTTTTTTTTTTTGTCTGTTCTGGGTCTGGAGCAGTGGGAACACTCTTGGCTTGGCCTCTTGTGAATCATTCCTGTAGTCAGGCTGATGGGGACGCTCACCAAGCTGCCCATGTGTTTCTGTTTTGCGTGCTTCCATCTGGTGGGGTCCCACATGCCTTTCTTTCCCAGCCCTTTCCTCCCGCCACATGCTAAGAAAAACGAGGTCATGGCCAGGCTGAATTAAGAGCTGGAGACTTGCAAGACGGCCACACTGGGTCCCCGGAGCAGAGACTGGATTGGCAGCAGTGTTCAAACCCAAATAGCTTCCCAGGGCCCCAGAAGCCTGATATTTCCATAGAAAGTCTCCATAGCAACCATTCATCTCTCCCGGTAATGTAGTCCTGTGCTTGGAGAAGATGGATAGGATATATGCAAGGCAGGCTCTTCAGGCTGAAAATGAAAGGAGGCAGTAGAGCCTCTAGCCCAGCGGTTCTCAACCTTCCTCATGCTGCGACCCTTTAACACAGTTCCTCCTGTGGTGATGACCCCCAACCACAAAATTATTTTCATTGTTACTACTTCATAACTGTAATTTTGTTACTGTTAGGAATCATAATGTAAATATCTGATGCGCAGGATATCTATAGGGGACCCCTGGGGAAGGCTCGAGCACTCAACACCTCCGAAGGGTTTGCGACCCACAGGTTGAGAACCACTGCTCTAGATGGTTACTAGGGCCTTGTCTCTCCAGAGTACTCTGTAGGTCAGTTTATCATTAAAGAAACAATACCCAACCACAGTGAAATAAATCCAAATGTTAAAAAACATGTAGGGGTACAATGAGACACAGTGCTCTTTCTCACCCCATTTTCCCAGATTTTACCTCATTTCCAGAGGCAGCCATAATTTACCAGTTTCTTATGAACTCTTGGAAATACTCCTGATAAAAGGAACCCTGCTATATAATATAATGTTTTATAACTTTGTTTGGGCCCCAATTGCCTTGGGAATTGGGATCATCAGTGGCTGTGGGTCTCATCAAAGACACAGCAAACCATTTGTGTTAGTCAGTCAACTCATGGCTAAATGCTTCAAGTAAACAACTTAAACAGGAGAGATTTACTTGGAAGATTTGCTTGGCTCAAGGTTGCCGAGGGCTCAGCCCTTCGCTGCTGGCTCTGTTGATCTGGAGTCCACAGTAAGGCAGAACATTCTTAGTCAAGGAGACGGTAGTCCAAAGAACTTGTTCCCAGAGATCTTCTTCCTCCCGCCAGGCCTCCTCCAAATACCATCCCCAACTGGGATCACTATTTCACTGAGGATGTCAGGTGTCCATACACGCTAGTCTGCCTTACACTAAGAACCTGTCTTGTAAATGTTACCACAATGTCCTTCATGCACAGATACATCTTCACATCTAACCAACAGACTAAATGTAAGGTCTGATGATCATTTGTGGAACACTTTAGCCAGTACTGGGCTGTGATGTCCTTGACTAAACCTGTATGTGTGTCCCATCCATTGCTGGTGAGATGTTTTTGTTTGGTTGTTTTTAATTTTTAAGACAATTACTGAAAACTGTCATTATGTAGTCAATACAGTTTTAGAGTTAAACATCCAAACCATATTAGGAGTGAAAGCTAAAAACTACGGAAAGTTCTGTCTTTCTCTATCCTTCCACCCAAATCCATTGTTCATTTGGGTCACTGTTGGGGTACACATTGAGAGATATATTGTTTATTATATACAAGTGAGATCATCCCATGCATACCATTCAGTTTTGTGATGTGTTTCCAACTTAGTACTAAGTCATAGGTGCACACTGATCTGTCAAATTACTTTAATGGGTCTTTAAACTCTTATGTACCAAAGTTGGGAGAATTGAATTATAGAGACAGTCTCTCAACAATAAGCAATAAATAATCCTCACAGATCCGCTTGATGGATGAGCATTCTGTCACAGCGGTTCTCTCATCCAAAATCTGGGGCTCTCACAGCAATTCTACTTTGACAGGTTGGCTGGCTCCTGGACTCCCATCCTGTCCTCCAGGGAGACAGTCTGAGATCGGGGACTGGAGAATGTGTCCAAATGTGTACACCATGGACTGGAATGAGTTTAGATCTGCCGTTCTAGGGCCCTGAGTTCGTGCTGTGACTCTACACTTCCTGGTGGTGTGATCCTACACTTCCTGGTGGTGTGATCCCCGTACCTTGTACCTCTGTTCTCCACAGTTACTTTTGCCCTTGTCTTCTCCTTGGCCAGACTGGCCCTTCCCCTGGGCCTCACTCTGTCCTATAGATAGCTAAGTGCTTGGGAAGGGTGTGGATAGTAGGGTTGGTAAGGTGCTCATTCTAGAACTATGACTCTGCAAAGTGAGCAGCTTAGAATCGGCCTCAGGCTTTACATCAAGTCACTCAGTGACTCTGGAGCAAGTTCCCCACCTACCCTTGGATTTTTTCTCATCTAAAACCGGAATAGACTAGATCATAAAAGTACCCTTTAGCTGGGGAAGCCCTTGGCTCCAGGAAGAAGGAGCAGAGTCTTGGGAGGGGGGGACAGGAGGAGGTCCTCCTCTGAGAGCTACGCCTTTCCGCTGCAGGCTTGATAATAAATTCCACCTGTCAGGTCCTGTGTGGAATAAGCCCTCTGATGGATGGCAGGACCCTTACACTGTGACAAGTTTAGATTCTAAAGTCAGCCCATTCCTGGTCTAGAAGCTGGAGACTAGGGCGGGGGAGATAGCTCGATTGGTAAAGTACTTGTCATGTAAGCCTGAAGATCTGAGTTCGGGTCCCAGGATCCACTTTATATGAAAGCTGAGCATGATGATGCACACCTGTAATCCCAGAGTTGGAGGGGCAGAGAGACAAGAGGGTCTTTGGGGCTTGCTGGCCAGCCAGCCTAGCTTAATGGGTAAGCACCAGCCCATTGAGAGACTTTGTCTTAAAAAACCAAGATGGACATCAACAGAGGAACAATACCCAAGGTTGTCCTCTGGGACATATGCTCCCCACATGCACACACACCTGCCAACTAGTGCAGTCCTTTATAAATGACTTCATTATTGTTGCATATGTATAAGGATGTGTGTGTGTGTGTGTGTGTGTGTGTGTGTGTGTGTATATGTGTATGTGTGTGTGTGCATGATTGTGGGGGAAGTGCTTATGTTGAGGTCAGAGGATAACTTTATGAAGTCTATTCTCTCCTTTGAGCTTAACATGGGTTCCAAGGAGGATCGAACCCAGGTTTGTGTAGCTAGAGCCTTTACCTGTCTTGTCATTTTACTGGCCCCAGCTGGTGCAGATACGCTCCTGAAGTCTCAGTTTTCTGCCCTGTAGGATGGGAGCGGTGATATTGATGTCATTGGTGGGTTCACATTGGGTGATTAGCCCCATCTCCTTGACAGCAAGATCTTTGGTTGGCTCATGCTGTATCCCCAGGGGCTAGAACAGTGCTGCCCCAGGGCAGGTGCTCCGTGCAGACATGCTGACTGGCTCCCCAACAAAACGCTTTGTATCTCGTTTGTACAGCATGCTTCCGTGACTGCTGACTTTCTGGAGCATGTTCCCTGGTTGTCAGTGAGCACCGTCTGGTTACTTTTGACTACTAACACAGCTGCTCTGGGAGAAGGCTGTGTCAGGAGACAGCAGAGTCAGGATTCTCACCCGGGATGTCCCTTTCCTGAACCTGTCTTCTCTGTTTGTGCTCTGCCTCGGTCCCAGCAGGAACTCAGGACCATGCGCCCTTCTTTTCTCTGTGCTGCCTTGGAAGTTCCTTGTGACCCATTAGTGTGGGTGCAGGTTGGGAGAGTGGTGGGGAGAAGGAGCATGGGGCTGCTACCTCTTAGGATCTCTCCCTGTGTAGGGATGGTGGATGGGCAGCTGTGTGTCTAATGGACAGCTTCCCCTGGAATGACTCTTCGCTCACGTCTTGAAGGATGTATTTGAGTGAGGCCTTCAGTCACTTGTGGGTTAAGCATGAACTTTGTGTTTCCTGACTGACTGGCCTGCCTGGGTTCCTCTATATGATCTTATTTTATGATTTATTTTTCTCATTCTCTTAATGATGAGGAATAGCATCCTGGCCCTCTGCCTCCTGGGTTCCTTGTCTCCACTTCTGATCTCTGCCTCTGCCAGAGCTAACATTTAGCAAATTGAATCAGCCGAGGCTCTCACGTTAAATGATGGGTGAGTGTAGGGGGAGGCATGTAGGTGACACTGTAAAGTGCTAGGCTTGTGCTACCTCTTTTCCATCTCTAAGTAATCCTACAGGGGGGTCGCTGGTCCGTGGGACTGGGGTGAGTCTCCAAGGGCTATAGTGGGTGGAGGGGACAGGAAGGGGCCACTGAATCCTGTTGCTGGAAGGGATAAGCTCAGTGGTTGTCCCAAGCTCAAGATTTTCAGACTGACTGCCCACTTCTTGAGACAATTGCTCAAGCACCATGGAAACACAGGCAAGAGCATGAGCTCCTGACTGAAGCTCCTGAGTGTCGCCGAACATTGCCTGGGGGACTAAATGCAGACACTTGGGCCTGGTGATCCTGAGTCTCTTGGGATAGCCTGGGTACCTTCTGTAGATTAGTGGATAGGTGGGAAGCTCTGGTCCTGGGTTCTCTGAGCACAGGCGGAGAGCTTACCAGTGGAGGCAGATGTACAGAGCCCAAGGGGACAGAGACTGTGTCCGTGAAATCCTTGGCCCCAGGTGAAAGCTTCCTTTCTAATTTCCCCGAGTCTCGGTTTCCTCGTTGATAAAGTGTTGCCAGCCTTATAATGTGACATGGAATGAACAGAAAGTGACATCCGCATTCGGTGTGGCACGTGGCTAGTTAGCTCACAGCAAACAGTGTCTGAGGGTGAGGAAGGACAGAGGCCTCTGGTCATCTCTCCCAGAGAACTGATGGGCTAGTTTCATTCTGCCTGGCCTCACACTTCAGCGGGGAGTCGCTGGCACCATTACCTGTAGCCACATGCATACGGGGCATGTCTTTCTGAACCATTCTCCAGGGCTCTTCTGAATGGCAGTAAAAGGTCAGTGTGAAGGTTGTAGGATGTAGAGCCAGAACGCTGAAGTTCACCCCTGTTTTAATTCTTTACTACTTGTATGAATTTGGGTGGGTCAGTTAATCTTCAACGTAAGTTTTTCCATTTGTATCATGGGAAAAATAGTTGTAAGGGTCAGAGAAGTTGGTATGAGAAATAAAATGCTTATCAGCTTGGTGCCTGGTCCATAGAAAAGCTCAGTTATAGCCACTATGATGGTTATTATCTACCCTGCTGCCAAGTTCCTGTTGACCTCTGACCTGTTTGGCCAAGGGCTTGTTCATATCACAGCAAGTCAACTGTACACCTGGTGGCTCTGTGTTGAGGCTTTCACAGATTCCTGTGGGCAACTTTCCACTCACGGGGTGTAATATTGGTGCACACAGGCTCATGAGTTGGTTTGTGGTCTGCCTCATTCATTGTGTGGCCAACATTGTAGCCATTTAGAGGAAGCTGAGATGATGGGAGAGGCCCTGGTCAGCTGGGATGAGAAGATAGCTTGGGAACAGGATGCCCACATTGCCCTGGTCTCTGCCCTTTCCTGTGCAGAGTTAGGGAAGTGGATGTGAGCCTTGCTCGTTGCCCTCCACCCTAGCTGTTAAGGGAACGCCTTAGGTGTCTCACCATAGGCCAGGTGGCCACTGCTGTGTCAGCCAGAAGGCAGCCAGGAAGTTGATAGGCTTCCTGGTACTGGAATGAGGTCAGCAAGGGATGGGGTCAGGGAAGGTCTACTACCCACCGCAGTCTGTGATATCTTTCGTGAGTGTCATGGGCCCTTACTAAAGGACAAAACCTGGATAGTCATCCATGCATCCTAAGAGGACAGTCGTGGGTGGATGTTGAGAAGCTCTGCCACTCATGTGCCAGAGGCTGAGCTGAAATGGGTGCAGTTCGGCTGGCATTCGGCATTCAGCCGTGGCGAATGACTCGCTGTCTCTTGTCTCTATTTTTTAATCCGCAGCCCCTTGCTCGGACATGGTAAACGGGTATCGGTAACGCGGGCATTGCCCTTACACTGAGCTGAGGATGCCTTTGGTTTGGAGTGCTCAAAGGGATGAGAGCCTAGGTGACATGCTGCCCTTGTCCTGTGGATTCGGTCCTGGGCTCACCCTTCCAGAGTCAGGAACCCACGTCCTGCCTGGCTGTCTTGCTTATCTCTCTATTTGGAGAGTGGGTCCAAAGGACATAGCACATTTACCCTTGACCACGGTTGATGATGCCAGCAACCCTCTTCAGAAGTGGGACTAGTCATGACTCAATTGGCCTGACTGTAGCAGAATACTCGTTCCCTAGGAGATAAGATGACAGGAGGCATATGGGCCCCTTCCATCTCTAGAGAGTTTCCTGAGAGATAACTAACCACGTGACACACAGTTCCATCTCTAGACAGTTTCCTGAGAGATAACTAACCATGTGACACACAGTTCCATCCTTAGACGTAGTTTACTGAGAGGTAACTAACCATGTGATACACAGTTTGCAGACCATTCATTGCCCTTTTTTCATTCCCACATCACAGTGGAAGATTGGCACATCATAGATCTCAATAGAAGAGATAATGGAGCTGCCCTATGGGCATCTTCCTACCTCCATTGATCGTTGTGAAGCCCAGGGCAGGAAGTGCTCACTGAATGTAGACATCCCCGAGGCTTTGTTAGTAGAGCACCATAAGCAGCTGCATCTAATCCATGGGTGTCTGCCAGAGCCATGATAGGTCATGAGTCACAGTGACTACTCCCTGGTCACTCTGTTCTTTAGCAGGGCAGGCATCTTGACTTGTTCATGTCTCCATCCTCAACAACAACCATGGTGCCAGATGCTAGAATGGCTGTCTTTCTACCAACCGTGAATACTGTTTCTCCGGGCTCGTGCATTCCACTTCTGTAGATTCAACCAACTGTTGAATCAATCAAACAATTTTGAAAAAAAAAAGTTCTCTTGAACACATGTATTTTTCTTGTCATTATTCTCTGGACAATATGATGGATGTAACAAACTTCTACATTTTAAAAAATTTATTTATTCAATGTATGTGTGTGTGTGTGCGCCTAAGTATATGTATTGCACCATGTGTGTGTAGGGCCTTTAGAAGCCAAGAGAGAGCATCAGATTCCTTGGAGCTGGAGTAATAGGCGATTTGTGAGCTGTCTGACATGGGTGCTGGGATCAAACCCAGATTTTTCTAAAAGACACACAAGTGCTCTTAACTGCGGAACCATCTTTCCAGCCTCAGCATTTATGTTTTATTTGGTATTATAAATAATCTAGAGGTGATACAAAATATAAAATATACAGGAAGACACTAATAGCTTATATACTAATAGCACATCATTTTATATACAGTCTGGAATGTCTGTGATTTTTGTTTCCTTGAGAGTTTGGACTCAATTCCCTGTGGATATCAACAGCAAGAATTAGTGTGTTTAGATGCTATCTAGAACATGGTGAAATCTCAGTGAGTGAAGAAATTAAATAACCCAGCGCATATCTTTGAGTTCAGTACTGGGTGAAAGATTGTCACATAAGCCTAGTTATGGATATCACTGCAACAGATAGCTGCCTCATTAGCATGGGACAGTTGGGATGGGTAGGAATGCCGTTAAGTACCACTCGGCTTCCAGGCACAAGGAGACTTGTCTTCATTTAATCACTCAAGAGCCCTGATGAGTTAGTACATTATCATTAGTACATATACTAATTTAGGAATGAGGAAATGGAGACTCAGAATGACACGATGTTTCTTGGGGAGTATGTGACCGTTGAATGTTAACACTAACTCTCGAGCCTGGATTACCTCAACTGCAGGCCAGTATGCTTTCTCTGATCACTGTGCTACGTTTTCTGGGTCTGTAAAGTTTTGACCTATGGTTGTCATATATCATGCTTGATTTGGAGGCCTTTAGGAGTCCCAGTCTAAGGCCCCATAGTGGGTTCAGGGAGGTGCAAGTGTTCTGAGATTCCGTGTCCCATTTCACACGTGGTGTATTTCTCTTTAGAGATTCTGAGCTTGCATCAGGCCTTCACAGAGGGGCTCATGGCCCACTTTAAAGTGAAGAACCATCGAGCGTATGAACCTATGTAATGTAAGCACTGACCAGAGAGTCCATTTCTCTTATCCACAGAGGACTGATTATCGTGAGAAGTAACCTCAGCTACATCATCGAGCCCGTCCCCAACAGCGACAGCCAGCACCGTATTTACAGATCTGAACATCTCAAGCTGCCCCCGGGGAACTGTGGGTTCGAGCACTCCAAGCCCACCGCTAAGGACTGGGCCCTTCAGTTTACACAGCAAACCAAAAAGCAACCTCGCAGAGTGAGTTTTTAGGTTCCCAGTGGAGCTGGCAGACTAATGTGAGTTTGTCCCCACCCAGACACCCTTACTTTGATTCCAGAAGTACTTCTAAATTGAGGGAGAATTGGGAAGAAAGAGGAAACCCCCCCCCCCCCACTTCTTTCTTTCTTGGAATTGTTGAGTGAGACACCATCATAAGAGAACCACTGTATTTGGAATGCTCTGAGACGCTGATTTCTGAAACTGCATGAGGTTAAAAAAATGTCCACTTCCCCTCTTGGAATACCTCGTCCAATGTACAAAATGTTTTTTGTTCACACTGAAAACAGAGGTCTGTGGTCTCAAGGTTATTTGGGAACTAAACTGTCGACGTGTTCCCTCATGGGTTGTTGGCCTCAATTCTGCCTATATTAGCCAGTTGGGCTTCTTGGTTTTTGAGAAAAAAAGAGATTGGATCCCATGGCTCAGAAAGGCCTCCAGCAATAACCAGTTGCAGATGGAGGTGGTGGGCTGCAGCCAGCGCTGTCCCTAACACCTAAATTTAAGAAGTAGGGTCACAGCTTGTTAACCAGCACGGTCGCTCAGCAGTTTTCTAGAGTAAGCTGGAGCCAACTGTTTCTACTGCACTGATCCGCTTCTCTCTCTTCCCTAGATGAAACGGGAAGATTTACAGTCTATGAAGTACGTGGAGCTTTACCTGGTGGCTGATTACTCAGAGGTAAGGGGTCAGCGACAGATTTCAGGAGAAAAACTTCTCTCTTGAGAGCGTCCATTCAGCCTCTGGCTACTTTGGGGAGATGTGGACACATTCATCTTTTAGTTTATCGTGTAAATTTGACCTTAAATCCAGCCCAGGGCTCTTTTAGCCATTTTAAACAGGAAAAAAGAAAACAACAACAATAATCAAAAGCCAAGGAAAGCTTAGTGTGGACACATAAGCACCGGCGTTACTTAGATGGGGTCTCACAGTCCTGTGGTTCTGATATTTGTTCTTAGACCGTCTGTAGTCCTTTCGAGAATCTTTTAGACTTCTGTCTTACAAAGGTAGCGAGTGTTTTCAGCGTCTGATCAGATGGCATTTTCTCATATGTATCTATTTTTATATCCATGTTGGTGTTCCCCAAATGTCCCCAGAGCAGCAGCATATGTGGCATCTGGGAACTGTGAAAAATGTAGATCTCTGAACCTCACTCCAGATCTCTTAAACCCCAAATTGTCAGGGTGGGGTCCCACAATCCATGTCTTACTAAGACATCGGGGTAGTTTTAATGCATCGCAGGTGATCTTGGGAACCACTAGCCTAATGGGCAGGGTAGCCCCTTAATTCATATTCCTGAAATTGGACAGGCCCTATGATTTCACAAACACCCACCCACTTGGCTCCATCATTTGTTTCACTTTCATGGGTGACGTCCTGATTTTTCCAGGTTGTGCCAGCACAGTGCTTGGCATCAGGCTACAGCCCTGAGCCAGAGCTGCTCCTTATTCTGGAGTTCACAGCAGACGCCCCACACCGTTGTCATTCTGGAGCATGACAGCTGCTGAAACGGTCCCTTGGCGATGCTTAGAATGCACACAGAGGATCTGATGTGGCTGGGGGACTTGGGAAAGCCTCTCTGAGGTGGTGATGT
Organism: Peromyscus eremicus; assembly: GCF_949786415.1. NCBI lineage: Eukaryota > Metazoa > Chordata > Mammalia > Rodentia > Cricetidae > Peromyscus > Peromyscus eremicus. The sequence continues at coordinate 29,524,225 of NC_081423.1, forward strand.
TGAAGGTGGCAGCAGGCATATAAAGCTTCAACGGAGAATTATCCCGGAGTCACAGGGGTCCGGCCTTCCTTCTTCCACAGCTGACCTGATGCACTCCCCACACACGGTTCCATTAACCAGGTGTTTCCTTCAAGTCCCACATCGAGCAGCGACACACAACCACAGCCAAGCACACATCTGTGCCCTGGCTGAACACTGAACCCAAACTTTCTGTCCTCCGTGAAGGCGGCGCTCCTCACTCCGTCTCACACCCCCTCCACTTGGGCCTACAGCTTCCCCAGAGGCCTCGTTCTAGGTAGAGTTGCCCTTTCCACAGCCCCACAGTGTGGATGGGGGAGGAGGTGCCAGGGAGTGGGAGTGTTCAAGCCCAGGTTTGAGAGCCGCCTTCGAGTGCTGAAGGCAGGAAGAGATGGCCCTTGAGCTCCTTAAAGAAACGGGGTGTGTGGGGGTGGGGAGGTTAGGGTACTCACTGGGCAGAAGAGTGAGTGAAGGGCTTTCTAGGGAGGGAACATTGTGTTCATTTCAGAAGAGTTTAGGTTTTTAACTGATGTCGGCATTGTTTGTTTTTTTCCTCAGCAGCTGGGGTTGGGTGGGTTCTAGGGTTTGTATTTTTCTCTCTGTAGACTGGTGTGCAGATGGGGGAGCAGTAACAAAGGTTGGTTTTAAAGCCATCCAGGCTCCCCACTCAGCCCTGTCCCACAGCATCACCTTTACCATCCTGTACTGTGAAGGTTGCTGGGAGAAAGTGAAGCCCCTTCCTCCAGGATAGTTCTCCATTTAAGCCTTGCATCTAGTGTCCTCTGATACAAAGGTCTTTGACCGTTTTTCCTAAGCCACAAGATCCTTTGGTCAGATACAAGGTCCGGTGACCCCAATAGTCAGGCACCTAGCACCCCCACTGCTCTAGTTAAAAGGAAGCGGATTACTCCTTGTGCCCAGTGGGTCCTCGGTGCAGGGTTTTAAAGGCCACTGTGTGTGAGTCTCCGGCAGGCACAGAAGAGGGGGTAGGTGAAGATGGAGAGCCTTCAGTCTCCTGCCGTCTAGACTCACAGCAAACCAGGGAGGAAGAGTGTCTGCTGAAGGCACCGTCAGGACTGTGGGGCCACCCAGAGAATCTTACTGTGGCCGAGGGGCGCACCCTAATCACCAGTAGCATAGGCATCTGCACCCCCTTTGCTACAGTGCTGTGACTCTTACTTCCTGGTAGGTGAAGGGATCTCTTGGTTCTCAGGGTCATGAACAACCCTCAGCTATAGGCTTTGAATGATTCCACGTGGGGTGGAATAGACCAGGCAAGATTTGTAAGCCCCAGAATCTGCAGGCAGAAATGTATTACTGGAAGTTAATCTGAGACTGTGGGAAGGGAAGGATGCGGGATTTGTGATTTAAACACAGCAGCCTTCTCCTCTGGGCTCTGAACTCAGAGCAGTTGAGGGGGTGTGGTGGTGGGGGGAGGGTTCAGGGACCATGGGAGAGTAGGTACTGGGAAGCGAGGCTGTGGTATTGCTGTCTAGAGAGCTGTCTGCAGTAAAAGTGAGCAAGCAGTGTCTCCCTGCCTTATTCTAGGTGGGAACTCCTGAGCATGCCCATTCCATAGGTGATGTGGAATATAAGAGAGCTTTGGGGTGGTTCTGGGCATACTTATTCATTCATTAAGTGAGATAGGATGTAAGAGAGTAAAGAGTAAGATTCATACTGGAGAAGGGTAAGAACGGCTATCGATGGATGCCTGCAAAGGACTTGGATGGCACCAGTAGGATGTGAGGTATCAGGAAAGGCTGGCACACTGTGTTATACTTCCAGGGTCACCCTAGAAAGTAGAACATTGAGACACAGTTTTCTTATGACCAGGAGTTGTAAACTACAGCCCATGGCCATGTGAACCTACTACATATTTCTATGAGCAGTGTCCTGGAGCAGAGCCACACCCTTTGATTTATGGTCTCCTGGAAGCTTCTCAGCCACCAAGGCAGAACTGGGTAGTTGTGATCCACTAAGCGGAACTGAGTAGTTGCGGTTCACAACCATGTGGTCCACCAAGCCTAAAAATGTTTACTTTGTGGTGCTTTGCAGAGTAAGCTTGCCAACCACGGCTCCAGAATCTTCTGGAAAACATGATACACTACTTCAACTATGGTGGCCTTTTTGGGCCTTACTGTTTGAGGATAGGATTAATATATTTGGAAGCCTGAAATCTCATGCTGATGCTCTAATAAATATTTACTAAATGAATGGAAATAATCTGCCACAGGGCTAGTTTAGAAGCCAAGAAGCCTTCCTAACGAAAACTTCTAGATTAAACACTCTGCAAAGGTCTATGCAACAAGGTCCTAGAATTGTACTCTGTATGAGGTAAGGATAGCAATGGGGTTCTCTTCTGGTGAGTGACAGTCCCAAGGAAGTCATGGAATGTTCTAGAATCAACAAGAGAAAGGAAAACGGTGCACTTCTCTGTATCAGAGCTTGGACACAGCCCTTGCCAATCAAGTATTTTGGAGTATTTTATTTGGCTGTTTATTCTTTTTCTTTGGGTATTCTGGTGGAGGGGTTGGAAGGAAACATGTGACAGCTTGAAACTGAGCGGACATAGTACCTACAGTTATAACAGTAAATTCACTAGTATCCAAAGTCGGTGTAAAAATGGCAGCAGACAGGGCATTTCTGTCATTTGGGGATGATGGGGAGGTTACAATTCTAAATTTTTTATCTTTACATCCTGACGATTTCCTTACTTCATTATTGAAGGTAAAAGAAAGAGGTCTGTCCTTTTCAGACAGAAGTGACAAATATGAGGCTTCCTCTTGGAACTCTGGGCAGACATTCTAATTGAGTACAGCACAATCTTCTCTTCTATGCTTGATTAGCAATGTCTGGCTTCACAATGATGAAGTTTCAGAATCTTTTTCACTACAGAAGGCACTGTCAATTGGAATGGAGTGCAAGGCAAAACCTGTTTGCTGATGCCACATGGTCCTGTCACCTCTAGGGGACATTTGCATGGCTTTCCTCCACAGTTATTCTGTGCAAGTTCTTAGTGGGTTTCCTAGCTCTTTTAAATCGTGTACCTCATTAGTAGAGGATCCATCATTGTAGTTATTTCTGGCTCTCTTGCCATTGTAGTTGAAGCTCCTGTAGTCTGGGGTCAACATGTAACATTCATATCCCCCCTTTGTGCTTTGCACAGCAGCTTGTCCATAGAGTAATTCAGCAACCATCAGATCAGGTTTAACTGGCCACATGCAGGAAAGCTCTGTAATATATGTGACAGTGGCTTCCTATTGGGGTGATAAACAGAGCAAAGAGACCAGTCCCTCTTCTGACTAGCCAATGAGTTAGCCAAAGGCATTGTAATTTAAAGCATGGGAAATAAAACTTACTTGAAGGGCTAGAAGAAGAAACCGTCTGCTCCATGTGCTGCCTTGAGCTGGGAGATGGAGATGCCAAGCGGGATCTCCATCAGGTCCTACCCTCGGTAAGCTGTGGGAAGGACCATTGCCTAAAAATGACTGCATATCCAAGACAGGAGAGTAAGAGCGCATTCAGTGACAAGAAACCGGGCCCCAGAAAGGCCCTCAGATGAGAGCTGTGGGAAGGTCTCACTTGGTTCTGTTTGTCCCATCTAGTTTCAGAAGAATCGGCATGACCAGGATGCCACCAAACACAAGCTCATGGAGATCGCCAACTATGTTGATAAGGTGAGACCAGGTGTGCTTTCTGGGGGAGGTAGTGGCACCTCAGATGATCTGCGGGACAGGTGGTCACATGTATCTGAGCTCTTGTTGCTGAAGTCGGCACCCCCAGCAGGACCTTGAAGGAATGTTCTGTGCCATCGATGCTGGGGAGGGAAGCATGACAACATGACTGTAAACTAGAGGCAAGTCACTCTGCTTCTTGGGGTTGAGTTTTGTTGTTGTTGTTGGTGGTTTGTACGGGTGTTTGGGGGCTTTGTTTTAATTTATAAAGCACAAATATTGTCTTCAATCAGTGGCTTCCAGTTATTTGTATAGTTTTCTAATGGAATCCGTAAAAATGAGTTCTTATGTCCCCGCTCATGTAGAAGTCAGATGGGAGCAGACAGCAGCAGCCCCCATAGCTCTGTCCCTCCGACCTTTCTCACATCTGAAGTGGCTCTTGAGGTACTTTGGGCAAGGAAGAGCCTAATTTAAGAAAGCTTCGAGGATGTGTGTTTAAGAGTTCCTTCCATTTGAAAGCCTTTGACATAGGAAGGTTTGAAGTGGGTCAGGACCAGAAAGTGCATAGAACCTTTAAAACTCAGGATGCCATCTGTCTGGAGCTGCTGTGTGAAACTAAGGATCCCCTCTTCTAGGAAGACTACAAATGGCTGTGTTCATGGTCAGGGTCATTGACAGCATGCACTTTGGAAATTAGCAGAGGTTTGAGCTGTACTAAACAGGGCGTTCTCAGACACGGAAGTATTCTATGTAAAAGCAAGTTCCAGCACAAAATGCAGAGAAGGTAACGAGGCAATGACAGCTCCTCTCCACAGGCTAATGGTGTGGACTTTAAAAAGTAAGCCTTGGCCTTGGCCCGCCTTGGTCACATGCCTCCTTTCGGGTTGGAGAAGGGGCCATATTGGTGACTGAACCTAAGGCTTCATGCATGCAAGGCGAATGCTCTCGGCTCCTGACCTACAGACTCAGCCCCTGGGTCACAGGGCTCTTTGAGGCTCTGATAACCATTTCAGGACACTGTAGAACTTGGAAGGCTTGCCTCTTGGCCTGCTAGAGGTTACTGGGTCCCAGTTCTCGAGCTGGAGAGAGGCTCAGCGGTTGACACACACAAAAAAAAATTTGAACTTTCAGGGCTTACAATGCAAATTTGCTTGCTGTGAAGTCATTAGATGGGAAGTTCTCAGCCTTGTATCTCCCCTCCCACCCCCAACCCCCACCCCCCACCCCCGGCCTCAACAGCTGTGGAAACAGTCCACTGGCATGTAACAGGTGAAAGTCAAACACTAGCCTTTCCTGGAGGGAAGGATTCTAGGGACACAGGAGAGTCCTTTCTCTAGCTCCTACTTCAGCAGCAATAGTGTCTCCATGATCATATAACCAAACACTCAACATCTGGGAAAATGTGTTTTCCCTGGGGGCGGGGGTGGGATACAGGAAGCTGATGCAACTGTTACCTGTGTATCAACCATTGTCCTGGAGGCCAGGGAGATGGAGGGCTTGGCTGGCTGGCTTGCTTTAGGAATTTTCCTCCTGCACCGGGTGATAAGAACCTACCTCTAGGCACTGATTAAAAAAATGGAAGTGGTATGTCAGTAAACACATCAAACAAGCCAAAAACAACAACAAAGAGGCAAGACGTGCAAAAGAAGGTAACTCTAGACGCCAGGTGTTGGAGGAAGCCCTGGCCTTGCCGGATGGTCCATTCTTCAAAACCTCCACTTCCTCCCAGCACAGGAGGTTAATTACTCCCAGGGGGGTGGGGCACGTCAGCGCCTCTGAAACTTGCTGAGCCAGCTACTCGGATTGAACATTTTGGCACTAAAACTGGAAGAAGTACACGCATGTGCTGAATCAGGAGCCCAATCCACAGTAGTTTCCCTTAACTGTAAGAAAAGCCAAGCTCACGTCCTTAAAATGCTCCTTAGTGAAGCAAATTCAGACACTTTGGGCTCCCTGTAATGATTGATGTGGTACAAGATGCAATCCGGAGCCCATCTCGACTGCGGTGTCCCAGGAGCAAGTGAAGGATCTGACTGTGTGTGTATGTATAGTATGGTATATATAGTGTATAGATCATATACTGTATGATCCAGCTCTTCAGCAGCACATGGTCACAAGGGCCCTGAGGGTATGATCTGAGTTCATCACGGTTCCAGAGTCTTCTTGCTGAGACGTTGGACAAATTTCTTAACCTCTTTGAGCCTCAGTACTTGCCTTGTTCATCAAAAATGCTTGACAAACAGCGGTGACCCAGTTATTATTTTTAGCTGGTCATCTATCCTTTTGTGGCTTCTGTGTACATGAGAGGTTTTTCTTGTTGTTTTGGCCTGGTGTGTAAAGTATCTGCTGGGCAAGCATAAGGAGCTGATTTCCTAGCCCCATGTAAAAGCCAGGGATGATGGCATGTGCCTGTAACCATGTGGCTGGTGGGGGAGTTAGGGAACAGAGACAGGTCCATCCCTGGACCTCATAAGCCAGCCAGCCAGCCAGCCAGACTGAATCAATGAGCTCTTGCTTTAGTGAGAAATGTGGAGAGTAATGGGGGCCCAGCACTAACCTTTGTGCTCCACGTGTACATGTGTACACATAGGACACATGCACATATAACATACACGGTCACTGACTCAGTAGCATTAAGGTCAGATCATTAAAGAACCCCTTGATGGGCCAGGCAGCAGTGGTGCACGCCTTTAATCTCAGCACTGGGGAGACAGAGCCAGGCAGATCTCTGTGAGTTCGAGGCCAGCCTGATCTACGGAATGGAGCAAGATCCAGGAATGGCACCAAAACTACACAGAGAAACCCTGTTTCGAAAAACCAAAAAATAAAACAAAAAACCCTTGATGGTTGGGATGCTTCTCGATCCTTTTTCTTCTTGCCTCAGTGTTTTCTAAAGCAAGACACTCCAGTTTGACCACCAGAATACATCTCTCTGAAGATCTCATTTCCCTCTTCCTGGAGCCAGTGGCAAGAGAGCAATCCCAGCAGGCGTGCTCTGAGCTCAAAGGCTGGGTGGTAAGAAGAGCTGGCCTTTCTGTGTCTTTTCAGTTTTACCGATCCCTGAACATCCGGATTGCTCTTGTGGGCTTGGAGGTGTGGACACATGGAGATAAGTGTGAAGTTTCAGAAAATCCCTACTCTACCCTTTGGTCCTTTCTTAGCTGGAGGCGCAAGCTGCTTGCCCAGAAGAGCCACGACAATGCGCAGCTAATCACGTAAGTCGTCCTTTCTGGTTGTGTTGCATCAGCTTTGGCTGTAGAACCTCTGCCTGCCACAGGGACACTAAGTTCACCCATTCATTCCCACGGGTGAATATTGGTTGTGCAAGAGATCCCTTGCTCCCTGGCTAGATAACCAAGCATTTTTCAAACCCAGTACACCTTGAAAAAAATGTTAAAAAGTCTAAGAATGGTAATAGTCCTCTGACGTGTTTCCATCCATGTGAGAAAATGAGCCTCACCCGTAGTCAGCTGAGCAGCTGAGGCACTTGAGCGTCTATTAGGGGAGTGGATGACTCTTGGTCACAGCTGACAGCCTGAAACAGATGTTTTTAGCACCACAGGGCGCAGGTCCTCAGGTCCTTCACATGGGTCTCCAAGCATCTCAGGGCCAAGTGCCTGGGGGTGGTCAAAGTGGCAAACTGTAGGACCTTTGTGAGAAGGCTTGGTGCGAGGAAGTGCTGGCCAAGGACGGTGTTGAGTTTTCAACTGCCTTAGAGAGAAAAGAATACTACTAGAGTTGGGGTGGTAGGTGACAGCCCCACCAAAGGTTATTGGCCTTCCAGGGTAAACTGCGCTGGTTACAACAAAAGGCACATAGATCATACACTTTTACTTCTTGTCCTTGAACACAGCCGAGTCAACAGTCATTTCAACCTTGATACCTTAATTTACCCTTTCATAGCAACTGGGATTTCCAGTATTTACTTGTCTCTAAAACCTGAGTGGTCACATGAGGACCGTCCACTCACTGAGCACGTCTTTGTTGACTGAAACATTTGGCCTGAACTTTAGGATGGAACACCTTGAATCTGTTTACAGTAGGGCTTCTCCAGAGCCAAGTGCAAGTCTGTGAAATAACAAGTACGGCTTCGTACAGTTTGGTAGCTATTGAAATGATTAATCAAACATTTATTAGACATCCATTTAGTCCTCCTTGCCTCCTCTGTTTGGGTGCAACCGAGCGAGGGATATGTTAAACTGGGAGGAACCGAAGCTGGCTGTTGACATGTTAGGGTCAGCATTTCAGGGCAGAGGCGAAAACAGCTCATCCCTACACCCAGCTGTGGTTTGTGAGGCTCCCAAAGAGACGCAGCTGTTTCCTCGCCCTGTGTGATTTGAGGATGAGCCATCAACCCCACAGCTGCTACCCAGCATCCCCATTTTTTGCCCCTCGGACACATGCCACTGGTGGAAGTGGACATGATTCACTTGGACAGCACAGTCTGTGCCGCACCCTCTCCCCCTCCCTACTCCTGCCTCTGGCCACTTTTTGTGAATCAGGAATGGGCCACAGCTTTTCAAGCCCTGCCTTCTTCCTTTCAGAGTCTTTGGGCACATTGTGAGGGGGAAGCAACCTTTCTTCTGTGCTACTGAGGAGGGAGTAAGTGAGAGGAAATCAGAGGTGTGGTATCCTGAAAGTTGTCCAGTTGGCTGGGTTACCAGGCTCGTGCCCTTAGGAGGAGCAATCTGGGAATGTCAGTGGGGTCAGTGGCCAGCATGGTAGTATTCACTCCTGTCCCAGGGGAACAGCTCTCTCAGCTCCCACCTGAACTACATGTCTTTTTCCTTCCTGCAGGGGCAGGTCCTTTCAAGGGACCACCATTGGCCTGGCCCCTCTCATGGCTATGTGCTCTGTGTACCAGTCTGGAGGTGTCAGCATGGTGAGTCTCTGACAACACAGTGATACTGCATAAGGGGACTGTGACTCCCGGGATAGGAGGCCAGCCTTAAAAAACCAATTTGATCTTTATAGTTGCAGAAGAAAAACACATTAAAGAGAGCAAATGTTTCAAATGAAGTTATTAGGTCCTAAGGATGCTAAATTTTCATTCATCCTAGTTTATATTGGGTTTTAAGCAATTATATAAACAGACCTCTAGATCTCTCATGTACTTTTCCACACCATGGACTGGAGGAGTAAGAGCAGGGACTCAGGGAAGAGAACAGAGGTCAAAGTATTTTTAGTGTGGGTCTTGAGTCCTTAGGTATCGCGTTGTGAAATAAGAACCTCAAGAGTCGCAATTAGGACATTTATGTCTTTTGAAATTCTGACTTGGCGAGAGTAGGTTTTTCTGTTTCCTTGGCTATGTAGCTGTAGCTGGCCTGGAACTCATTGTGTAGACCAGGCTGGCCTCAGACTTGCTATCTAGTTGAAGATGACCTTGAAGTTCTGTTCTTCCCGATTCCATCTCTTGTGTGCTGGGACTAAAGGTGTGCACCACCATTCCTGGTATAAATATCCTATTTGCTGCTTTTGTTCTCCTTTCTGGGTTTTTGAGATGGGTCTCACTCCATTTCCCAGGCTGGTTTCAAGCATCTGGGCTCAAATGACCTTCCCGCCACTTCAGCCTCTCAGTTAGCAGGGACCATAGGTTTTGGTGAAATTATTAAGGCCACTCCACGTAGTTAAAAGGAGATTTATTTAATGGCATAACTTACAAATTAAGGGATAGGTAGGTCGCGGGGTCTGGGGAAGGTGTATCAGAGTCCAGTGGTGTTCTCTGGAGCTCTGCTTGGCCCACCTCCACCATCTAGGGTCCCAGACCAGCGAGAGCACTGGCCCATCCAGATCTCGGGTCTCCAGGCGCCTCCCTTGGCCCCGCCTTGTAGGCGTGACAGTTGCCGAAGTCCCAATGGGGGTTGGAACTTCCAGATCAAAGCTGGAATGGCTACCAGATACATCAACAGGTCATTCACAGTCTGCGACTTTTAAGAACACCGGGAACACAGTCTTTTGAGCATGTGATTTCCTGATGAGGACAGTGGCTTTAGACTCGTTAATAGCAGGTTATAGAGAAAGAAACAATACGCTCAGCAATAGGGGAACCGGTGAGAACTATCAGGCTCAGGTAGCGAAAAGGCATGCAAGCCAGGTGGTGTTGACGCTCGCCTTTAATGCCAGCACTTGGGAGGCAGAGGCAGGAGGATCTCTGAGTTTGAGGCCAGCCTGGTCTACAGAGTGAGTTCCAGGACAGCCAGAGCTACTCAGAGAAACCCCATCTCAAAACAAACAAACAAAATAAAAACAAACAAACAAACAAACAACCTAAAGGGAGGTGGGGCATGAAAAGCAGAAATGAAACCCTGACCTTGAATTGAACTCTTCTCTGAACAGGACCACTCTGAGAATGCCATTGGCGTGGCTTCCACTGTGGCCCATGAGATTGGCCACAACTTTGGCATGAGCCATGATTCTGCCCACTGCTGTTCTGCCAGCGCAGCCGATGGCGGGTGCATCATGGCAGCAGCCACTGGGTGAGTCAGCCGGAAGGGTGAAGGTGGGGAGAAGAGGGAGGGGAGAGATACGGGGTCAGTGTGACCCAAGCAGTCCTCCTAGATGGCCCCAGTGAAAATTTTAAACTGTTGAGGAAGACAGTGATGTGCTGTGGGACACTAAGTTCCTTGAAGCAGGTTGGTGTTGGTAGAGCACTAGATTGAGTTATATTTTGTTGTGGTTTTCAGAAATAAAATTGGCATCAACACATCTTTTTTTTTTCTTTCTTTCTTGAGAGTGCACATGAGAGAGTGTCTTACCTAGTCTAATCCTGAATTTGTGAATTTGTCCACCTCAGTCATCCAAGTATCTGGGGCTTTAAGTATGCGCTACCACACCCACGTGCCCAGTTCTTCAGGAAGTGTCTTAGTCAGGGTTTTCATTGCTGTGAAGAGACACCATGACCATGGCAACTCTAATAAAGAAGACATTTCACTGGGGTGGCTCACTGACCGTTTCAGAGGTTCGGTCCATTATTATGATGATGGGAAGCATGGCGGTGTGCAGGCAGATGGTGGAGCTGGGAGTCCAACATCTTTGTAGGCAACCGGAAGTGGACTGACAGTCACACCGAGGGAAGCTTGAGCAAAAGAGACATGAAAGCCCACCACCACAATGACACACTTCCTCCAACAAGGCCACACCTCCTAATAGTGCTGCTCCCTTGGGGACCATTTTCTTTCAAACCACCACAGGAAGCTTTATGAGGCCCTGTTTTGATCCACAGAACCACAACCCTTGTCTTTTCATGCCAACGCGGTCAGTACTGCTCTATTCCAGGCCTCTTTGGGAGCTTTATAGTTTATAGAACAAGAAGAGAAGGGGGCCATCTACCCACTCCTGAGGGAATCCATGAAGAATATGAGCAAGACTGCTGAGTCTCTGGTGGATTTTCTAAACCAGAGCTTTTGAAAGCGGAGAGCTTGTCTTCTTGTGTCTGTACTTGGCATACATGATGGCATTCTTCAGGACTCTAGCCCCTCCCCAGAAGGCACTGGAGTAGAATTTGTATTACAAACCATTGGGGTCGGTCCGCTTATGCTTTCTAGAGAACGGCGGTTCCACGCAGCTTTCCTGTGTGTGGCACTAGTGTTTGCTCACCACATCTCGACTACTGTGACACCAAAAGGATGATGGTGACATGTGCGACACAGACCCATGGGCATATTCAAATCCCTCTGCGTTTAAGTCCACGCCTTTCTTTGTCAATCTCAATAGAGCAGGGGTTCTCAACCTTCCTAATGCTGCGACCCTGACCCTTCAATACAGTTCCTCATGTTGTGGTGACCCCCAGCCATAAAATTATTTTGTTGCTATGTCATAACTGTAATTTTGCTATTGTTATGAATCGTAATGTAAATATCTGATATGTGACCCCGAAGAGGTCACGACCCACAGGTTGTGAACAGCTGCAGTAGAGTATCTGTAGACAAATGGTTGACAGTTACAGTCATTACTACTCTAATCTGTTTTCAAGTTATTCACACACTGTAGTAGGTGAGTCATTAGTAACGTATGTCTTGGGGCATACTGTAGTACTGGAGGACAGCTTTGGTGTTTAACCTTTAATTGGTGGGAATTAAGGGCAGGGCCTTACTGGGGTCTCTCTACAGATCCATGTTGTCATACAGCAGTTTCCCCATATTTATAGTTTGTGCTATGCAGCTGTGTGACTTTCTTACACAGGCCTATGTTGAATTTAATTTATGAAGTAGGCCCAGTATGAGGTTAAAAACACTAACTCAAACTAGAACATTTAAAACAGTGATGATAATAAAAGTCATTTCACACTTAGGACTTGTCCATTTCTAGAAGTTTCTATTTAATATTTTCAGGTCACCATTGACTGTGGGTAACCAAAACCATGGGCACCAAAGCTGCAGATAAGGGAACTGCTACACTTTTGGTTCATTTTCATAGTAGCAGGTGACTTGGGAGCTTTCGTACATACTCTTGTGGCAGAGACCACACATTTGTGTATTGGCTGATGGAGTTTGCTTATCTGGAGAACAGAGATCAGCCCTTTAGCCATGAGTAAATTAAACCTGTGATCTCGGGCTTTCTGGTTCTGGTTTTTGTCATGAGAAAATAGATCCCCATCTGGCATTGAGTTGGCTGGTGTTCTGTTCAGCTCTCAGTGTGGAAACCTGTCTTAATGTACTTCTTGCCCTTTACCTGCTCTAGTTCCCCCATGGAAAGGACAGAAATTGCTATTCTGCTTCTCAACTGCCTTTTTTTTAAAAAAATAAGAAAAAAGTACCCATATGGCATGATTATCATTTCATGATTCAGGATAAAAAACAATTCTAAGTTCATGTATTGATGAATGTCCTGGTGGGGCAGAGGGCATGCGTGGGGTAAAGTCAGTCTCATGGGTGGCCGGGCAGCAAGCTGTTTGGTGTGTTTAAACTCTCTGCTAATGGCCCCTTGTTCTCTGCCAGGCACCCTTTCCCCAGAGTGTTCAGTTGGTGCAACAGGAGGGAACTGGACAGGTATCTGCAGTCTGGAGGTGGGATGTGCCTCTCTAACATGCCAGACACAAGGACGCTGTATGGAGGCCGGAGGTGTGGCAATGGGTACCTGGAAGATGGGGAAGAATGTGACTGTGGGGAGGAAGAGGTAAGTGTCAGGGCCATGCTAGAGAGACATTGTTTTCAGAGCTTAAGGACATCGAAAGGACAATATGATGGATCATTTCCTAGTGGCCAGCATCTTACACATGACTATCACAGACCTTTTGCGTGTAAGATGTAGACAGTGAGTCTGCCCAAGTGAATCATTTCTATGTCCTCTGCAGCTGTGGTCAGCATAGTCATATCCAAGATCAGGGTGGAGTCCTTGTGAGCAACTGCTCTAGCCATAAACCATGATTCCAGGGCACATGGGTTCCCTCCTCCCCAGAGGCGACCCAGATGGTGTCTTTGGCCTTCCAGCTGCACCGAATTTACTCTGGAGGCCACACAGCCGGATAAGCTCATGAACGTGAGCCTTAAGATAACAAGCCCTCGCTGTTAGGCCTGGAGAGGAGAAGATTCAAAGGGAGTGTTGGAAGTGTGGGAAGGGTGGCTGAGGAAGGAGAAGCAGAAGTCTTTGTGGATAGACTTTTCCTCCTACAGAGCTTCAGAATGAGTGTGGAGAGCATGCACTCTAGTTCTGTCATTTTTATCAGAAACACGCAAAACAACAAAAAAAGCAGAACTAGATTGTTTCGTCTCTATTTTTGAAGGATGAGAAAGTGTATGTTAACCCGTGCTTGATGGGTTGGTGAACAGTAAGTGATGTTTGGGCTGTGAGACTTGAGGTGTCAACATCTCTATGTTGAGATGTTCTTTTGGTGTTTTACATTCATTTATTTAGTGCACATGTGTGCACGTGTGCATGCATGTGTAGGTCAAAGAATAATGTCAGAGAGGTTGTTGTTTTTTTTTTTTTTCCTTTCCCTTTCACCATGTGGAACACAAGGATCAAACTCAGCTTGTCAGGCTTGGCCGCAAGTGTCTTTACCCACTGAGCCGTCTTCTGGGCTTGTTTTTTTAAATACAATCCTGTATCTTTCATAATAAAAGAACTAGTAAAAGACTGAGAACCATGAACTAAAAGCAAGCATCAGCCCTGGCCCTTCAGCAAAGAGGGAGCTCTGTAAGGAACAGTGTGGATGTTAGGATTTTGCAAGCTCGGTATGACCTCATAATTTGGGGATAATACCTACTCAGAGTCACCACGTGGTCCCATCTAAGTTGTGGTTTCTCCAAGGATGGTGCACCTGTGTCTTTTCTGTGGCAAATACTCATTACCTTAATGAAGAGCTGCCAAGTGATGTTCTAGTGAGGAGTTCTAGGGAGCAGAAGGCAGGGCCATGTGAGGAAGGCTGGGGATGGAGGGGGCAAGGGCGCCCCCTGCTGGGCTGAGTCCAAAAGCTGTCTGTTGCCTTCCAGGAATGTAATAACCCTTGCTGCAATGCCTCTAACTGCACTCTGAAGGAAGGGGCCGAGTGTGCCCATGGTTCCTGCTGTCACCAGTGTAAGGTAAGTGCCCCTTCCCCTGCCTCAGGCTTTCAGATGACAGGCTAGTGGGTGATGACTGTGTTTCAGCCTACATCAAAAGTTCTAGACACAGGGCTTGGGAGGGTGGCCTATGGTAGAACCTGTGCTTTTGTTGGTATTTTTTTTACTCTTTTGGCTCTTTGGGGGGCCCACCACTCAGCTCCCAAATAAATATACACGGAGACTTATTATTACTTATAAATGCCTGGCCTTAAGCTTGGCTTGTTTCTTGCCAGCTTTCTTAAATTATCCCATCTACCCTTTGCCTCTGGGCTTTTACTTTCCTCTATTTCTGTATATCTTTTCTTCCAAACACCTGGTACCCAGGCCCATGGCCCAATCATCCTCTTAAGCAGTCCTGCTGACTAAAGCCACTAGGAAACCTTGGTGGGCTTCAACAGTGGGTAGCATGGTCTTCTGAGATCAAGGGAGGGCTTTATTCTGAGCCATAGGTGTCCTTGCCTGGCTCGGGGGAACTTGGACACCATTTGTTTTGACCTGGAAGCCCCAGAGAGACTGTGCTGGGTTGAGTCCTTCAAATCTCTGATGAAGGCTAAGGAGTAATCATAGAGTGACCATTCACTCAGCTCCTGGATTTCAGATTGAGCCTCGCAAAGGATTCTTTGACTTCAAGCCCTGCCTGTGTGCATTTGGGGAATTTATCAACCATCCGAGTTTCATCTGTCTGTCTGTCTGTAGACTGGCTCATGCTAGACACACTGTTGGGGGAAGCTCAAGTCAAAGGTTTTTAATTGGTTTTTACAGTTTTCCCAAATGTGCTGTTGATTGGTTCTTTAATGTGCAAAATGGGATAATCAGCTGTATCTGTTTCGTGGTTATTGTGAGGTTGGATGAGATAAGTATTTGGATAACACGCAACCTCACATTTGGCCTAACAGTGGGGATGTATTGTTGATGAAGAGTTTGGAGACCCAAGCTTAGTGTGGTGAGACATGTTTATAATTCTGTCACTCCAGAGGCTACGGCAGGAGAATTGCCATGAGTTCAAGACTAGTCTGCACTAAATAATGAGTTCGAGGCTAGTTTCAAGAACAAACCAAGAATGTTGTAAATGAAAACTTACATGAATGCCAACTTCCTGTGTGTGGGTATGTGTGTGTGTGTGTGTGTGCATGCATGTATGTGCACATATCAGGGCACTGATCTGCTACATACCATGAGACGTTGACTAGATTGTGTTTCAGTTCTTGAATTATATAGGACTGTCATGCAAACTAAATGAAGTCCTAATGACACTTAAGTGAAGCTGCATGAAGGTAGCTGTAATTGCCAAGGCACAGAGTAAACTATAAATTGTTATATAAGTATTATTTCTCGCCTGCTTCCCAAGACTGCTGTGAAAAGGAAGTGAGTTGTGCTTGTCTTTCTTGGACACAACTCTGAAGGTGCTCAGTCACTGTCCATATCAAAAGGTCAATGATGGCTTGAGCTAATGAAGCCACGTGATCAGTGCTGTGCTATCAAGGTCATGGGAAATTGTGTTCCACGGAGGAGATGCTGATGAGCTCTTGGCTGAAAGGGTTGAGGGGCAGGGAAGAAGTGACTGCTTTTCTCTCCTGGTTCTTCACCTCAGCTGGTGGCTCCTGGAACCCCGTGTCGTGAGCAGGTGCGACAGTGTGACCTTCCCGAGTTTTGTACCGGCAAGTCGCCCCACTGCCCCACCAACTTTTACCAGATGGATGGCACCCCCTGCGAGGGTGGCCAGGCCTACTGCTATAACGGCATGTGCCTCACTTACCAGGAACAGTGCCAGCAGCTGTGGGGACCTGGTAAGGACCCTCCTGGAGAGCATGTTCTCTTCCACCCACCCCTTCTGAGCCAATCTCCCCACTGGCCACTTAGCATGGCCGAGCATCTCGGCTTCAGAACATCTTCAATACCGCCTCTTCTCTCAGCTTAAGAGAGACATCCAGGGGCGGCCAGGTGACAGCATTCTTCCTGGTCCCTTGAGGTTTTTAGTTCTAACAGGGTATTGTATACCAATACCCCCCCCCACACACACCAATGAAACAGAAATGGAGAATAAAAGAACATGCAAAAGACTGTTAAGCCACAAAAGATGTTTAACCTCAGACATATTGAAGGAAAGCAAATTGTAACTACCATGAAGCATGAAGTGGAGTTTTTTCATGTATCAGATCACAAAGACAGCAAGTGATATAATAAATAAGAACAACTGTCATAACATGGTATTGTGGAGGGTATGAGGAACCAGATACCCCTGTAGAAAGCAGTTTAGAGATAGCAAAAATTTTAATGCACTTTCTGGACCCATAATTAAATTAGGCTTAAATTTTTTCCACTTACCCTTCTTTTTCTAAGAAGTTTTTATATGACATGAAATATAAAAATAGTATATACAGTGAACATTTGATAATAAATCATAAGGACATTTATTTTAAAATAATCTTTTATGTAGTTTTGTCAGAGCAAATTTACACTTGAATAAATGCATGTACTTGTTTATTTTACATAAAGAATTAAATCTTGGCTAAATAGTTGATGGTACAGGACATAGAGCATCTTCAGCTGTTTGTAGAGTTGATTAGTATTGTGATTTTTTAGTTGTCAATGATGGGAACACCAACTCACATCGATATGTGGTACCAAAATTACAGAAGTATGTTTAGATCCTTACCAGAAATTGTTGGAAATTCTGTTTTAATTCCAAATCATGATTCATTTAGTGATTTTTATTTTTTATTTTTTGAGATAGCGTCTCACTGGTTTTGTTTTTTGTTTTTTTTTGTCTGTCGGCATAAAATGTACTATGTAGTCCAGGCTGGCCTCCAACTCCAAGAGATCCACCTGCCTCTGCCTCTGCCTCTCAAGTGCTGGGATTAAAAAGCAGGCACCATACTCAGCTAGTGTTTTTGTTTCTTTTGTTTACTTGTTTGTTTTTTAAAAAGAAACTCAAGTCTTCAATTCCAACAGTAATTTTATAAACCAAACCTTCTAACAAAGTATTAACATTAATCTGATGTTTAACGGCTGAGGTATAACAATAGGGAAAACATTAAGTGTTGGTTTTCCTTAATTAACCCCACTGCATGAGTCAGTATATGAACAGTGAAAACATGGCCATTCATAACATAAAATAGCCTCAAGTCTGAGCTGAGGGGTTTCAGTGGCATTCATTGGTTGTGTGCAAAGTGTGCAAGTGTCTTGAGAACCATAGACACAGCGAAGTCACATGATGCAGTGTGGGTGAGCTCTGCCAGAAGCACCTTGGATTCAGTACACATTCTGTTTTTAACTAATTTTTGGTCATTGCACATTCAGAAACTCGTTACTATTTTGCATTTTTGATCTCCTCTGCCCCCCCACATTCAGGTATGGGATTCCATATACCACCATTTTCAGAAGCTGGGAATTAGCACTACTCAGAAACAGCCTCCAACCGTACTTGCTTATGGATGTGAAGATATTTTCAAATATGTTTATTACATTGTTGCTAATTGTAGCAACAGCATCCTCGGTGCCCTGGAGTATGTTTTTCTATGATACAAGAGAGAGAAAACGGGGTGGATATGAAGAAAAAATTCCAAAGATAATGTTCTAGCTCTTTAATGTTTGAGGCATGGATTACTAACTAATCTTTTGCAGGCCAGAAATAGGATAGCCCTTTTTCATTAGCAAGCAGGGTTAGCATGCAACTGCCATAGGTACCCGTCTTCACTGAAATGTTAAAACCAATCTAAAATATTTTCTCTGAATTAGTCTTGATGAATATGGAAGTGTCATATTGCCCGAGGCTAGCCCTGCCCTTGGGAGCCTCTGGCAGGCTTGCGCACTGACGGGCGTTTCTTTTACACCTAGGAGCCCGGCCTGCCCTCGATCTCTGCTTTGAGCGGGTGAATGCAGCTGGAGATACCTACGGGAACTGTGGCAAGGGCCTGAATGGCAAATACAGGAAGTGCAGCCCCAGGTGAGGACCGCGGCACAGACCCCGGGGGAAGAAGAGTGAACACGTGATCCCAGCTCTGCTCTCTTCACTCCCACCTGGCTGTGGCTGGCCCCCGGCTGACTTTTAAAGCAGCCAGTTAAAGTCTGCGTCTGTTCTCCATCTGTCCATCTGTGTTGGATACTGCACGGTTCAGTTGGCTCGAAGGAAGTGAAAAAGAGGTGTGGGGAGCGTGGCTTCCCAGGAAGCTGATCGAGGTTGCTTTGGGGACTCGCTTAGAGCAGGGCCGGATAGCTGGACATGGTGGCACAGGCCTTTAAATACCAGTATTCAGAGGCAGGCACAGGCAAATCTATGAGTTTGAGGCCAGCTTGATCTACAAAGCAAGTTCCAGGATAGCAAGAGCTGTTACACAGAGAAACCCTGTGTCAGAAACAGAAAAGGAAAGGAAAGAAAGAAAGAAGAAAAAGATCAGGGCAGGAGATAGCCCTTTTGGACCATTTTTTTGTGAAGTACTAACATTATGCCCTGTTGTAAGACCCATCTCGGATTCGCTGATTCCAGCCATCCACTGACTCATCTATTCATCTATTCACGACCACTGTTGCCGATTTACTACATACAAGATGCTATATTGAGTGTCTAGAGCAGTGGTTCTCCACCTTCCTAATGCCGCAGCCTTCTAATATAGTTCCTTAGGCTGTGGTGACCCCCCAAACATAAAATTATTTATGTTGCTACTTCATAACTGTAGTTTTGCTACTGTTATGAGTTACTACAGTTGCTACTATTATGAGTTGTACTGTAAATATCTGTGTTTTTGATAGTCTAAGGTGACCCCTGTGAAAGGGTCATTCGATTCCCCAAAGGGGTCATGACCCACAGGTTAGAAACACTGGTCTAGAGCAATGTGATAATCAATGTTGTAGTTAACGGCTTGGGGCGTTTCCCCCAAGAAGTTCTTTGGTTGAGTTCTGTAGCAGTCATCTAAAGGAACAGGGTGAGGAGTCACACTGGTGTGTAAAAAAGAGTGTTTAAGGCGAGGTTAGAGAAAACCTGGCACTTGACAAGCTGATAGCTACAGTACGCTACAGTTTGTGGGGAATAGAGGAGAGGGGCCATGAGAAATGAGCATGAGCGGAGGAAAGTGGGGTAGATCTTGAGAGGTCTAAAGGCATTGCTGGAAGAGCCTGGTCCTCCTCCCGTGGGCGATGCAGTCAGGGGACTTGGTGTCTGGCAGGTCAGGATAGGAAGGAGGTAGTTACATGAGTCAGGAAAGCTGTGTAGGAGGAAAGATTGACAGGGATGGAAATGCTCAATCCCGGGAGCAATGAAGAATGGGGAGTCAGAGTGAGACCCAGCTCCTAGTTGGAGCATCTGGGTGAATGGTTGTGTGATGAGCATAAGGTGACAGACAGGACTCAGGTCATGCAGTTATCCTTGAAGTTACAGCATCTTAAGTTCAGCTCTTGGCCTAGGTCTGAGAGACAAGGAACCTGCTCCCTTTCTGGGTCTACCTCAGGTCTCTATGCTGGGGTCTAGCCCAATCTCTGGTCCTTTGCCCTAGTCCACCTAAGCCTGCCGACTTGGCTGACACTGAAACTTTGCAGCCCCAGCTCTCCCCCAACCTTTGATACTGTCTTCTCTCCCGGTCCAGGGATGCCAAGTGTGGGAAGATCCAGTGTCAGAGCACCCAGGCCCGGCCCCTGGAATCCAACGCGGTCTCCATTGACACCACCATCACCTTGAATGGGAGGCGCATCCACTGTCGGGGCACCCATGTCTACCGGGGTCCTGAGGAGGAGGAAGGGGAAGGTGACATGTTGGACCCAGGCCTGGTGATGACTGGGACCAAGTGTGGTCACAACCATGTGAGTCCCTCCCCAACTTCCCCCAGGAACCGAGATAGAGACAGAAATGGAGAAGTGTGGGCTCTGGAGGAAGGTGCTCGGCTCCCAGAGTAACAGCATCCCACTCACAGGTGCCCACTCATAGGCGTCCACACATAGACTATGGATTAGACATGTAAATGGAGTCACCACTATCATCTGTACTCTTAATTATCACATGAAACAGAAGTAGGCTTAGAGTCAGGGAAACTCAAGGAAAATAATGCCACTCATCTTGTATATTTGTGTTAGTAAAGTTATAAAAACATAGGAACCCTTGGTATGATACCCAGAACAGAGGAAGCTCCTGCCACAATCATTATTTCAGGCATAATACTGAAATTAGTACATATTCATTCTTGGATAGCATACAATCAAGATAATACTAGACTATAAACATGTCCTAATTGTTGGATATAACATTTTAGCAGTGTTTCCTGTGTCTTCTCTAATCACAAAGGTGATAGCAGAATTTCGTTACTCACTGTCTTGCCTTTTGAGGCTCTTTGTGTTTCTCACTATAATATATAAGAGGAATAGCTACCTCTTGGGGTTCCCATTTATCCTAAGTATGAAACTCCCCTGTCCTAAGCCTCCCCATGTCCCTGCCGCTCTACTGATGGCTGCTGTCCCTTTCTGCAGATTTGCTTCGAGGGACAGTGCAGGAACACCTCCTTCTTCGAGACTGAGGGCTGTGGGAAAAAGTGCAATGGTCATGGGGTACGTGTGCAGAGGTCTGGGTTCTGGGTGTCTGTGTCACGGGGTGCACCCTGTGGGAAGTCACAGCTCTCCTGGGTGCTGATCCATCTGCGGCCCCCTCACTCTAGGTCTGCAACAACAACCAGAACTGTCATTGCTTCCATGGCTGGGCTCCACCTTTCTGTAACACCCCAGGAGATGGCGGCAGCATTGACAGTGGTCCTTTGCCCCCCAAGAGTAAGTGTTCTGCCTTTGTGAGAGCCATGGAGACCATGGGGATGGGTGGTTGGTTGGCAGGAGCCTCCAACCTGTGGACATTGCAATATGCCACTGCTGTCTACAAATGTGGTGGGCTGTAGTCATAGGAATACTGGAATATATGGGGCCTGCGGGCCATAGGTTGGAGTTGCCCGTTGCTGAGGTCCAAGTTAAGTTGACTTTACTCTCCTGATTCTACAGGGAGGGAGCCAAGAAGAAGAGGCTGAGTGGGAGGAAGCCAGTTGCTCCTACGTGGCTTGGCCTTAGTTGCCTTTCCATCCTTTTACTGGGAGAGAAAGAGAGATCAAGGGAGATTCTAGGTCATTGGATAGTCACATTTATTTGTGGGAGTAACTAGTAACTAGTCCTTTTAGGGACACTTAAAATAATCACAGTCCTGGGTGCATTGTATTGGGTTATTTTGCCTTTTGCTAAATAAAGGCTAAGAAATGGGACACGTTTTATAGTTGTTAGGGCAAGTCTGAGGGCCTCTACTCCTGTGGTTTCCAAACTCTGTCTTTGAATAATTGCAAAAGTAGTTAAAAAAAAATACAAGGCTAAAAACTGGATTGGTAGTTCCTGCCTGTAATCCCAGCACTTAGGAGGTTGAGGCAGGAGAATTGCTGCAATTTTGAGACCAATCTGTGCTGCACAGTTGGGTTCTAGGCCAATCTGGGCTACACTGTCTTAAAAGACAAACAAAATAACAGACAAGCAGGAAGAACGCAAATAGGTAAAATAGAGCAGAGTGGAGCCTCATTGACGCAAGTGAACTGTTGTATGTTTAAATTTACAATTCATGGAACTCTTGAGGTGGCTTTGGAACCAACTGTGAGGTTGAGGGTCAAGGGTGAGAGTTCCAGTCCTGAGGTGTCTGAGCCACTATCTTCTGGTCACTGGTCTGTGTCCAGGAAAATCACCATGCAGGCTGGTTTTATGAAAATCCATTAGCTGGAAGCTAATGACACAGTCTGAACTGCTTTGGAGAGAATCTCTGCAGTTGAAAGAAAATGACTGGGGGGGTTTTCTAGAAAAGCCAGTGGGCCTGGCTCTTGAAGCTAGTGTTGATGCCCCAATAAATGTGTGTGTATAGTGTGTGTGTGTGTGTGTGTGTGTGTGTGTGTGTGTGTTTAAAATAAATTGTGCAAATACAATGAGAATCAACTATCTGAAGACGTATCAAGGCTGCATCATTTTACCGTCGCCAGAATAGCCTCTGATCCCCTCTCGTGTGCTGTCGTCTGGCAGGTGTGGGTCCCGTGATAGCTGGGGTGTTTTCGGCCCTCTTCCTGCTGGCTGTCCTCGTGCTGTTATTCCACTGCTACAGACAGAGCCACAAGCTGGGCAAGCCCTCGACCCTCCCCTTCAAGCTGCGGCAGCAGTTCAGGTGGGACAGGGCGCTGTGCCCTGAAGGGCTTGGGGGCCCCCTCTAGATCGGAGAACCCTTGTGGAAAAGTTGGTGGTGATGGGTCTAACTCTGGGAAGATGAGTACAGGGGACACGCCACCTTCATCCCTTCTGTCCTGCTCTGTCGCCATGGCAGACGTTTTTAGATAATGACTATAAGTGTTTTCTACTGAGCATGCTCATCGCTTGTGAATTCTTCTCAATAGGAAGTGCTCAGACAATTCAATTTGGGTTATGACGTAAAATCTATTTCCCTTCCTCCACCTGGTTAAAGAGTCGCAAACTGAGGGAACAGGAAAGGGGTGGCAAGCTAAAGTCAGTCACAGGGATAGCTAGACATTAGCCCAGGAAGACAAATGATTGATTCATTTAGATGTTGACGGAGCATAGTCTCAAGAGTTCTGTTATAAATGTCCTTGTGCTGGAAGGGATGTTTTTTTCTGCCCTGAATCCTTCTGGATCCTTCTGCATCTGGAGACTTTCTGTCTCCTTTCTGGGGACAGAGGCAGGCTGATCCCTTCCTTGGGCTTCTCCCCGGGTCATGGGTGTACTTGTTTACTATTTAGGAAGTGGGTTTGAGAGGGTCATCCTACTCTGCAGAGAAGGGTTAGATTTGTCAGTTGGCCTGGGCCAGAGGAGCTCAGTCCACACACAGCCCTGAACATCTCCTTCCTCCATGTCCCCTATTCCTTGTTTCCAGCTGTCCCTTCAGGGTGTCTCAGAGTGGTGGAACTGGCCATGCCAACCCAACTTTCAAGTTGCAGACGCCCCAGGGCAAGCGAAAGGTAAGGGCTTTGCACCGTTGAACTTGATTGATTTCCTTTGATCTGTGTTAGTCTTCCTAAGAGCTTACGGTGCCCACAGGCTTGGCAATGAAAGCCATTTTATTGGCCTGGGAGACATGTCAGTCGGTTCTGAAGCCTGGGATCTGAAGGGCTGAATAGGTCAGCGTTTCTGTCCTGCCTTCAAATGAGGCTCTGGTCACCCCATTGAGACACACACATCGAGAGGATTCCTCATCTCAGTTGTCCCTTGTCTCCTCCATACAGGTGACCAACACCCCTGAAACTCTCCGGAAACCCTCCCATCCTCCTCCCCGGCCCCCTCCAGACTACTTGCACGTTGAATCCCCACCTGCTCCGTTGCCAGCACATCTGAACAGGGCTGCCAGGAGCTCCCCAGAGACCAGGGCTCAGGTAGAAAGGAAGGAGTCAGCCAGGAGGCCTCCCCCAAGCCGGCCCATGCCCCCTGCACCGAACTGCCTACTGTCCCAGGTGAGTGGGTTCTCGGCAACCCTGGGCTGGGGACATTGCCCGTAACAGGACACTGGAGGCCGGGGTGGTGTACTGGTTGCATTTAACCATCTTTTCTTGGTTCTGGTGAATCCAATGGGCTTCCAGGAGTTTAGCAGTAAGAGGAAGAAGCATCTTCCCTGGACAGTCCCTAAGCCACATGGTGCTTTTTTCCTATTTGGTTTCCACCCACTTTGTACCCCGAATTAACTTCTTTCAGTTCCCTGAGCTCTTGTCCCCTCCAGGTCATTGGAGATGATGCTTTGCCTCATACGCGCCCACGTCTCTTTGCTTGGCCAGCTCCTATTCGCCCTCAGTTGGGATCTTAGATAATACTCCTCCCGCTCTTACCTTGTAACGCTGAGCTGTGTGCCCTGTGTCTCTCACTGTACCCATCCCTACAAAGTGTACCTACCAGTGAGCTCCCATGCATCCAAGAGTATTACTGAAGGGTGCACCCTGATGTCTTGCTTATCTGAGGGGTCTCCGGGAAGGTGACAGGTCTAGACTGGCCCCCTCCTCTGTAGCTGGTACTCACAACTTGGAGCCATCAACCTGTGGCTTCTTTGCTTAGCATGTCTACTCTGGTAGAAGTTTACCAGTGAAGACAAGAGTATTTCTTGGGTAGTGGCCCAGCTTGGTGGCTTCTAGAAGTGATGGTGTGTTTGGTCTTATGGGGACTCCTTTCTTTTGGCATGGTCCAAAGGAGTCCCCAGGGCCTGGGATCTGATCACAACAACCTCAGGGGGAGTGAAGGTTTGGTATGGTCCCTAGGGTATGATGTGGTGAGGGTTTGATAGAGCTGAGGGTGTGAGGTCGGGTTCTGTGCTGTGAAACTGCTGCTCCTAAAGTCCTGTGTGTGGGGTAGAGTGTGGTGGGCAAATCTATGCAGGGGAGAGGCTGACTTGATGTATCCCAAAGTTATCCCAAACTGAACATACCCAGACTCATTCCTACCTAATTATTTTACACACTACTACTCCATGACATGGAGTGATGCATGCCCCTAAATGTACCTGCTCTCCTTATTTTTGTAAATCACGACCTTAAACTGAGCATGCTCAGGGATGTACACCTTGTGAATGTGGATGGACGCTCTGGGTAAAGTTGCCTTGCTGCCTTGGGAAGGGGTGCAGTTCAGCAGGTCCGCGTTCTCCTGGCTCACAGCAGGTTATTCTCTTCTGCTCTGTTAAGTCTTGGCTTTGCTTAGTCATTCACCAAGAATCAGGTTGTGGTATCCAACTGGCTGCTTTTGGAGGCTGGGAGTCTCAGGGCAGACATTCTGATAAGGCTCCTATGCAGATAACAACCACCAAGGGCTCACTGTGCAGTTTCCCAACTGTGACCCGATGCCCACACCCCACTGTCTTTCCCTGGTGAGTTCTCTGGTGCAGTCTAGGTTCCATCCTGCACCATCCACCCCCAAGGTCAGCATCCCTCTGGAAAGGGTAGAGCTGAAGTATGTGGCTTTTTGGTCTCAGAGATTTTTGACTTCTCTTTTCTGAGCTTCAGTTTTTGCTCTGAGGAGTCATTCGTGTGGAAAACCAACTCTGCAATGTTCTGCCTCCTACATGCTTGCCCCATGCCTAGCTTGGAGTTCATTAGCGCCCCTCTCAGGCAGGCTAAGGAACTGGCTTTCCTCAAATCTCATCAGCTTGGGGGCAGGCTGTGATAGACCCTGAAAATTTTGTTTTTCCAATCACAAAAGAAGCACAAATTTGCTTAAAGAAATTGAGTAGCAAGGTTAGAGATTGCTCAGTGATTAAGAGCACTTACTGTAGAGGACCTGGGTTCTGTTCCCAGCACCCACATCAGTGAGTTCCAAGGACACCTGAACACACAGGCATAAACTCACATACACACATAATCAAAAATAATACATATATCCAGGTATGGTGGTGCAAGCCTTTAATTGCAGCCCGTTGGAGACCAGGATAGGTGGATTGCTGTGAGTTCAAGGCCAGCCTGATCAACACAGTGAGTTACAGGGCAGCCAAGGCTATGTAGAAAAGACCCCGACTCAAAAACAACAGCAATAATAATTCTTTACAGTTAAAAATCCGAGAAGCACAGAAATA
Organism: Peromyscus eremicus; assembly: GCF_949786415.1. Taxonomy (NCBI): domain Eukaryota; kingdom Metazoa; phylum Chordata; class Mammalia; order Rodentia; family Cricetidae; genus Peromyscus; species Peromyscus eremicus. Next base: position 29,550,003 of record NC_081423.1, read on the forward strand.
CGTATCTATTTTAAGAGATTTGAATAGCTCATTTATTTATGTGCTTGTTGAATTGACTGCTTCCTGAGTACTAGCTGCCCCAAAAGCCTGCAATGGTTTCATGAACTAGCCAGAAAAAGCACCCTGCTCCTGCCTGCATGCTAGTTCTAGTCAGAGATGGCTAGAGAGAGAAAATAAAAGCCTGATCAGTTATTTAGGTTGGTAGAGTAAAGGATATGAAAAGAAAGAAACAGATGAAAATAAAATGGCTTAGGGGTACCATGTGCTAGGGATATGGTTAAGTAATAATAAGGGAAATTTTGCCTTATCGAGAAAAAAAAATCCAAACAAAGTAGCAACAACAAAAAAAAAGTGATTTCTTTTTTTTGTTTGTTTGTTTTTGAGACACGGTTTCTCTGTGTAGCTTTAGAGCCTGTCCTGGAACTCGCTCTGTAGCCCAGGCTGGCCTCGAACTCACAGAGATCCAGCTGCCTCTGCCTCCCAAGTGCTGGGATTAAAGGTGTGCGCCACTACCACCTGGCAGGTTCCTTAAAGTTTAATTTGTCCAGGTACACACACACACACACACACACTCACACTACTCTTTCTGTTTTTCTGGACCATACCCACCCACTTAGACCCCATCTCTGGATAGCCCTCTGTTGTCAGCTTGCTCTGGCCCCTTCTGGTCTGTCTGCCGTTCACCCCTGTTGACCTTAGTCAGGGACGTGGTGGTTTGTTTTGTCCTCTGTCGGCTCCATTTCAGCTTCTCCTGCCGCTCACTGTCCTCATTGGCTCATACCCCCCTGCTTTGCTCTTTGTCCCTGCTGTAGCCCAGGTCACTGTGTAATTGTACATTGTTTTTCTCTCACTGTGGAAATTTTGGAAGTTTCTAGGTTCTCTGGTGTTATGAACAGTGGATTAGCCTTGTGCACCTATGCAAACAGTCTCTAACATGGCCAACAGGAAGTGGGGCTTTCACATCGGGAAATGACCATTTTTATTTATTTTAGTTTTGAGACAGGGCCTCACTCTATCACCCTGGCAGGCCTGGAACTTACTATCGAGAGTAGGCTGGCCTTGAATTCACAGAAATCCACCTGCTCCTACCTCCTGAGATTAAAAGTGTGCAAACATGCCATGTCCCTATGTCTAATTTGAATAGATACAGCCAACTTGTTTTTCAAAAAGGTCTTATTTTTTTCTTAGCATGTAAATATGTCATACCCTCCCCCACATGTGAGTTCTTTAAAAATGGGACCATCCAGTATGTAAGTTATTTGGTTTTGATCCGTGAGATAGTAGGGATATTCTCCTTGGAAAGGAGCCCCTCAAGTGAGACTTCTTGCCTCCTCCAGGATTTCTCTAGGCCTCGGCCACCCCAGAAGGCACTCCCAGCGAACCCTGTGCCAGGCCACAGGACCGTTCCCAGGCCAGGAGGCACCTCCCTGCTGCAGCCACCTGCTGCTGGTCCTCAGCCTCCCCGGCCTCCCACAGTATCTCTTCCAAAGGTGAGTCCACAGAAGGACCCCGAAATACCAGCGGGGGAAGTGTGTGACTGGGGAAGCCGTTTGTTCTCCCGTGATCCTAGCTGAACTCGTAGAACGGAAGCAGGAACAAGTCCTCCCTCGGAGGACTGTTGGACTGCACCTTACATGAGCAAACTGTGATTTGGCTTCATTTGAGAATGAAGGCGTCGCTCAGAAGCCTGAGTTCTGGTGGCTTCCAGCTACCTTGGCACCTGAACAGCTAGGCCACCTTGAGTGAGACCTTGTCTTGAGAAGAAGGCTTAAGATGGGCCAGCACGGTGGCTCAGTGGGAAAGGTAATTTTTACAAAGGCATGAGAAGCAGCAGGAACCATAGTTGCTATGAAGGTCAAAGCCATTAGTTTATATAAGCCTGTCAGCTTATGTACCTTTCCTTAAAGCTTCTCTCTGGCTGCCTTGCTCTTAGCTTAGTCTGGGGGGTTGGGTCTGAAGGAGTGAGGCAGGGAGGCTGGTTGTCACCCCTATATTCCCGTGAATCACTGGGAACTATTGTACTGAAGCTTGACAAGAGAGAAGAGGGCTGACTTTCCAGCTTCTGATGGTGGGCACACAGCTTGCTCCCACTGCGAGGGCTGATGGCAAGCAGCCGCAGGGACAGGCTTCTGAAGATCACGCTTCTGTTCCTGACTGTCAAGAGCAAGGGGACAGGTGCCCCCAGTCCCTGAAGACACATCTTTCCCTTCCTTTTCCTTTCCAGCTTCCTGAGTACAGATCGCAGAGGGCCAGAGGGATAACTAGCTCCAAGATCTAGAACTGTCTAGAAGTTTCTTGTTTCCCTTGAAGACTCTGGATGCCATAGAAGGTCCAGAAGAAAGAAGCCTGCTCGGCGGCCCTGAAGCCTCTCCAGCCTTCTGGAACCCCCTCATCTCCAGAATCTCCTTTCTTGCCCCAGTGCCTCCTGTTTCCTCTGAGGCCCAGAGGGACTTCTATCTGATGGCTTCTAAGTGTTGTCCTGTGCAATATACAGCCCTAGCAGGAAAGGGGAGCAGATGGAGGAAGATGGGGAAGATTGTCCCTCAGCCCCCTAGCCAAGAGCTACCAATGATGGTCAGGGAAGTCTTGAGCTGGTGGTTGGCGGGCGGAGTGGGGGGGGGTCCTCTTTCTGTGCCGAGCTTGGAGAAGGCATCCACCCAGGTCCCACGCTTCTGTTGACTGGCCTGCCTCTGGGAACCCCGGCTACACAGAGGAAGGGCCTTACCTGTCCCTTGGCTTTTAGGGACCATGGAAGCCACTGTTGCATCCCCTACCCCAGGGCTTGGTCAAGGTGCCTCTTTCTGGTTATATGGCTGCATGTGACAAGCCATGCTCCCCTCCCCTGCCACCCCTCACATTCTCATCCCCATATTTACACGAGTCAATCTCTGACTCAGACAGGTACTATTTGTAGGCAGTGTAGACAGCAGTGGGGAGTGGTCAGCCTATGTCCCCTCTGAGCCGTGATGCCAAAGGTTGCTAGAATCTCCAGTTGTACATCCCCATTGGTCCATGTGTCCCCTTCTCCTCCCTCTAACAACCTCCCTATCCTATGGTGCTTTGGTGGTGAACCACAGCAATCCTGACTTGCTGGTGACCATATGCTTGTGACCGACAAATCAGGATCCTGCTTCACAGGGTAGGCACTGGACTTCCTGCACTGGATCTCGAGAGCATTGAGCAGAGTGGGCTTGGGGGAGAGAGAGAGAGAGAGAGAGAGGGGGGGGGGGAGGAGAGTGTGAAGAGAGTGTGTGAACCAGCTCTGCATGTAATTGTGATTTTGGGCCTCAAGCAGGATAAGGGGCCCCCTCCTTATTTCTGACCTATATATATATATCCTAGGTGAAGTTCTCCAGGGCAGACACAGGTATACTAAGGGGACAGATATGATTGGAACCCCAGTTATTAGGAAAGTACACACAGGGGCACCAGCTCCTCCCTAGTGGTTAGCTCTGAGGTGGGACTGTTGACTCTGAACAGGTAGTTGACCTCTTTGGAAGCTATCAACAGCCATGGCGAACCCGATCTGGGCAGGGGGTCCCAGATTCTCTTTAACCAGGGTTTTATCACACATGTCCATTGGTTCTCTTCTGGTTACTGCCTATATGTGATCCTCATGGAAAGAGCTCTGGGAAGGTGGGGATGGGACTTGGGCGGACCCCATCTTGCCTGGAGCTCAGAAGGACGTCTTGGTGCTCTGCTAGTAAGGGCAGTTCCTACACATTTGCTGGCCTTGGCCTCTGAGAGGCCATCTTCCATCCCCCAAAAGGTGCTGGATAGCACTCCTAAAGGTCCACTAGGGGCCTTCCCACCACCACATTAAGCAGTTGTTAGCTCTTGGAAACCACCCTGAGGAGGAGGCAAGATGTTGACTCCCCTTTACCACCTCAGAGCCTCCTTATAGCATTCACAGAGTAAGCTCTGACTCGTGCTCTTGGAATTGTGGGAAATGTGGGGTACATGGCTAGGGGTAGAAAGAGCTCAGGAAAACACCTTTCTCCTCAGGGTGACCGTGCTGCTCACACCCTGACTCCCTGAACCGTGATGCAGAAGGCCACTGGGCCTAGGTGTCCATTTTCCGCCATCTGACAGCCTTCCATTAAGTGCCACACCAAATGACCAGTGACTGCAGGTGGGGTCCTCAAAACACCCCGACTCCCGCCCCAAAGTTAGAAACACCGTTTCCTTTAATCCCAACCCTGTACCTTCTAGATACTCTCCCTCAGCTCAGGAGGCGGGAGGCTCTGAGTGACATTACCACAGCAACAGTCAACATGAGCCTTCTCAACCTCAAGCCTTCTGTCCCTTGAGCCATACCAGAACAAAGACCCATTTCCTTGCTCTTTGGTAACCATTTCCTGTTTTTCTTTTTCTTATTTCATTGCTTTGATACCACCTCCATCCCATAAAACTATACTGTGAACAGGAAGATGGCAGAATTTTTTAATTTGGTAGGGAGGTTGGCAGCTACTCTTAATTTACAACTTCATTCCTGCCTCTGTTATCCGAAGGCCGGGGAGGCTGCCCCCGGTGGGAACCCCTTCCCTTCTGCACTGTGAAGTGTTGCATACAGACAGAGCTAGACCTCAAGGACAGAGTTTGTCCCTAAAGATTGTTTGCCACTTAGGATGGGAAAAATATTACTACAGGGCGAGGAGGGAGTGGTTGCCATGGAACACTTTGATCAAGCTACCCCAAGTGTGTGGGCATCCAAGGCTGAAAAGGCCTTTTCTTGTGCATAGAAAGTGAACAGGACTAGAAATAGCTGTTCTGTCCCCAGCCACTGTAGAGATGTTAGCAAACACTGGGGTAGGTCAAAGCCAAGGCTCTGGTGGACTGAGGGAAGTTCAGAGTTCGGTTTGTAGCTGGGTATGGTGGTACACACCTTTAGTCCCAACAGAGGCAGGGGGATCTCTGAATTTGAGGCCAGCCTGTTCTACAAAGTGAGTTCCAGGACAGCCAGGGCCACACAGAGAAACCCTGTCTCCAAAAACAAAATGATCTGAGACGGGATCTCATGTATCCCAGGTTAGCCTTCAACTCACTAAAAAGCCAAGATGGCCTTTGAATTCCTGAGTGCTTTCTAGGACTGCAGGAGTGTACTATCACAGTTGGTTTATGTGGTCCTGGGTTCAGACCTGGACCTTCATGAGCATCTAGGCAAATACTCTGCCAACTGAGATACATCCCCAGCCCAGGCTGTAAAATGTTCTTAGAAGCTAAATTAGCTGTTTGCCAACTTTAGAACCCTAAAGCCATTTCTGACCTGTAAACCTCAGGTCTCTAATCCCTTCCAAGTTGCAACTTCCTGCTTGCTGCTTTCTGTTCCATTTAGCCTTGGTGACTTCCACCTGTAAGAGAAAAAGCTCTTTTTCTACCCCTGCTCTGAGACATTGTCGATTTTAAGGTCTGATATTCCCTGCCATGCAGCAGTCCCTGTCACTCTTTAGAAAACCGTTTCCACAGCATTCAGTTAATTTCCTTATTTGACAAAGCGGGTGTGAGATTTGTATTCTTAAAATCGGAGGCACATTCTAAAGCTGGTCACTTTGTCAAATGCGTGTAATGACAGCCCCAGAGGACTCCACACACAAGCCAGGGAACACCAACTGGAAAGGTGCCCCTTCCCTAGGGACACCTACTAGAGGTCTATAGACTCCAAGCCCAATACCCCAAAGTCATGTTCCCAGGGTCCTCTTGTATGACTGTATGTACGCCTGTGTCTGGGATCCAGGGCAAATGTGAATTTTCTTTTTATTTGGGAGATTGTTCACAGGAAATAGTCCTCTCCCCTCTTGTCCTCCTATTGATTGTTTACAATATTTGTACATCTATGCAAAATACTTGAATGGGCCGTGGTGCCTTGTTTTGTTATTTTTTGTTTTTGTTTTCTCCTTGTTTGTATTTAATTAAAACAAATTGTCATTAGGAAATGCTATCTGTTTGGACAGCTCTTTTGTGTATGTGCCAATTCTTTATCCCACTGCTTGGACCACTTAAGACATGTGACATGTACTTCTCAGAAAGAGGTCTCCTAGAGACCGCAGGTCTTCGAATGAGGACATGACCTGAGCCGTAGTGAAGCCATGCCCTAGGTTTCCCCATGACCAGTAGAGAGGATTGCTTGCTGTTGCTGTGCAGAAGATGGTCTGGCTTCATTAGATTGTGGATCATCAAAGGCTTTAATGACCTTGAGATTCTAGTATGTTCTTCTTACACTATCGCCTCTAGAAGGCATCTGGGACACTCTGTTACCCTCTCTCCTTACTAGGGGGTGTGTTTTAAGGAAGGGGAGACTTAGTGAGGGTCTCCTGGGCTGGGTGGGCAGGTGGAGGAGGGCCAGGCTGTGTGCCCTGCAGATTTCCCCGGCCTGTGTGAAAAGAACACATACTGCTGGTGTCCCCACCCCCCACCATCGTACTCATTTATGCCCAACCTCGGTCCTCGGGTTTTCTAAGACTAATAATATCCACAGAAGGAAGGACTACTCACTGAGGGATTAGCCCACGCAAGGTACTCTTTACTGCTTTTCTTTATGTGGGTTACTGTGGTGGTCTGGACTCAAGGAGTAGTAGTATTGGAGGTGTGGCCTTATTAGAGTAGGTGTGGTCTCCTTGGAAGAAGTGTGTCATTGAGGGCAGGCTTTGAAGTTTCAGGCCCAGTGGCTCACTCTCTCATCCTGCTGCCTGTGGATCCAGATGCAGAACTCTTGGCTCCTTCTCCAGCACCATGTCTGCCTGCATGCCAACATGCTTCCCACCCTGACGAGAATGGACTAAACCTCTGAACCTGTAAGCCAGCCCCCAGTTAAATGTTTTCCTTTATAAGAGTAGCTGTGGTCATGGTATCTCTTCACAGCAATAGAAACCTTAACTAAGACAGTTACCTCATCGAACCCTCACGTGAATGCTGGGAAAGCATCCTATATATAACATAAACTTTTTCCTATGCCTGGTGCCTAGTAAGGGCTCAGGCATTAACTAAGGTGTGGTCTTCAGTGCAGCCATTCCAACATCAACCTGCCCCACTTGAGTGAGGGCAGATGTGTGAAAGACCTGGGAGGGCTTCACTTGGCATTTCGGACATCAGGGACTGGCCTCCCAGCATGTTAGAGGGACCAGTGGTGTGAATTTGCTCCTTGTTCAAGGAAGATCAAGACATTTATCAAGTAAACACACTCTGAAGTCTTTACTCTTGAGCCCAGAGTCCAGGCTCTCAGAACCCTCAGTCCACTGCCATACCCAAGATCCAATGTGTTGCATTGATTTCAGTTACAGTCAGAAATCCACATTCATTCAAATACTGGGGATTGGACATGGAAGGTACAGGGGCCCAAAGCGTTGATCTGCCCTAAGGACTTGCCCAAGGCTAGAAAGGGTGTGACATGGGTGTGGTTGTATTTAGGGGACCAGATGTGAATAGCAATAGGCAGGGAGCTTGACAGGACTCTACCTGCACTGAAGATCAAGTCTCCCCTCTTCCCACACAGTAGCTCCTAACTGCACTCTCTTGTGGTCCTTCCTTTCACAGTTGGAAGAAGCTGGGAAGAAAAGGATCCCAATTCTCTCCTTAGCTGCTGTGCTGTGCATGCCTCTGGCCAAATGTGAGGTCACCAAAGATGGCCCCCGGGGCAAGTGATAGAGGCGGAGTCGTGGCATGCTGCTTCCAGTGTGGACAGCTAGTTTGTCAGTGGAGATAGACTCAGTTCCAGTTGGGCCAACAAGGCTGTGCCAATCCTGCACTCCTGCTTGGTTACTGAGATTCAAAGCCAATTCCACTAGCTACGGCTCAGAAATTTCCCCATACATGTTTTGGCCTGGGTTCTTGTTTGGGTCTTCGAGTCAGTCTAAAAATTATTTCCAGGTTTCCAGACAGCCCATGACTCCATCCTGCCAACATGGACATTATTCCTCATACTCTCTCCCACCTCCCCAAGTCATATTATGGTCAACTTGTTGATGCAAAGGAAGTCACATTCTGCTAAATTCCAGAGTGACAGCACAGTGCTGTTCTCTTCCCAGAGAAGGCTGGGTGAACACAGGTTTGGCCAGCGGAGGGAGCTGGGCTAGGAGGCGTCCCCTGCTGTTGCTGAGTTCTAAGGCACCAGTGTCGTAGACTGGTGCCTTGGGATGGACGGAGAGAGGGAAGGGTGGTGGTGTCACTTGGGGCATGGACAGCAAGATATGACTTCCAAGCTGGAGTGCTTGGAGAATGGACTAGTTGAAACTTCCCTGAGACATCAGGTGGCTTTCACAGTAAGGAGGTCAGCTGGGGTCTTGCTTCGTTCTTCAGGAAACACCAGGCCACCTGGCACCTACTGTGCACCTTGGGATGGTGAGGCACACAGATTGCTCTGCAGTCCTTCACAAGCTCTATTCTTGCACTAAAGGCTGAGAAGTCCAGCTTGACAGGCCAATTGGTGTGAAGGATTTCCTGATGACCAAGACCTGAGGGCAGTTCTCGAACTGGGCTACATTCAGCAGGTCAAATTCTGTCTTCTTCCCCAAAAACATAGAGATAGATGGTGCTGAGGGAACCAGAGGGAAGAGACTCTGGGCACTTGCTGGCTCCAACAGGAACTGGTGCATTTAGTCACCAAGGCTGTATCTCTAGGAAGTCCTGCCACCTACTCAATGGGTAGGGAGTTTTTCTTCTTCTAGGAACAGCAGTGAGGTATAAATGAATCTCTCAAGGAAAGATAGCCCTTGGCAACAGATGTGCTGAAAGTAACCTGGTAGTTTTGAACTTGAGAGGTCAGGCTGGACCATTGGGTGCCTCCTCTTACCCATGTATTCCAGGCTTTAAGAATGGATCATAAATACTTTGGGTTTCTGCTGGGGTGATGGTGTGCTGGCAAGTTCTATGTTGTCCACAAGGACGTTCTTGTCTTCTAGTTTAATGACCGTGGGCTCTGGGGCGGGAGCTGGAGTTGTGTTTTTATGCGTGTGTGGCATGCTGATTTGGTTGATGTCCAGATCTTTGAAAGCATGAAGCATGAAAACACCCAAGATGATGGTGACGAAGCCAGACAGGGTGCCCACAATGTCCACAGCAGACATGGTATACCACTCCTTGAAGAGGACGATGGAAGTGGCCACTACCACCGTGGTGAAGAAAACGTAGTAGATAGGGAAGACCAGTGAGGTGTTAAAGATATCCAGTGCCCTGTTGAGGAAGTTGACCTGAATAATGATGGAAAGTCCCAGGATGAGGGACAGGATGTAGGGCAGGGGGTGCCGCACAACTGGTAAGCCCTGGAAGAAGTTCCTAATGGTGACACCCAGACCCTTGACGGCCGTCACGGAGAAGGATCCAATCACAGAGCAGATGATGATGTAAATGAGGATATTCCTTTGCCCATACCGTGGGGCAACGATGAAGATAAGGATGAGGCAGGACACCACCAGCAGGACAGCAAACACGACGAACCCTTCAGGAAGAGGGACATCCATCATTCAGTGAAGGACGCAGACAGTATCTAGGGCCCCAGACCTATAGTCTGACACATGTGGGTTCTAGTCTCAGCTTCAGATCTTTTAATAACTCATGCAATTTACTAAACTCTAAGACTTTAGTTTAGCCACTTGTAAAAAAAAAGGGGGGGGTCAAAAGTGGTTTTTTTCCCTTGCAGAGCTGTTTAATGAAATAACGCATATTCTTACATAAAATGTTGTAATAATAAAAATGTGTGTATTTAGGGAAGTGCTCCACACAATGAACAATAAATGGTATATGTTTACATTGAGCCAGGAAGCTCAAGGGTAACACCCAACTTCCTGTCTGTTGTTCACCTTTTCCTCAAGAGGGCAGCATGGAAATGGACAGAGCCCAATTAGATGGTCTACACATGATTCACCCCCTAGGGTTTTCTGCAAGCCCCATTCTTGACACCTACCTGTGTCTTTCATCTTGGACGCCATCTCTGCAACAGTAGTGACCTTCTCCTCCTTGGGGGCGTGTATGACCATCACTGTGCTGCCAGCCATACAGATCACACAGCCCAGCTTCCCCAGCAGATTCAGGCTCTCTCTCAGGCAATAGGAGGAGAAGATGGCACTGTACAGGACCATGGGAGAAAGGAATTGAGTGGAAGGGCCTATTCCAGGTCCCCAAAAGACACCTGGGGGCTGAGTAAACACTTATGGGGAACAACGTCTAAAATCCACTCCTCTCTGTAGAAGCCTTCCCAGATTCCTTCCCTCCAACCCCAAACTTAGTAGAAACAAATTTCTAAGAGGGGTTGGAATGTGTGATGGAGGAGCCAAAATACACATGGATCTCTTTTATTTTTGAAATGGGAACCATCCACAAACCAAAGGGTTGTGTCCTGGCTGGTTTATTGTCAACTTGACATAATCTAGAGTCATCTGAGAAGAGGTGGCCTCAGCTGAGCAAATGCCCCCATCAGATTGACCTGTTGAAAAGCCTGTGGGGGCATTTTCTTGATTGATGGTGGATGTGGGTAAGCATAGACCACTGGAGGCGGTACCATTCTTGGGCAGGTGGTCTTGGGGTGTATCAGAAAGCAAACCAAGCAAGCCAGGAGGAGCAAGCACCAATGTGGCTTCTGCTTCAGTTTCTGCCTCTGAGTTCCTGGCTTAAGTTCCTGCCTTGACTTCTCCCGTGATGGACTGTAATTTGTAAGCCCCAAAAATCCTTTCCTCCCCAAGTTGCTTTTGGTCATAGTGTCTCATCGCAGCAATGGAAAGTAACCAAAGACAGGTTAAAAGAGCCTTGCAAACTACTCTGACTCCCTACCAACTGAATGTATTGTCCCATAGTACCGCTAGGAGATGTTTTTCAGCCATGGGGTGTATGGTGTGCATCTGGCAGCAGGGAACGAGCCAAATGAATGCATTGCAGGTTCACACTACTTATTCACTCCAAATGCATTTTCTGGTCATTTCTGTTCCTTGCCCCATGTCTGTTCCTTGGGTCATAGAGAATCTATTTCTCTTTCACTTGCACGTGCCAATATCAACCACCACAATGATAATCATAGACACTATGTCTTGGGGCATGCATTTCCTAATAGGTGCTGTGTCAGAGTTGGCCTGACAACTCTGTGAGTTAACATATACTGCTCCCAATTTACAGACGAGAAAACAGAGCTTGTAGAAGTTAAAATGACTCAGCAAAGTCCTTTAACTGGTTAGTGGCAAAAGCAAGTTTGGAACGATACTTTGATCTCATTGCAAAGCTGGTGGGCTTTCTTCTGCATTAAAGAGAACTTTTACGCTTTCCAGGGTCTTCACTGAGCAAGATCCTTCTAGCTCCTTGGTGACATAATTTTTGTTCCCTTTTGATCCTCCAGATGAGGGAAGAAAAGGGGGAACTGGGCAGGCTGGGAATGAACCATGAGCTCACTTGCTTTATGAAGGTGACATTAGTTCACACTAAAAATGTATTGACTGCCCTGAGACCTAAGAATCATCCAAAAGTCTTGGCCTATAGGCAAGCTTGTGGGCCATTTTCTTGATTGATGATTGATGAAGACTGGCTCAGCTCCTGGTGGGCAGTGCTATACCTGGGCAGGTCATCCTGGGGCATATAAGGAAGCAAACTGAGCAAGCCCAGAGATGCAAGCCCCAACTCTTTACCTACAGTGTTCTATTGAGAGACTCTGATGGCATTTACAGAGGCAGGACCAAACACATCAGATTTGGGAAGCACTTCTTTCTACTCAGCAGTAACAGTGGCCAGGCCAGTTGTGTACTGAGAGTGAGGAATATACTTGTCTCACAACTGTGAATGTTGCAAAATTGTCTTCAAGTGGAAAAACAACACAGAAGAGATTATAGGTGCTAGCTGTGGTTGGCTGGGATTTACCAGAGCTCCAGAGGTAACCCCTAAATGACAGCACCCCTCAAATGGGCTTAAGGACCCATGCAGAAGTACCTATACAAGTACAAGTTCATAGCTTGTGAGGAATCGGAAGGGGTATGATAAGAGGCACAAATGCTTAGTATCAATGACTTCATTGTATTATTGGTTTTGGTTGTTCGGGGATGTTAGGAGTCAAACCCAGGCATACCAGGTAAGTGCTCGCCTCCCAGCTACATCCCCAGCTCTAAGATTCCCTAATTTGTAAAACCATTGTTTGCAAAGTCTTTACTGAGAGGCAACATAGTACGGCATGGCTGTTAACTCCTAGGTCCTGGAATTACACTGCATAAGGTAGATCCTGGCCCGACAACAGGGTCTTCGTGCTGACATATACAAGTGGAAGAAGGGGTTTGTCTATTTGTCTGTCTACCCAAGGAACAGAAATAGGTCCAGAAGTAGAGATTGCTGGAAAGTTACCTTGGCCAAAGTGCTTAACCTCTCTGAGTCTTGGGCACAAATGCAAGGATGAAGTGAGTTAATACATAGATTACATCCAGATGACTTCATGCATAGTTTTCCTCTGTATATTGTGGCCATGGTTGCTTGGAGCTGGTTTGTTCTACATCCATTCTGTGTGTTATCTCATTTGGCTCTCTGGGTGTGTATCAGTAGTATTCTATTTTACATATGGATGAGTTGAGACTTGGCTAAGAGACTTGCCTATGAATCCATCACTACTAAGGTTTGAGTATGGATTAGTACTCGGGTAATGTTGTGGCTCACTTGGTAACATGCTCACCCTGCAAGCATGAGGGGACTGAGTTCAAATCCTCTGCACCCACCTAAAAGTCAGGTGTGGCAATGTGTGCCTATAGTCCTAGTCCTGGGGAGTCGAGAGACTGGAGGCTTTCTGAGCTTATTGGGCAGCCAGCCTAATCAATTGGTGAACTCCGAGCAGTGAGAGACATTGTCTAAAAAAAAATAAGGTAGAGACTAATTAAGATAGACAATGAACTCTAATCTCTGTCCTCAACAGACAGCTCACACACAGGTGTATACATATGCACGTGTATCAGTGTACACAACTGCACACACTCACATGTGTATAAACAACATATACACTATAAACACTAAGGCTCATGTTCTTAATTCATTGAGGGAAACTGAGGCCCATGGCAGAAGCAGTCCAAGGGTCTGAAGCTCTAAATAGCATGTTCCCTTTTTGGGGGGCTTGGACTGGTTTGGGGGGTCCTTGTAGCTGCTCCCCTTTGGAAAATCCAGGTCTCAACAAAGCAAAAACAGGAAAGAGCCAGAGGTGGCAGAAGAGGGGACAGTGACCTTATGAGGACGCTCAGTGCTCCCAGCGGCGTGACAACCGTAGCAGGTGCAAACGCATAGGCCCCGAAGTTGGCGACTTCTCCAGCCGACACTAGGGAATTAGAGGAGAAAAGAGGCCAGTGTGACTCCATGGTACCACGTCCATTCCAGACGAGTCTGGGCAGAGATGGTTTCTGTCAGTGTTCAACAGGACCTACAACCCAAGACCAGCATTCCTTAATATCCATCCACATGGTGTCTCTCTGGAGATAAGGTCAGACCAAGACTCTTGAGTTCTCCCCCTGTAAAGGTGGCAAGGCCTGAATCCTGAGCTCACAGTGACCTGGGAAGCTGCCGTGTTTTTTTTGTGTGTGTGCCCGTCCACTTTCAGTCCACACTCGTGAAGTGTGTCTCACAGGCTTTCATGTTTTCATCTCTCTAAGGTAAGTTCTAGAAAATTAGTTATCAAATAAAGAAACAATTACAGTCATGGATTCTTTGGGTACTGCTTGGTCCATGGACTACTCTTTCGTAAGGGAACTGTGGACAGTTGTGCGGGTTAGTTTTTCTTTCAAGCTAGAGTCATCTGAGCAGAGGAGCCTCAGTTGAGAGAATGCCCCTGTCAGATTGGCCTGTAGGCAAAGCCTGTGGGGACACGTTCTTGTTTAAGGGTTGATGTGGAAGAGCCCATGCCACTGTGGGCAGTGCCACCCCTGGGCAGGTTCCTGCCTTGAGTTCCTGCATTGGCATCCCCCTGTGGTGGACAGTCACCAAATAAACCCTTTCCTCCCTTGGGTCAGTGTTTTATCAGGGCAACAGAAACTAATCTAAGACAATCGTCTGAAGCAACAGGAGGTTTAGGAGAGGCTGAATGACCAGGGAGCCTAAAGTACTTTCCATCTGAGTTTCTAGGCTGCCCTTGCCTACAAGATCTGTTTCCATCTCTTTTCTGCAGAGAGAAGCCAGGGCCTCTTGTGTGAAGGCAGGTGGTCGGTAGGAGAGCTCTGCCCAAGGTAAGGACCGAACCTTAATTAGAAGATTATTGATAGGAAGTGTTAGTTTCCACCTAAAGGAATTAGGCTTTGGGGACTAGGGAGATGACCTGGTGGGTAAGAGCATGTGCTGTGCAAGCAAGAGGACCTGGGTTCAAGTCCTCAGAACCCATGTAAAAGCCAGTCATGGTTGAGTGTGTCTGTAGCTCCAGCATGGTGGGCTGGAGATATGTGGATCCTGCCAGCTTTTACTGGCCAGCCAGCCTAGCAGAGATGGTGAACTGAACTTCAGTTCAGAAAGAGACCCCGTTTTAAAAACTAAAGTGGAAAGCATTAGAGGAAGATGCCTAACATCCTCCACACACACACACACACACACACACACACACACACACACACACACACACACAAACACACCACACACTGATGATGATGATGATGATGATAGCAATAATAATACTAATATTTTTAAAGCTTTGATAGCCAGAAGGGTAGGTAAAAATTGGGACAATGTATGAGCGTACAAATCTAGACAAAGTAGCAGACCAGCTTTGTTCTAAGTGGGTCAAGCTCTTAATTGTCATGGTATAGTGAAGCCGCCTAAGGTTTCCAATGTCTACCAGATAGAGGCCCAAGACTGTGGCCAAGAGGCAGTGCTACCAGTGCCCTGTATTTCAGTGGCAGCTGAAACAACACACTGGTATCCATTCAAAAAAACCGAGACCGGGTTTCCTGTATCCCAGGCTGGCCTTGAACTTGCTGTGTAACTGAGGGTGACCTTGAACTTCTGCTCCTGCTGCCTCCCCCTCCAGAGTGCTGTGATTATAGGCATGTTCTACCATCCCTGTTTTATGTGGTGCTTGGGATTGAACCCAGGGCTTTGTGCATGCTAGGCAAGTGCCCTCCCAACTGAGCTGCACCCCACACCTCTGCACCTGCATCATTATCTTCATAGAAGAGGCCTTCCTTTGGGCTGAGAAAGTGACCTCTCAGCATAAGATGTCTGCAGGGACAAGGTTTTCCCAAGGAAGTTGGCCTTGGGCTCTCGGTGTCTGTAATAGAGACAGAACTATTCCCTCTGCTCTCCCTTCATCGCCATCCCAGCCATCAGTAGATCACTGTTCTTAATGGTAAAAGATGTCACTTACTGGTAGCAAATCCAGCCCACCACATGGGGTCCTTCAGGTAGCCATAGCCTCCATTCACTACAGAAGGAAATAGACACAAAGTTAGAAGTCAGTGATACTTTGTGGGATTCTGCCTTTGCCCCCAGGACTTGCTTCTTAGCATCTGTATACAGTTGTCCTGTTTTGCACTAGTGACTTGGACTTGTCTTCTGAATCCAGCTGTGCATCTGAACTACTCACTTGACATCTCTGGCAACTTTCACAAGTACCCTAATGACTCTTGACACTCATTGTACCCCTGCAACTTGTTCAATGAAACTCAGGAAATGACACATCCAGAGGTCAGAGGCCCTTCTCTCCTCTCCTTCTGCATCTAGTCTGTATGACTGATTCTGTCACCAAAAAGTACCCGGGTGTGAATCCACACCACTGTCAACCTCCTGGTCCATCACGTCTGGCCAGGAGTCTGGCTTTGTTCCGGAGTTACTGTGACGCTACACTTAACCCCACAGCAAGTCGCTCCTTTCATGGCAGCCAGTGGTTTTGAAATATGCAAATTAGATTTTACCGCTTTTCTGTGCATAGCTGCTCAGTGTCTTCCATTTACTCTTGAGATAAAGTCCCAATCCTTATGGAGACAGGCTTGGTCCTGCCCGCCTCCGCACACACCCCTGCTGCACTCTTCATACTCTTCAAGAACGATTAACTCTTTCCTGCCCCAAGTTTCTCCCTGAGTGCAGAATGCTCTGCTCTAGTGTTTGCCTGAATTCACACCCACTCTCTAGGTTTCTACTGCTTCCCCTGGATGCCCAGTCTGGCCTCTCATTTCTAATATTTCCGTTTGAGATGGCCATTCTCCTTCCTGGTTTCTATCACTTGTAATTTCAGATGACCTGCTTCTCTTCTGCATTTCCCCTACCTCAATAGACACATTCTACCCTGGACTGTTGAACCCCTCTCCCCGACTCCATTTTGTATGAGGGATCTCACTATGTAGGTTAGAGAGATCCGATCTGGAGTTGACTATGTAACCTCAGCTGGCTTTGACCTCATGGTCCTTCTGTCTCCATCTCTGCTGGGATGGTGTGCTGGTTAGTGTTTTGTCAACTCGACAGATTACAGTAATGTGGGAAGAGGGGCCTTCAGGAGTGGAATCGCCTCCACCAGACTGGCCTGTAGGTAAGTCTATAGAGTATTTTCTGACAGGTGTTTGATGTGGGGGCCCAGCCCACTGTAGCTGATACCATCCCTGGGAAAGTAGTCCTGGGTTGTATAGAAAAGCAGACTGAGCCAGCCTGGTCTACAAATTGAGTTCCAGGACAGCCAGTGCTGTTACACAGAGAAATCTTGTCTTGAGAAACCAAACCAAACCAAAACACAACAAACCAAACCAAAACAAACCAAACCCAAACAAAAAAAGCAAGCAGGCTGATGTTGCTAGCCAGGAGGAACAAGCCAGTAGGCAGCCTGTCTCCATAGCCTCTGCTTCTGTTCCTGCCCCAACTTCCCTTCATGATGGGCTCTTTCCTCCCAAAGTTGCTTTGTTCATAGTGTTTTATCACAGAAATAAATAAAAACTAGGACGGATGGCATGCACCACCACCACACATGCCAAATTGGTATTATTCTTTGTCTATTTTATAGATGAGGGAATTGGGGTATATAAAAATACATGTCTTGCCCAGAACCCCACTAACAACAGTTAAGAAACCAGAATTGAGCCGGGTGGTGGTGGTGCACGCCTTTAATCCCAGCACTCGGGAGGCAGAGCCAGGCGGATCTCTGTGAGTTCGAGGCCAGCCTGGGCTACCAAGTGAGTTCCAGGAAAGGCGCAAAGCTACACAGAGAAACCCTGTCTCGAAAAAACCAAAAAAAAAAAAAAAAAAAAAAAAAGAAAAAGAAAAAAGAAAAGAAAAAGAAACCAGAATTGTAATATTGTAATTGTGATGCTCTGCTTCCAAAGTGCAGTGTCTCATGGGAAAGAGTCAGGCAATGAACAGGTCCAAACTTGAACATGTCATCTTCCCGAAACCTGTTTCTCCCTCTGCATTCATTGCAGAACATGGCACCATCCACTATCTTCCCAGATGCTCGAGTCAGAAACCTGAGTCATCCTTGACTTCCCTCTGCCCCTCCCCTGGGAGCCAGGAAACATCAAAGCCGGTGAGTTCCACCTCCCCAGACTAGCTCTGGAATCTACCATGTGTCTGCACTCCCAGTATCCTATTTCCTCCTCTCACCCACTTCATTGGTTCTACTCGGGGACTCTAATGCATTCTCTACCTGGCAACAGGGACCCTTTGGAAGTCAGAAGTGGGACTGTCACTCCCCTGCCTAAAACATCAGTCAGTCACTTAATAGTCACACTCAGAACTCTGCAGCCCAGTTCCCATGACCCTTGTTGAGCTGGCCTTGCTGAGCTCACCTGCCCCTGCACTCTCTGGGCTTCCTGAATTGTCTTCAGTTCCACATCCAGCTCAGGCTCACCTCTGAGCCTTGGCCCTGGCTGCTCCTGTCACTGAGCAGTCCTCTCTCCCCTTTCCCTGTTACCTCCTTGTCACTCAGGTCTCAGTGTAAGAATCAAGTTGTACAGAAAACTTCCCTTCTGCACCCGGATCGGAGCTTCACATACTCCAAAAGACTTCCTTAGCAACCCTGTGTCTTCCCTGTGAAGGCACTCAGCACACCACAGGATGATTTTGTGTTGGCTGTCTGTTTCTCCCACGTGACCAGATGTACCACAGGAACCCTGTGTCCCCAGGTTTCACACTGCACCTGGTACATGGCAGGCGTGTAATAAATGATGGGGATTCCTTTACATGTGATATCCTTTCCTGAGGACCATTTCAGTGAGTCACATCCAGTCTTCCAAACAAGCAAGACTCAATGCCCATGTCACAGTTCAACTGCATGTGTTAAGGCATCTGTGGGTTTGATGTGCTGTGGGCTGAGGCATTTGTGATCCCATTTCACAGGAGAAGTTGTGACTTGCCAGTAACAACTGGACAGGCTGGTAAGAATCCAAGCTAAGATGAAGCCTGGAGTGTCTGATTCTCCATCCCGGGGCTTTGCTGTGTCTTTACTCTAATGCGTACATCATGGAACTCTCAGGAAATACTGGATTATAAAGGAAGGCTTCCAGCTATTGGCAGTGGGGATTCTCAGCAGGGTTGACAGTGAGTCTCCAGTGCCCACCTGAGCCCATCCTCAGATTGCAGCCTGGGTCCCTGTGGAGGGAAGTCATCACTAAGGGCTTAGCTGCCCTCACCCATCCCCTCCTGCCCAAGAAGCCTACCTGCCCTGGTGGCCCCTGTGGCCACAAGTCGTATGAGGCCTTTCTTCTTAAGGATGACGCTGCTGCCGATGAGTAGACAGGAGAGGAAGGCGAGGCCCACACCAATGTAGAAGCCATACCTCTTCCTGACCCTCTCTTGCCAGGTGATCAAGGTGGCATTGTTGGGCTCTTCAGGGCTGATGCCTCTGACAATCTGACAGAGGACCTCTTGGGAGGAGCAGTAGAGACTGACTATGGAACCTAGAGGGAAAAGCAAGCTGAGAGTCAGGCTGAGGACATGGGCATGGTTCAAATATGCTGGAATTGACGCTGACTTAGATCCCATGTTTCTGTTGCTCGAGGGACCCACCCACACACCAGACCCCAACCAAAAAAAGGCTATTTCCAATTCTCCATGCTGTTAGCTGTTTTCTCACTAAGGACTTCATTTGCATGGACTTATCAAACTGTAGGGCCTCCTGTCAAATCGGCGACTTCTTTAATTCCCATTCCACAGACAAGGAAACGGAGTCTATGAGGGTGCGGTACTTGTTCAGGGACTTGTCTTGTTTGTCTTAATTGATGTGGGAAACCCACCCCAACTGAGGGTGGCACCGTCAGGTGTAAAGAGGGTACAGCAGAAGGAAGACTACTCCCCTTTTGCTCACTCCTTCCCTCTCATCTGGAGTTAATGTACCTTTTTTCTCCTGCAGCTGATTCCTCCCCTGACCCAGCATTTCTAGGATTCTGTCATCCATTGAGAACAAGCTGCTCTCCAGGAACTTCCAGGATTTTAGCAGTAGATCGGGACTGTGTAGCCACCCAGCCTCAAGGACAGAGCAACGAGCAGGCTCTTGGGCCCTCCAGAGTGAGACAGCCAGTGTGGGACTACTCCGACTTCTGAGGCACACAGCCTCGAGGACCAAGGAACTACCCAGTTCTCAACCTCTCAGGAGTAACACGACTGTTGTCACTACAGCAACATAAGCTGATTTAACACATTCTTTTAATACATATTCACTCTGTAACAACTGTTTCTCTAGGAGACCTTGACTAAGACACGGATGGTCTTGCTTCAGAATTCTAACCTGTGGTACTACCACACTGAGTAGGGCCCCACCTAAGCTCTAAGCATTCACTGCATCCATCCCAGTGTCCTCCATAGGGATCCCCTCTCAGTCTTCGATTTTCCAATAACTTCTAAGCTCACTTGGGGCTTCTTTACTTTAATGCCAGCTCTAGGTAGAGTGGGAATGTCACCGGGCAGATAGTACACCCAGACCTCAGTCAGCCTGAAGGTAACGGAGGTGTGATCTTCCTGTGAGTAGGACCTCACCATTCCAGGACTTATTTTTGAGACGTGTGGTGTTTGGGTCAGTGGCTGTGGACTCTTGCAGAGCATACTTGGATCGGTGTTCCTGTTATTCCATACAGATCTGTCTGCAGTTTCCTCTTCCTGTCTGATTCTTTCCTCAAGTCCCAGAGCCAGCCCCCGACTTGTCTGTCTCCCTGGCACAATCACTAAGGACAGTCTTGGGAACAAAGGGCAGACTCTCAGTGAAACACAAAGCTACGCAAGTCCAGTGAAACATAAGAAAGCATAACCAAGGCCGGGCGGTGGTGGCGCACGCCTTTAATCCCAGCACTCGGGAGGCAGAGCCAGGCGGATCTCTGTGAGTTAGAGGCCAGCCTGGGCTACAGAGTGAGTTCCAGGAAAGGTGCAAAGCTACACAGAGAAACCCTGTCTCAAAAAAAAAAAAAAAAGAAAACAAAACAAAACAAACAAACAAAAAAGCATAACCAAGCCTCTACCAGTGCTACCATGTACATGGCTCCTGTTCTACAGTTTTCCTTCAGGACTCTTAACAACCATTCAGTGAAACAGTCACAATGACAATTCCCAGGTTCTCAGTAGGAGAAGTCGAGTTCAATGACCTTCCTAAAGGAATACCTGTAATAAAGATGTGTCTAGGGCCACACCACCCTGAACACACCTGATCTCATCCGACCTGTAATAAAGGTGAAGCCAGAAGTAGACCCTATACCCATCTGATGGCTGAATCTATGCTCAGAACCACCACACTCTCTCTGATAAACAGCTTGCCCCACAGGGCAGGCATGTGTGGGATCCATCTCCGGTTTGTTCTGTGTGTTAACAAATAAACTTGTTGCAAATGGTCAAAAATGAGGTGCTTTCCCAGGAACATTCAGACTTGGGGTTGCACTTGAAGCTCAGAAGGTCAGTTTGTCTATCTGGTCATGCCAGCCTTGGAGGCAGCAGCTGGATCACTCTTAGACAGACATGCCCCTGAAATTCCTCAGTTTACCCTGCTCTCACAATTCTTGTTTGCTATTGGCCTCTCTAGGTCTTTCAGCTTCTGATCTCCCTACAGTGTGTGTGGCAAGGCCTAGACCCTAGTGCCAAGGACCTACGCCCAGACCAGACCTCTCTCAGACCAAGCTGGAGTTCCTATTTTGTGTCTAGATGGGCCCCAAATCCAAGGTCAGGGAGCTAGAAATTTTGCACATCTGCATCCGAGTAGCAGCTGGGTGGAGCAGAACAAGGACAAAGTTGACCTTTTATATGTGGCCCAGAGCCTGGGAAAACAGGTAGAAGAGCCCTTTAGAAAACCCAGCTGGTCTCGGATGTAGCTCAGTAGCAGATGTGTTTCAAAGGTAGAGCACTTGCCTGGGATAAGTAAGGCCTTAGGTTCCAACCCAGGTACCGGATGGGGTAAAAGGAGGAATTCATTAAAAAATAGTAAGAGGGGAGGAAAGGCAGCAGGGAGTGGATGGGGAACAAATAGGAGCAAGGCACAATTATGTATGTATAAAATTGTCTTAGCAAAACCACTATTTTGTATGCTAAGTAAAAATAATAATAATAAAGTGAAAAACAACAACAAAAACCCCAACAGCTAGTCTAATCCTTATATTCTACTAGGGGAAACTGAGGTCCCATAAAGAGAATAGATTTGCTGGAGTTGGGACTGAAATCCATCAGGGATTATCTGTGTGTCTTTTTGCTATGAGACATCTGTCTTTCCACCATGAGACAATGAGACAAGAAGTCATCATCTCGGGCCCTAACCAGACTGGTTCTGTACTGCTCTCTCCTGTTCCACCAGCTCAGGGCATCCTTGCCCAAGAGCCTCATCTGGGGAGTTCCCTGAGCCCAGGAAATGCAGGCAGTAAGCCAGAGTTGGCTCCTCACCTTTCCCCTGCTTCAAGTCTCGTTGCTAGTGGGTGGAGCCAGAGGGCTCACTTCAGCCACCCCCTCCCCCTCAGCTCAGCACATCCATTGAAGTCAAATTCTTCCAGTACAGTGAAGAGATAGGGAGCTGATGATCAAAGGGGACCCAATTCAGAGTGGGTGCATATCTGAAAAAAGGGGTACCAAGTTGGTAATCTTTACCTTTTTCTCTAGAATGTTCTAGAACTAGGAATGCCTGCTGCCTTGGGTTAAGGGGTGAAGCTGAAAACGGCCTGCCTGGTTTCTCAGGAGACTAAGGTCAGTCAATACCTAAAGGGCTGGCTTCTCTGAAGAAGGGTAGAAGTTAGGAACCTCAGAACATCACACAGGCAAGACAAGAGGAACCTGGGGAATGTTCCAGATGGAATAGAGGACAGCAGCACTGTAGGTTCAGGAGTCTGAATCCAAGAGGTGGTTCATATTCCCCGCTGTGTTTCCTGGAGCAGGTTATCAGCCCTTCAGAGCCACTGTTTCCCTGTCTCTAGAATGGGCTCAGTGAAATTACAGCCACATGCCCTAGGGATAAAGGCCAGTGTCAGGGTGCCTTCCCAGCATGGACGAGGCCCTGGATGCAATGGCCAACATTGCAAAAAAGAAAAGAAAAAGAGAAAAGAAGCCAAAGGAAAAGAACAGAAAAAGAAAAAGGAAAAGGTTTTAAGAGCCTAGGCTTAAGGCTGGGGAGATGGTCCTTTTGGTCCTCAGTCCTGGAACTTACATAAAGGCAGGAGGAGAGAACTCACTTACAAAGTCTCCTCTGTTCTCTATATCCTCAGTACAGCACTCGGGCCCATAAATACACATCATGCATGGCACACACACACACACACACACACACACACACACACACACACACACGTGTGCACTCATGCATGCTCAGACATACACAGGCACACTAGTAATGAATACATTTCAAAATAAAATCTAGGCTGGGTAGCACACACTTGTACTCCCCAGCAGAAGTGGCCCGAGGCAGGAGGATCACACATTTGAAGCTATTCTGGACAATTTAGCAATACTTTGTCTAAATACAGCAACAACAACAACAACAACAACAAAAAGATTTTGTATCTCTAGAAAAATAAAGATAAGGCAACTGCCTGCTTCTTATTGAGTTTGCTTCCGGGATTAAACGGGAGACTTGAGGGGAGGGCCATGGTCTACACAGTAAAGAACGCTCCAGAAAAATCAAGGGTCTTTCCTGAGCATTTCTCTCCCTTTCCAAAAAGTGTCATGTGGATTTGGTCATGGGGAACCTCTCTGCCCCTCTATTCTCTGGTTTGGGTGATGGAAGGATATGTGGGCAGGTACCTGCAGCGACCCAACACGACCCCTGCGCCCTCTCCCCTGCCCCTTTCACAGGCCACCTGCTCCAGTGCTCTGTTTTCCTCCTCTCAGTCTGCCTCAGCCCCCTGCAGCTGCCCCTGGGGAGGTGACATCTCCGCCAGACCCGCCCGGACCTTCAGGACAGTTTGGGAACCGGGTGGGAATCTGATGCAGAGCACCACCCCCTTGCTCGCGGCCCCAGCAAGTGAGGAGAAGTTGGCCAGGGTGGTGGGAGGAAGGTGAGAAGCGCAGCGCCCACCCAGGTCCCCTTACAGCCGCACGCACCGTTCTCACAGCTGCCGTTGGCATTGGCGACCCGCAACTCCATGGGGACCTGGGCTGACGGCGCCCGAGGTCCGCGGCTCCTGGGCAGGTGGCCGCGACTTGTCCCAGCGTGGCTCCGGCGCGGGAAGCCGCTGGGGTCCGGACCCAGGGGTGGGGAGAGTGACGCGCCCCAGAGGGGAGGGTCCCCGGGGAGGAGTCACCCTGAGCCTTGGGCAACACCGGGCGCGGGGGAATCAACACTGAGGCAGGGGCTTGTACCCTTCGAGGGTGCGACCGCAGCTGGGTGCCAGCCACCGAGTCACCGGCCAGTGCCAGGGGCAGGAGAGAGGGGGCGGGTCCCCCGGGCCCGCCTTTCCGGACGCCAGCACCCACATCTAGCTCCCTCAGTGGCAGAGTTGATGCACTCCGGGATGGTACAGAGGAAGCCACTTTGGGAGGTGGAGATGTCAAGGAAAGGTCTGAGAACCTAGCTCCTCGCCTCTTTTCCTTTACCCTCCTCTCCTGTCTCTGTCATGGCGTAACTTACAGGTCTGATCTGTGCTGGGCCCTGCGGGTTGACGGGAGCAGAGTAGGTGTCCTTAAATATTCAATACATATTTGTGTCCCCTGAATGGATGGCCGGGGATTGGCAGGCTGGATGGAGGGAGGAAGTGAAGTGATTGGTGGTCCAAATGAATCAGGCTATTCTTTTCTTGCACAGTTCTGGGAGAAACAAATTAAGACCAATCATTAAGAAGCAGATATTTTTCAAAAATCACCATTTATAAATTTTATACGTATACAATCAAATTACATCAATATACATGTTTACATAATAAAAGTTGTGATTGAATGTATATATGTAAGAGTGATGGAGTATATGTATATATATACATAAAATTACGATGGAACGTGTATGTGTTTACTAATACATATATGTATGGGATGTATGGGTATATTAGCTCGTTTATGGTACTCATTTCATAATATAGGTACATATAGAATCATCACATTTGTATACCTTAAATACATGCAGCTTTCTTACACTTATTAATGTGCATGTGTGTGTGTGTGTGCGCATGCACTGGCATTCATGGGAAAGTCAGAGGACAGACAACTCTTGAGAGATCTTTCTCTCTTTCCACCACGTCCCTAGGGATCCAACTCACGATATCAGGCTTGTGCTTTTACCCACTGGGCCATCTCATCAGTCTTGCAGTTTCTATTTGTCAAAAATACCTCAGCTTAACTATGATGATGATGGGGGTGGTGGTGGTGGTGATGATAATTATAAAGATAAAAATCACAAAAGATATTGACTCTGTGGGTCACAGTGAAACTGAGTTAGAAAAACCTCACGTGAACCATGGAAACACTGTGAAATGCCTGCTGCAAGGCAGAGTTCTAAGTCCGGACAAAATCCAGCTTGTAATCCCTGTGACGACCACATGCCTACATACCTTTATTACCTAGAGAGAGCACACCGACGTCTACACATGATTGGGGCAATAGATCAGCTCTGGCTGTGGGGTCATCTCTGGACACACAGTGTCCGCAGGCTTTACCTCATCAAGCTTCCGATGAGGTAGGCTCCCTTTCTTGTCCATGTGAGGAGGACAGAGCCTACTGGGCTCCCAAGCCTGGTCCTTACAGGCACTCCTCCCCTATCCATCTTGCTTGTGGCTTCATCTCTGGGCACTGAAGAGGGATTTTTCCCAGCCCATGGCCTCCTCCAATTGTTTGGGTTAGTCACTTGTTTTCCATAAGGATCAGTCCCCTTATGGTCCAGTAACTCAGCTTCATGCTCGTCCTTTCTCTGTATGTGAATTGCCATGAGGAGAGGGTTGGGATGGACAGGCAGAGGTTGGAGGAGAAAGGGCAGCCCTGGGCATTGCAGAAAGAAGAGCACATGGAAGCCATGAGTCCTAGGTGCTGCCCCACACTGAATGTGTGTGAGCCCAGAGTCCAAACAGGGCCGAATATCTTTAAGACCAGTGTGAATCAGAACATTGAGCAAGAAACTGGAATGACTGGCCCCGGTGGGAAACAATCAATTGATCTGATCGTGCTACCCCAGAGGGAGGAATCTCTCTTTTCTTGTACTTCAACATTTCTGCAGTACAGTACCGGCACAGCCCCAAACCCTCCTCATGTTCGGGCTCAATTACTTGTGTTCTAAGGACAGAGGCAAGCATACACAAATGGTTTCCCTCTGTCTAGACTTCTATATTTCTTCCAGTTGTCAACACAACAGGTATTATTGACAAATAAAAACTTCATGTGTGTGTGTGTGTACATGTGTTTGAGCATGCATGTGAGTATACACTTGTGTGTGGGCGCTCTCACTTGTTTAGGAGGATGGAGGTCAATCTTGGGTGTCTTCTTCAATCAGGCCCCAACCTGACTTCTTTAGCCAGAGTCTCTCCCTGAACCCGGAGCTCGCTATTCGTGTTGAACTGACTAGAGGGTAGACTCTCAGGCGTCCTCCCATCTCTGCTCTTCCCTCCTCCCCCCAGTGCCAGGGTTACAGCAAACAATGCCACACATGGCATTTTTTATCTGGGATACAAACTCAAGTGTTCATGCTTAAAGAGCAAATACCCTCCACGACAGCTCCTCAGGCCCTGTGGGAGCCCAGCTGGGAGACCGACTCCCACATTTTATGACAGGGTACTCCTGAGGAGTGAGGAATAAGAGATATTAGACAGAAGGATAGAGGGGAGAGAACAGACAAAAACACAGAATAGCCTTGGGAGGGCCTGGATCATTATCCACCAGCCCCTTCTGTTGCTTCTAAAGGGCCTTTTATAGGAATGCCAAGGGGTGGAGCAAAAGACCTCCCCCCTAGCACAGCCAAGTGCAGACGATTCCAAACACCTGGTAACCACACATGTGGTCAAGCAATCCTCTAATGCAGCCCTGCTGGGTAAAGCAAGCTCAGCTCTCACTTGAAAATCTTTGTGGGCCTCCACAAGCCCCAAATTGCACGTATTTAAGGAATGCAGAATTGGTTTGTGCATATATTGTGAAAGATTACCACAATCAAACTAATAAATATGTCCACTCCACATTGGTGTGTGTGTGTGTGTTGGGGAAATGTTACGTTAAGAACACAAGATCTCATGTCTTTTCTTAGTAGCCTTTTAGAAGCACAACAGAGTATATTTAAATTATTCTTGCCATAGCTGTGCCCAGATGTGAAGAGAGACATACGTATTCTTTAATAGACTTATTTTTATATGAATTTGTCATCTGAGGAGCTACTATGTTTGAGGGTCCTGGCTAGATATCCTTTTGCCTGGGGTGGAGAGCAGTACTGAGTATGTCCTGTCCTGGGACAGGGATTTCCCAGTAACAGGTAAAGTTGGTGTTTTAAGCTGCACCTCAAGGGAGAGAGGTCTAAGACCTTAGCAGGGCCTTCCATACCCTCTCAGGGCCTCAGGCTCCCCATCTGCTCCAGGAGGGGGCAGGGCCTCTCAAGGCTGGCATCAGGGCATCTTATCAGGACATACATAAAGGGCCCTATTGAACTACGGGCTCCTCGGCTGCCATCCTGACAAAGCCCTTTTCTGCTCCAGCCACAATGGCTCTGTCAGGCAGGTAGCAGGGCTGCAGCATTGTCTCCGCCGTCAAGAACAACAGGGCTCACTGTTTGACCCAGGCTTGGTCTCCCTAGGGCGGGTGGGTGCTTTGAAAGGGTCTAACCAGCTAGGGACAGTCAGGCTCTGTTCTTAGGCAACCATGGTAAACCAGCCATAAATCTTTCAGCCAGCTATTTAAGGACGAGCAGGAAACTAATTTGTTAAAACTCTGTCTTCTAAAAATTTGACTTTTGAAAGCTCATGTCCAAGTGTTGGTACTAACGATCTGCACAGACAGATGTGATAGCCACTGGCCATGTGTGCCTAATGAGCCCTTGACAAGCAGCCAATCCAAACAGGGATTTGTTACGAGCATCAGACAGCTTCTGTTAAGCATTTGGAGCAGACAGTCCTTCTATGCAGGGGTCTTTCCTGTGCACTCTAAGCTGTTTAGCAAGATCTGGTCTCTGTCAGGTTATAAAGAACATCCCCATGTCTCCATCTACTGCCCCTGCTTTAGATAATCCCAAGCATCCCCAGATAAACTGCCAAAGTTACCTTGTCACTAAGAACCACCAAGATTTCAAAGAACAAGCCGGGCGGTGGTGGCGCACGCCTTTAATCCCAGCACTCGGGAGGCAGAGGCAGGTGGATCTCTGTGAGTTCGAGGCCAGCCTGGTCTACAGAGCGAGATCCGGGAAAAGCGCAAAGCTACACAGAGAAACCCTGTCTCGAAAAAAACAAAAAACAAAACAAAACAAAACAAAACAAACAAACAAAAAAAAGATTTCAAAGAACAAATAAAATGATAACGTGGGGGAGATATTGAAACGAGAGAAATAAGTATTCAATTCTTTTCCTATTTCTCTATTTCTTTTGATGTTTTTTATAAAAACTGGTTAAAGTTGCTTTGGTGGCTTACATTGTATTTCTATTGGACAGGGCTGTTATAGATGAAAAAACTCTGGGCCATAGAGTGAAAGTGACCAGTGGAAGGCCACAGAGAGGTAGAGCCAGGGATCAAGTCAGATCTCCAGACTGGCACCCCAGACCACCTCTACTACTACTCCACACATGTCACAGTGAAAGGACACTTTTAAATGTCCATCGTTGGGGTGTTTCCAGTGTCGTGTGGCCAAATAACACCCCGGGAGGAATAGAGACAATAGTCCAGTTAACGCTATTTGTGTGCTTGCTGTATGTCACATGTGTGCTCCTTTAATCTGTGCAGTGACCTTGAGAAGAGGGGTCTGTGATTAACTCCATTCTCCAAGGAAGTCCATCTTGGACACATCACCCAAATGGATTCTTCAGTCCAATGTGTGGTACCCTAAAGCTCTAGGTTCAGTAACACGCCACGAGATATGGGAAGGTCCCTTCTTCTTACATTCTATCTTGGGTAAGAAGGAGTCTTCAGTCCTTCCCAGCTCTGCGAAGCTGGTCTTCACAGCAAGGGCTGCTGTCCTCTCCTTCAGACTGTAGGAACCATGGGAATGCAGACCATTGGTATGCAGAGGCTGGCCTGCAATTTTCCAGGTGTGCCTATGGTACGGCTGCTGCTCTCATCAAGAACTTTGCTGTCATTGGAAATCCCGCCCGGAATGGACTCATGTGTGTAGTCCAGATATAAGAAGGGCTATGGCAAACAATGGGGTCTGTATGTACCGCAGCTGGCAACCAATGCTGATTAAGAAAACAATACTGTTTTTGAGCACTTTTATCTGTGGACTAAGCCCTTGACTGATACTAACTCATGCAACTATGACAAGCTGAGTACCCTTGGACGTTGCATTTAGAAGAAACTGGGGTTCAGAGAGGTGAAGTGACATTCCCAGGTTGCACCGTGGTGGATACGGCTGGGATATTTTCCTCTCTTACACTAGTTCTCTTAAGGAAGGCACTGGTTTGATGAGGCTAGGGCCTCCTTTCCCAGTCCCTCCCTGGTCTTTTTCTCTGGATGGCTGGGGAGGCAGGACCCACGCCGAAACCAAAGTTGGGGAGCCTATGCCTTCTCATCAAGTCTTATTTAGGTGCCTGGAAGGGCTCACAAATCCAACCTCCTCCTTTTGCAAATAGAGAAACTGAGGCAGAGACTAAGGCAAGGTCATGATCAACATCACATATGTAACTGGTAACATAATCTACACTTTATCTTAAGTCACTGGGAAGTCATCCCAGGCACTTTTGCCGCCCTCTATTCTTTCCTTTTGGATACAAAGGGCTGATCTGAGGGCAAATCATGAGTTAATATTTTGGGGCCATTTTCTAAGGATGAGTCAGTGTGTGCAGTTTTTACTTCCATTATCCCATGTAATTGTTACAGCTTATGCATTGGACACTGCTGTGAGTGCCAGTTTAAAAACGAGAAAACCGAGGCTCAGGAAGTTAAGTAACCTTTCTGCAGTGACACAGTGACTCTGTGATGAAACCCAGCCGACCGGTTCTAGAACACGTTTCTCGGTCACTCCTCTGAGCCTGAGCACATTACTTTTCTGGCACCATCTGCCTACAGGTAGAAAGGCTTGGCATCACTGTCGAGGGCAGGGCTCACTCCAAGGCATGCAGGTTGGAATTTTGGCATTGCTCGGCCTCGGTGTGGGTGTGCATAATCTACTGCATTTAAGATTGTAAGATTGTCGGGCCTTACGGGAAACCAGTACACTGCAGTCACTAACGTGTGTGACTGTTGCATGACTTGTATGTTACTGGCTTCTGTGTATCACTCCAAAATTTACGTAATCTCACATTAAGGTAATATCACTGCATGCAAACTTCATGGTGAGCTCATGGTATATGACTTTTAAAAAATTACATGTAGGGGTTAGGTACATATGCTAAGGATGGAGGTCAGGAGTTGAGTCTCTCCTTCCATCACATGGGCTCCAGGGATTGAACTCAGGGCGTCAGGCTTGGCACTAACTGCCTCTACCTCCTAAACCAGCGGTTCTCAACCTGTGGGTCTCAAGCCCCTTGGGGGTAGCATATCAGATATCCTGCATATGAGATTTTTACATTACAATTCATAACAGTAGCAAAATTACAGTTATGAAGTAGCAATGAAATAATTTTATGGTTGGGGGTCACCACAACATGAGGGACTGTATCAAAGGGTCACGACATTAGGAAGGTGGGGAACCGCTGTAACTAAACCATCCCCCACTGGCTGTTATACGATGTTATCTGTATTGTCACAGCTGATGGTAGTGAGACTCTATGAGGCCATGTGACTTGCTCAAGGGGACCCAGACAGTAAGCAGTTAAGTCCAGGTTTGGCAGGCTCTCAGGGTGCCTATACTCAGTCTTTTCTCTTCCCCGCCATTTGCTTCTGAGTCACAGCGGAAACTTCAGGGTAGGCAGTGGTGGGAATTGGTGAGAGCACTCCAGTCTCCTGTTTGGACCTGCAGTACTTGTTCTGTGGGACCCAAAGAGCTCTGAGCAACTCCACAGTGGGAAACCAGCTTGACAAAGAACGAGCCTAACCCAGGCTTTGCTTTTCCAGAAAAACAAAACAAAGCAATTTATTAGATAAACAGAAAGGAGGCTCAACAACTTTCTCAAACACAAAAACAAACAAACAAAAAAAACCAACCAACCAAACAAACAAACAAACAAAAAAAGAACCTGGCAGAAACGAACTTGCAACAACTGTAATTGGATTTCAGTTATTATTTCCCATCATTATTGGCTTAATTTTCCAACCATGTTCTTAAGCAGCTCACTGTGGATTCTGCAGTCTGAGAGGTGGATATTGCAGATGTCGGGAGACATGGCTTCTCCCCATTCTGCCACCAACACCTGGAACTTATGATGACTTCTTCCCACTGGGTCTTGGTTTCCCGTATATGTACATTGAAGATGAAGGAATAAAAGCTTCCCCACCTTTTTCTTTCTAGTGAAATCAGAGTAGACGGCAAATGTTTCTCCCCTTACATAGAAAGTTGCATAGACAGGCAACAAACCAACCTTCAAAATCAGCCTCTTTTGTGGCTTCAGCGAAAGACCTGGAAGCCTTTGTCTCCTTGTCTCCATGTTATCTGCCTGCCCCCTGTCCCCCCAGCAGCAACTGGACACCCTATCTGTGCTAGGACATGAAAGCTGGAAGCTCTTAGATTGACATGTCCAGGCTTGGGTGCTCTGCTGGGCATACACTGGTCTTGTGGGTGCCCTCTCAAAGCCAGATCAGGTTTTGGGAGAATGGTCAAGGACCTTCCTGCATGGAACATGGAACGTCTAATGAAAATGTGCTTCTAGGCTCTGAACCTTCTTGGTTCTCCAAGTCCAGTTGTTAGGGCCTTGTGACACCAGCACGTGTTACTAAGTGGGTCTGAATACTCCTGTATGAATGGTTGGGAGAATTCCCAAAGGAGAACTCCTACTCATTCGAGAGTGGCATGGGAGGTGAGGCCTGGCACAGGAAAAAAGTGTTTTATCTGCAAGTTCAACCAAAGGGGAGTAATCTTGTGACTGTATGTGGCTGTCACCTCAGCCACTCATAACATAACCAGGGTGAACTTGGGTTTGCATCTTACAGAACACAAAACTCAAAACAAGCCGGGCAGTGGTGGTGCACGCCTTTAATCCCAGAACTCGGGAGGCAGAGGCAGGCCGATCTTTGTGAGTTCGAGGCCAGCCTGGTCTACAGAGCAAGATCCAGGAAAGGCGCAAAGCTACACAGAGAAACCCTGTCTCGAAAAACCAAAACCAACCAACCAACCAAACAAACAAAAACCCCAAAACAACATGGGACAAGAAATAAGAGACTGGAGGATTGCCTGTAGCAGGTCAAGAGAGCATAAGAATCTTTTCCAAAGCAATACCCTCCATGAATAGAGGAAGTTTAGAGGTTTTGAGAGTATATATATACACACACACACACACACACACACACACACACACACACACACACTCACTGGGGGCATAGAGAAGATGGCCAGCAACACCTCTGAACATGCTCAGTTTTCTTCTAAGTTTTAACTGAAAAGAAAATGACTCTTTGAAGACATATATGTATAGGAGTTTCCTTCTAAAGGGGCCTGCCTCAGCTAGTGCCTACCAATAGCTATGGGACCTTAAGCAAGTCATGTGTCCTTTCTAGGCTCTACCTGTTTTATGTGAACAATGAGAATGAAGGTGATGATTTAATAATAATTTAATCGCCATAAAACTGTCTCTTATTGAGTATTAATGACATGCAGATTCTTTGTGTTTCCCCTGTACTAATAACAGCAGCCCCTCACAATAACCCTATGAGGTTGGTGTCACGTTATCAACCTAACAAAGGGGGAAACTGAGGCATGGGGCAATTAGGCAACATGCCCATGCTCCCAAAGCTATAGCTATCAAATGGCAAGCTAAAAGATGTTTATTTGGCTCCAGAGGCAACATTTTCCTCTGTAACATTACAGAGAGTTCTGACAGTAAAAACTGGCTTGAGATTCTCGAGCGATAATTAAAGACAACAAAAATCACAAGCGCATGTATCAGTAGCTGCTCAGTTCTCCTTCCTCCCCTCCACACTGAAAGCACCAGAGGGCTCTAATAGGCCTGAAGGAGTCCATGAGTGTCAACAAATTCCCCTATTCCCAGCAGGTAAAAGCAGAGAGAAGAAAACTGTCTCGTCTCCAGGGGTGGGAGATGACAGGGTCTCACGTAGCCAAGGCTAGTGTTGAACTCACCATGTAGCCAAGAATGACCCTGAACTTCTAACCCTCCAGTCTTTGCCTTCTGAGTGCTACCATGCCCAATTCGGGATTGTTTATGTGGTACAGGACTGTCTTTCCAGCCAACAATCTTCGGGAGTTTGGCTGGGCCTGCTTGCCAGGGAGCATCACAGCTGAGGTTGGTGACTGTTGATGATCCTTGTTAAAAAGAGGGGTCGGAAGGGCCAAGGGGCCCTCACCTGAGTATCCAGCCAACCCTCCCAACTAGGTGTATGCAATTCTGCCCCGCTGCAGTGGCCTCGTGGTCTCTGGGAAGGCTGGAGGATATAGGTGGGGGAAAGATGAGGTGGAGGGGACTCCATCTTCACAGCCGTGAGGACTCATCGTCTATGCCAGGTACAGACCTTCTAGTGTGGTGGCTTTAAGACCACCCACTACTCTGTGAGTAAGCCTAATACACTCATTATTGGTTCCCTAGAGTGAACTTTGGTTGAACTGTACTTGGCTTTGTTGTGGAGACCATAA
Organism: Peromyscus eremicus; assembly: GCF_949786415.1. Classification (NCBI taxonomy): domain Eukaryota; kingdom Metazoa; phylum Chordata; class Mammalia; order Rodentia; family Cricetidae; genus Peromyscus; species Peromyscus eremicus. The sequence continues at coordinate 29,583,145 of NC_081423.1, forward strand.
GAGAGAGTAGATAGCTTTATCTCCCCAAGGGGAGGAATTTTAGCAACTGCTGCTGGGGGAAGAAGCCAGGACTTGGTGGCTGCTGGAGAGCTGAGCTATATCCCCAGCCAAGTGTCTTCAATGCACCCTTCCCGGTCGGTCTGAGTCCCGTGAACAGGAACCCAACGTCGGTCTGTGTTCAGTAAAGCTCGAATAATGTCACACCCTTCTCCCCTGTCTTAGTGTACACTGGCACATTAAAGGCACTGAACTGGCCTGTTATAAAAGCCCTGCTAATTTAGCTTAATTGTATCAAATCCAATTGGTCATCAAATTCCACCCCGTGACCACATAGTATTAACAGCCTGTTCTGTAGAACACATTTGAGAGGAAGTTGATTCCTGTCCCTTTATGGATGTAAGGTCATGCACACCCAGAAACTTCCCATGGAATGCCCTAAGCCATCTAGCCTCCTGGTTGTGCACACTCTTGTAAACAATCCCAAATTCTTCTCTGAGCTGTAGGGGAAAAGGGTTAAAAGCTGGAGCCAGCAGCTTGAGCTCATGTTCTTGTACACTTTCTCTGGCCGTGTACCACTGACCTGTTTCTAACATCCCTGCACCTCCATTGGCTCATGAGGCATATACAGATAATATGGTAAACACTTAGTAAGGCTCTGGTGGAGATTTAAGCAATTAAAGAAATGAAATATGTAAAACAGCACCAGACACCAAGTAAGAAGCTAATTGTCACCATGCCTCCAGGAGTTTTGCATAAAATGTAGTTGATCTGCATGTCCATGGCACTGGAGACCAGGGCTACTGTTTGGTTGCAAGGCCCACTGGAGCCTTGCTGGAGGGAGGCCAGAGAACGCAGGGCAGCTCAGGGAGGCCTGTTCGGAGGCCACAGCCTCTGATAGGAATTCAGCGATGCATCTTTCTAAACTGTATGTCTTCTCCCCACCCCTCTTCTGAGTTCTTAGGAATCTATGCTGAAGTTGCCAGTTTAGGAGACGAGACATATTTGGGAGGAGGAACGGGGTAGGCAAGATTGCATAATATAAGAATAGTAGCTTTTGAACCAGAAGGTCTCAGCATCAAACTCAGGCTGTGACTCTACTGGATTGCCTGATTCTGACCCAGTCACTTAATTCCTTTTAGTCTGTGTTTCTCATTTGTCACATGAAGGTAATCATAGTGCCTACTTCTGAGGCCTGCCGGGACATGCAAAGTAACATTAGCTAATTAGTAAGTCACTCAGTGCATTGTGGGTCCTGTTCTAGCAACCAGGGACAGTTTATATCACAACAGAGACAGACGGTCCTTACTCTCATGGATCTTATCTTCTAGAAGGGGTAGATATGCTGCACAAAATAACAGAAAAATTAATAGAAAACAAAGCATAGTGTAATAATGGGACATAAAGTATGATATGGCTAGGGAGAGGCTGACTCCAAGTCTCTGGGCAAGCCTTGCTTAACTTGAGATCTGATTGCCATTCCATATGTACTCTGCTCCTGGCTTCTACTTCCACCTGCCGTGTTCCAAGGACAGAGACAGCGTGGGACCACTGGGAATAACTCCAGGCTGCCTGACTGCTGGGCAACTTTCTGTTAACATCATCACACTGGAAATTCTGGTTTGCATGCCAGACCTGCATGAGAGACCCCACAGGAATCCAGAACGTGGGTTGAGGTTTCCTCAGGGCTTGTCAGGTGAGGCAGAGGAGTAGGCATTTCCTTTCAGGTCCAGAACCTGCCTCCTCCCATCAGCTTGGGGATGCCAGGGCCATAGAGTTTCCCCACAAGGGCAGAGGCACAGAGCCTCCCACCTCCAGGTTGGCTGCAGACCAAGGCTGAGGACCAATCAAAAACCACACTCCCCCCCCCCCAGGCCAGTTAAGGTCAACTAATGATAATTATCTACATTTTGTTCTTCAAAGAATGTAACTGCATTTGCTACTGTCCCCTTAAATATTACTGCTTCTGTGTCAGTTGCCCTTCCACTTCAGACAACCTGTTCTATGGAGAGGTTGACCTTTAGTCAAACCCTGGAAGAGCCGGAGACAAATAGTCTTCATTTGGGGGAAGGTCACACTCTTAATGTTTAGCATTTTGGAGCCCCCAAATCTCTGTAAGACAGACAGAAATCATCACAGCTGCCCCCAGAAGGATACACACATTACTTTGCACATAGTGGGACATGGGCTCATTCAACCTGTTTGGCTTTTGGACAAAGGGAAATAGATCTTACATTTTAAAATGTGCATTATGGAGGCAGATTTTCAGCCAGCAGAGACGGGTGCTAAGTGTAAGACTCAGTGGGTTCTGACAGGTGTGGAGACTGTAACTACTAAGCAGATAAAATTCCCTGCCAGCCCTTACATGACCTCACAAAGAACGTTTGATTTCTTTCATTTGTTGGTTTGAGACATAACACCGTTTTGCTCAGGCTGGCTTTGACCTCACTATGTAGTGGAGGATGACCTTGAATTCCTGATCCTCCTGCCTCCACCTCCTAAGGGCCAGGATTACAAGGCATGTGAATTCTCCTCTTCTTCCTTTTTTTTTTTTTTTTTCCGTTTTTCAAGACAGGGTTTCTCTGTGTAGCCCTGGCTGCCCTGGAACTTGCTCTGTAAACCAGGCTGGCCTTGAACTCACATAGATCTACCTGCCTCTGCCTCCCTAATGCTGGGATTAAAAGAGTGCACCACCACTGCCCAGCTGTGAATTCTTTTAATATCACCAACATCCCGTACATAACAAATATTTGGACTTATTTTTGTGTAGTAACTACTTTTGTGGTTTTCTCTCTCACTACTGAGAGGTTCCTGGGAAGCTCATGCCTGCGTTAACACAGGTACCAAGACAGGGGGTACCAATGCTGCTGTCATAAAGGCCAGATACTCACGAAGAGGTGTGTGTTCAAGGACTACCTCTGGATCATGTGGCTTCTCTGAATAGACACTTAATAATAACAACGGAGTCATTATGTGATAAGCATCATTCTCATACTGGTATAATTTTAACCATTACATGAATGTTATAGGCAAGTTATATTTTCATCATTTCCCACTTTTGGTTTATATATATGAAGGTAATATACTTGTCCAAGATCCCAGAGCTGGTCACTGATGGCCCTGGGGGGCAGTCATTGCAGTTATGTGTGACCACAGAGCTCTACCACTGAATACTAACTATTCTTTCATTGACAGGAAGGGGCTGGGACAGTAGAAATATATAGGACTGAATCTATAGGAAAAAACTGGTCCTCCTGGACAAGCAAGCCAGCTTGACCCAGGAATCCCTGCCCTAGCCTACAGATGGCTGCCATTAATACACACACCCATTATATAAATATACATATATATAAAAAATATGTGTATATGTAATATATACTTATATGTGTATATATGTGTATATATATATGTATATATGAACTAAGGATCTGAACCCTGGTCCTCATAGTTGCTCATCGAATATTTTATCCACTGAGCCATCTCTGCAGCCTCTAGGTAGTATATCTTTATATATGGCTACAGTTATATCTGTAGGATAAATTCTAGAAGTGGAATTGCTAGGTTGAAAGCTGACTATCTAGAAAGTGGATTCTTGTCAAAGGGCTTGTGGTTCAGCAGAATGTTAATATTCCCCTCCCCCACATCTAAATCTTAATGGCTGGAACCTGTTACTTTACACTGTGAAAAAGACTTTGTGTGATTATGTTGAGTATCTTTAAAATATGTTTTATTATTTGATATTGTCATATAATTAGATCACTTCCTCTCTCCTTTTTTCCCTCTCAACCTTTCCATGTTATCCCCCTCCCCACTCAGTTCTCTTTCAAATTCATGTGCCCCCCACCTCAGACAAGGAGCTTTGGCTGCCCTGGAACTCACTCTGTAGACCAGGCTGGCCTCCAATTCAGAGATCTGTCTCTGCCTCCTTAGTGCTGGGATTAAAGGTGTGTGTGCCACCACCACCCAGCTCTCATGGCCTCTTTCTAAAAACTTGTTAAATGTGTATGTTACATATATTTGTGTGTGTGTCTTTATACATCCCTAAATATATAAATATAACCTCAGCCTGTATAATTTTCCTTGCATGTATATGTTTTCAGGCAGGACCATGTGGTATTGGGTAACCAATTGGTGTGCTCTTCCCTTCAGAAGACTATTTCTTCCATTCTTGGCATTTTTTAGCTGCGTGCAGTTCTTTGTCTAGGGCTGATGCACTGTGAGCATTCCCTCTCTCACGTTAGCGTGTCTATTGGTGCCCTCCTTGCTCAGGTCATATTTAAGCAGCCATGTTGGTGAGACTTACACTGAATGTCTTGAGATGGGCCAACAGCCTGGGTTCTCTAGGTGGTCCCAATATAATCACAGGGGCCCTTGAAAGAAGGAGCAGAGGGTCAGGGTCAGGGAAGGCCAGGGAAGACCTGGAAGCCTACACTAAAGTGGCCACAGCCATGTAGCCTCTAGAAGCAAGAGTAGACCAGGCACAGCTTTTTGCCCTGGTATGTCTAGAGGAAAGAAGGCATCCTGACGTCCTGACGTTAGCCCCGTGGCTCCGTCAGATAATGGGGTTTATTTATTTGTTTGTTTGTTTATTTTTTTGCTCTCCATAAGATCGTAATTGTATGTTGCTTCAAGAGCCTCCATTTGAAGTAACCTGATACATCAGCTGTGGGGAATTAGTATAATGTTGCATCTTCTCTTATTTCCCTGGTGAATGCTGTTTTCTCACGTCTTCCAAGCTCTCTGGGTATTCCCTTGGAGAATCTGAGGCTGTCTATGACTGTCTAAAGAAGATGTGGGCTTACTATTTCTGAATATTCAGATCTTGGAGGCTTGCTCAGGGCCTCCTGAGGTGAGAGATCTCCTTCAGGACTTCTCACCACATCCCACAGGGCAAACACAGTCTCAGCTTGGGAAATCTTGGACTGTCTGGGAGAGATCCCTAGAGAGCATCTGGGGTACCGATCTCCTTTGGTAGATGAGGAAAATGAAGTCTGAGATAAGGAGGCTAGAGCAGAGTCTCATGTCTCCCGATGCTGTTGACCGCTTCATCTACACATCCTCCTCTGGAAGACAGGAAGTGTGGGAGAGAGCCAAGTCTGGGTTTGGTTGGGGTTTGAGAAATGCCTCGTTACAGGTGAATCCTTTTTTTTTTTTTTTTTTTTTTTTTTTTTTTTTTTTGGTTTTTCGAGACAGGGTTTCTCTGTGTAGCTTTGCGCCTTTCCTGGAACTCACTCTGTAGCCCAGGCTGGCCTCGAACTCAGAGATCCGCCTGGCTCTGCCTCCCGAGTGCTGGGATTAAAGGCGTGTGCCACCACCGCCCAGCGAGTCCATTTTTCTTAACAAATCATCACCCAGCAGTAAGGGCCTCCCTTGGGCTTTCCTTACCTGTTGGTCAGAGAATGTACACACAAGAGGTCCAACAAGGGAATAGTGGCCCTGGATCCCAAGAACAAATTGTGGGCTCTTTTTTTGAAGCCAGAGAGCATGCTAAGGAGAGGCTGGGATGAGGAAACTTCCTCCTCTAACTTCTAGGAATAGCCTTCTCTGAGATTGTCTCCTGTGGTCAGCCATTTTCCTCTCTAATTGGTTTGTTTCTTTTCTTCTTCTCTCTCTCTTTGCATGCATTTGTGTTTTTGTATGTATGTCTGTGTGAGGGCGTTAGATCTTGGAGTTACAATTATGAGCTGTCATGTGAATGCTGGGAATTGAACCCAGGTCCTCTGGAAGAGCAGTTAGTGCTCTTAACCGCTGAGCCATCGCTCCAGCCCTCCAATTGGTTTCTTTTTGATAGGTCTTTGAATCTATTGGGAAAGTTCCAGATTGATTAAGTCTAGAGTGAGAGTTTTTGTGATAAACTTTAACCTTCCCAGGGCTGTCCTGAGTAGAAACAGGCTGGAGAGAAGGAGACAGACAGACTTGGCTGCAAAGAGAAGAGGGACTTCAGGAGGCTGACTCTCTACTCTATCTGTGCCATCGAAGTCTGGTAACAACCCACAAGCAAGTGTCACCATTTTGCCATTTGTGGATAAGAAAACGGATGCTCACCAGGATTAACAAATTGCTAGCTATGTTTTCTCATGTTAGCTTGTTAAGTTTTCCATTGTGCTACAATCCAAAAGCCACAGAGGGTTAGATAGATCCTAGTAAGGGACCAGGAGGAAGGAAATGTTCTCCCATGGAAGGTAAAATAGAATGTAGTGTTACAGAGAGATGAAGGAGAAACTAAACTGGAGGAGGATTAAATGGGGAGGGGATCGGAGAGCCAGGTAAAGGAGGAGAATATGGGTAAGGACAACTAGCACTAACATATGAAACCCACTACAGTAGAAGTTCCCTGAAACACACACATCTATGAAAGAAATTTTTAAAGTGGTACTATCCAGTGGAGGAGACAATGATCCAACTAGACATCCTATGCTCCCAAGTAAAACCTCCAGGGCCAGGAAAGATCACCTCTTGTTCAGTCATTGGCCAAAGGGGCCCATGGATCCTACCAAATCATAACACACTATTGCCAAGGCTGTTGGTTGCTCTTCACAACCTGACATCACTGCCCTGTTGCTGAAGACAGTACTTACTTACGTTGTCAAACATGGAGAAGGCAAACTGGTACCCAGCTAGAAGCTTCACCCCGACTGACTAGCACTCATGATGCTGGAAGGTATCTGCATGCTACCATGAGGAGAAATATTCCCAGCTGTAAACCCTGCAACCTACAACAGTGACTTTTCTGAAAGAAACCCTGGTGTAATTGTGGCACAAATGCTGTGGGAATAACCAACCCCCCTCCCCTTTTTAATGGATTTAAGGCTCACTCCTTGAGGTGGAACCCATATCTGACACTGCTAAAGTGGCCGAGAATCTCAGACTGGATAAGTCATGGGCCTTAGGGGAAAACCTAACACTATTATTATGTTAAAGGAACATAATATGTAGCAATCAAATGACTCCTAATGATAGACTGCTGCACCCATGGATCAGTGCCTTGCTCCACCCTTATCAGAGAAGCTTCTTACTGAAGTAGGTGGAAATTAACACAGAGATCTGCAACTGGACAAGAGAGTGAGAGGTTTTGGAACACTCAGTCCTAAATGAGATGTCCTCACCAAAGCCTCAAGGCTCAGAGAGAGATGCAGCAGAGGTAGTGGCAAGCTTGTAAGAGCCAGAGGTGATGGTTGACTCCAAGGAAAAAGTGTCTTCAATCACAGTAGGACTGGTGGCATTACAAGTTCGAGTCAGGTGGGGTCCCAGCACTGAGAGGGGGAAGTGGACATGGGGTTTCACCCCTAACCAAGAAACTATTTGCAAAATATCCTTTGGCAAAGGGAAATCAGTTTTTCCTAATGGCACGTCACTGAGTATATCAACCACACTCCAGAGTTGGTCTCATGCCCCAGGAGTAGTTGGCCAACACAAAATGAATTCTTTTTTGTCTTGTTTCATTTTGATTTTTTTGTTTTATTATTTGCTTGTTTTGTTTATTGGTTTTAGTTGTAGTTGTAGAAAAAACATAAAATTGGGTGGGTAGGGAGGTGGGGAGAATCTGGGAGGAGCCAAGGGAGGAAGAAAAACATGATCAAAATATATTGTATTGTGATCAATCCATGTAAATCTATTAAATGGGTAACAGAATTTATTAAGATATAAATTGAGGCAATATACTCACAGTTACAGAACGGAGTAGACAGCAGAAGTTGTCCTCTGATCTGACCAGGAGCGAATCCATCTGGCAGGCAGGAGCAGGGAGAAGGGGCCTGTGTCCCTTTTCCAGCTCCTTATCAGAGGTCACATACAATGGCAGGAAATGGCCATATAGCCCTGAGTCATGGGTGGAGCAAATATCACTATATTTCCCCTTTTTGTTTAAATAAGAAGGTTCTAATCTTAATGTAAACTATATAAAATAAGAATAATTATAGGGGTTAGAGATTTAGCTCAGTGGTAGAGCACTTGCCTAGCAAGCGCAAGGCACTGGGTTCGGTCCTCAGCTCTGGAAAAAAAAAATAATTATCAAGTATTGTCCAGTAAAAAAAAAAAGGGCAACAACAAACAAAAATGGAACTGCAACCAACAAGAATAACATCAAACAAGAGATACATATTAAAATCCAGAGAAGTCTGGAGCATAGGTAAATGGCATGTTACAGAGATCATTCCAAAAGGTGTCCTGTCCTAAAGAAGCTGGATCTAATACTTAATATGTTCTAGCTAAGATACAAGAAGATTATAACTATAACTGTTAGTCTTCAATCCTATCAAAGACCTGAGAAGGAATATAATAATACCTGAGAAACGGGAGAAGGACGAAAGCAACTTTCGGGAGTCTTGCGAGAGTAGACAGAGACAGCTGGCAGCCTGGACAGTCACCTAAAGTTTCTAAGCATCGTTGGTGCATTCAAATTGGCTACAGGCCTAGAGTATCTGACAGACTATTTTTCAGAAGCAGGTATTTTGAAAGACTATCTTACCCTGTCTTGTCAGAGTTGAGTAGTCTCTTTTCCTTGTGTCCCACTCATTCAGAAGGGATAGTAATCATACTGTCAGCAGTTGAGGCAAAGGCAGTTCTTTGCCCAATAGGCCATTTTGTGCCAAAAGAAGACAAATTTTCAAACGGAGATGTCTCAGAAGCCCAACATTCTCTCAGGATCAGATCAGTGCTGCCAGGAGCAATCGTGTCTCACGTCAACAGAATTCTAAGTTATCAAAACATTTAAATGCCATATTCTCTAGGTCTATGAAGTGTTTGAAGATTACCTATCCATCTGACACATGTTTCTGTAAGTCTGGAGAATCTAACATAAATATAAAATTGACAAGCATGGGTGACTATAAATCTGTAAGTCTTATCTACCTAAATAACCTAAGGACTAAGGCTTCACGTAAACAAGGTAAACAGTCTGTAAACAGATGTACCATATAAGGACAATGACCTCAAAATTGTGACAATACACTAAATAGCTTAAGCAGAGGTAGGAATGTATAGTGCAATATGACAATAACCCTAAAATATATATCAATATACAAAATATCCTAAACAGAGGTAGAATATACATATGGTATGACAAATATAATTTTACATTTGTATCAATATACAAAATATTTCAAACAGGAGTAGGAATATGTGTACAATACAACAAATATAGTTTTGTATTTGTATCAATATACAAATTATCTTAAATAGGAATATAAGAATAGTTTACATTTGTATCAATATACAAGAATCCATACAGCCTGGACAGTCACCTAAAGTTTCTAAGCATCATTGGTGCATTCAAATTGGCTACAGGCCTAGAGTATCTGACAGACTATTTTTCAGAAGCAGGTATTTTGAAAGACTATCTTACCCTGTCTTGTCAGAGTTGAGTAGTCTCTTTTCCTTGTGTCCCACTCATTCAGAAGGGATAGTAATCATACTGTCAGCAGTTGAGGCAAAGGCAGTTCTTTGCCCAATAGGCCATTTTGTGCCAAAAGAAGACAAATTTTCTAAGGCTGATATTTTACTGAATTAGTTTACTAGTAAATACAATAATCTAACTTAATATCCTATATTAATATAATATAATAATGGATAATATAATATCCATTCCCCTTTTTCTTTTCTAAAGGAGAATGCTGAGTCTAAACTTTATTGTTCCACCCTCAACCCTATAACCATTTCTACATAATAACCCTGAGAAAATGAAACATCTGGGAGAGGCCCTCCTCTGGACTGTATAGCCCAGGGTCATGGGCAGAGCAAATACCGCTACAATATTGTATAAAAATGTTCTCTAATTTAAAAATCCTACTAATTTCTGACAACCTAGCTTCTCTTTGCTTGTATTCTTGACTGAGAAGTGTCCCTAAGAGAAAGAAATATGATCATTAGCAAACCTTATTTTCAGCCCTGACTGTTCCCTTCCCATCTGTCTGTCTATCTATCTATCTATCTATCTATCTATCTATCTATCTATCTATCTATCTATCTATCTATCATGAGGCAGGGTCTCACTCTATAGCCCTGGCTGGCCTATAACTCAGCTATGTAGATTACTTGCCTCTGCCTCCCAAGTGCTGGGATTAAAGGCATGTGATGGCATACTTGCATCATTTCCTTTCTTGTTTGCGTCTGTCCATCTTCCTGCCTCCATCTTCCTCCGCTCAGACTCTGCTTTCTGCATCTCCTGTTACATACCAGCTAACCCTCTCTGCTCTTCCCTTCCATGCCTACGGTCGTTCTAGGCAGGTTCCCTGTTGATGTCAAGTACAAGACAAACTTGATGAAGGGTGGGTCAGAGAGGGGGCTAAGGAAACTGATTCATCAGACACAAGAGGGACATCTATGCCATGTCACCCAGTGCCCAAGCCATGGGCATGATGGTGGTGGCGAGGACAGAGGTGAATGGTACTTTTGGGATCTGTATTTATTACATGGTTGAAAATCCACACTGCATAAGGCCAAGGAGAGAGAGCTTGGAGCAACAGAAGGAAGGGAAGTTATTAAAGGTGACAGAAGATCTCAGTCTCTCTAGAGTAGGTTGGGTGAAGTGACATTTCCGGTAGGCTGGAGTAGGTATGAGGGTCCAGGGAACAAGGAGGAATCCTGGGCCCTAGGAAGAACTGAGAAAGGCTAGTGGCGAGCTTGGGTCCTTGTGTATAAAATGGAGCCATGGTATTGGCATTGTAGGGAGGGAATAATGAGAGTATATGGCAGGGGGTGGGGTAGTGGTGGCTGCACTCTGTCCTACATTGTCAGCCCTAGCTTCAAGTTGCACACCATTGAACGGTGCGCTTTCTTGAGCTCACCCAGAGTCTTGGCTCCCTGCCAGAGAGTGTTTTAAGACCTATACAACTGGCTCTCTTTGATTTCTCCTTTTCCTGCCCTTCAGAAACCCCACAAGGCCAAAACGCCTGGGTTTTATTCACACTAATGAGGGTGGAGTTCACAGGCTGCCTGGTTTTTGCTCTGATGGCACTCTGCAGCAGTTTTCCCAGGGAAATCCTACCCCCTCCCCCTTAGTCTGCAGGAAGCCTGGGCCAGCTAGACAGCAGAGCATCTGGGACCCAGTGGGAATCCCACAGGAGGGAGCTTGGGTAGGGAAACCAGAATAAATCAAACCACATGGAAGAGTGGGGGCTGGCTGTGGGAGTGGGTGACTTGGCTCCTACACAGATCAAGTTGAATGTCTTCATCTCTTTCCCACCATAGGCTCTATTCTATTTAATGTGGCAGCGTCTGGGACAAAGGTAGCGCATACCATATGTCTCAAAGCAATTAAAAGTTCCATATGACTAATAAACTTATAAAACATTCTGTCATCCAGACTCGATACTTTATTACACTAAATAAAGTAGATGTAAATTCATGGATTTTAATGACAAAGGCAAAAAATATCCAAGCTAATTAAATACAATAGTCCTTAGATATTTCTGAGTTGCTGGATTTAAAATATGTTCTCCTATGCATGTATTCTGTTTTCTTAATTTTAGCAATTGTAATGGCTTTTAAAAACGATTATTATGTATATGTGTATGTGTACGTGCACGTGTCTCAGTGTGAGTGTGTGTATGTACATTTGTGCATGTGAAATGACTTTGGAGACCAGAAGAGGATGTCAGATCCCCTGGAGCTGGAGTTAGGAAAGGTTGTGAGTCTTTTGATGTGGGTGCTGGGAACTGAACTTGGGTCTGTTGAAGGAATAACAAGTGCTCTTAACCACTGAACCATCTCTCTAGCCCTATTATATTCTCATAATTAGTATTTTAAAATAGCCTATGGGTAACTGCTTATGGATGACTTAAAAAAATTGGTTTTAGTTTCAAGAAACTCTGCTCTGATACGGGACCATTTCCAGTAAGAATTTTAAAATGATGCTCAGCTTCACAAGTCAACCATGCATGTGACCTTTGACTTCAATGTCACAGTCACATGTAACTATTGCTACCACAGAAACACGACAAAAGTATTCTATTGCATTACATGAAAAACCCATGTAATCTTCAGCATTTCTTACCTAAATTACAGATGTTTCTTGATTTATTGTTTCAAATGGTTATTTCTGGGACAGACATTATAATGTATTCTGGAAGGCAGTATTGGGCTCAATTTTTTTTCTCAACACCTTTCAATCATGCAAGTGTTGGCTTACAAGATCCTAAGGCTAGTCTATATTGTAGCATGACATGAAGGTGAGTCTTGGCTGTGAAACATTTTTAATTCACTGTCTTATTCTATTATTCCACTTCAATATAGAATATCCCTCATACACACTTTTTCTGTAAATTTCACACTTGTTTTCACCTAGGAGAAGGTGTTTTCTAAAATGTATATATAAAAAATGTTTAAGTCCCTTCAACATAAGTTTGATACATTTAGATGCCCTTGGTTTTTGTGCTATCAATAGTAAATGAAAGCTATAATAAATAATCAGTACCCAACATCTTCCTTTTTCTGAAGACCACATTCTTTATGTGGTTGAGGGTGTTTCGTTTTACTTAATTCTTCTAGTGTGTTTTCTATCTTGTCTGAATTTAATCCCATTAACATTTTGTCAGCAATAGCATTTAGCATCTGAAAGTGAAATTTGATGTTTCCCTAAATGTTTGGTGTTTGAGCAGATCCACAAAAACTTAGTCTTTATGTTCCTCCCTCAATTCCCCCCTCAAAAAAAAAAAAAAAAACAAAAAAAGATACAGAGGCACAGTTATCACTATGTCTCTTAGTAAATTCGAGCTGTGTGCTATCTGTGGGCAAAAAGTATTTCTGGGTTTCTGGCTGAAGCCAGTGCCATGGCTGTAGGCTTACCCAGATCATCTTGATAAATTATCTAGATAACGTTCAGAGGTGACAGCTGTTTCCTTCAAATGCTTTAAGAAGTCAAGGATGACCTTGGAATTCTGATCCTCCTGCCTCCTTCCTCCATTTTCCATGACTAGGATTACAGGTTTGGTTGAGTGTTGGGGTTCAGGGCTTCATGCACACTAGGTAAGCATCCTACCACTGAGCTTCATCCCCGTATATGTATCTGCTTGGAGTAGGTGTTGCCATGCCCCAGCTTTGTGACAGTCAGCAGGCTCAACTCCAGAGGCCAAAAGAACTACAGAGAGCAGATAGTACAAGAAACAAAAAGAACCCCACCCCCATTCCCTTACTCCCACCGTGCCAGGGAAGCCGCAGCCAGCCTGCAAGGTAGTGGTGACAACTGACCAGACTGACACTTTCTTACAAGTTTCACTACTTCTGCAGAGACGTAGACCTTTTAGTAACTTTCAGCACCTCAGGGTTCTTCCTCTCCCCTACAGGTTTGGCAGCTCTTCTTTGATTGGTTGTATTTTTTCACCTTATTTGCATACTCACATTCAGCCATTCAGAGCCCGCTGGCACTCTATGAATTCCGGCTTGTCTAAGGCTGCATGAATTTCGAAAAGATATGTTTTGGGGATTTGTACTGCTATTCATTGTTGGCTTTTCTTTTCTCGGCTGAGCACACTTGACATTTGCTGGTTGTTTTTTAAGCATTGCCTAATTCCTGTATTTCCTTCTTCATTTTCTTTGTAGATCTCAATGTTAAAAGTGGGTTATTGCGAACCTTTATGAATACCACATTGTAATCTCTTTCTCCCACAGATCCTTTGATATTTGTCTTCTATATTTATAGCTGCTAGGTTGGATGAATACATATTTACCATTGGCACAGCCTCCTGACTAACTAGCTCCTTCATATTGTATAATGTCAATAGGCATCTCTTCAAACAGTGTGAACATTTCTTTTGTCATATACAGCTACCTTGATCTCTCTGGTTCCCATTCGGGTGTCATGTTTCTCCACGCTTTGTGACTATATATCCTTGAGAACAAAGTGAGTCTCTTGTATGCATACGTCTTTGGGCCTTTAACAATCCATTTACTTGGGCTAGTCATGGTGGTGCATCCCTGCCTTTAACACCAGCTGGACAGAGGCAGGCAGATCTCTTTGAGTTCAAGGCCAGCTAGGAAAACACAGTTAGGCCTTGTCTCAAAAACAAAAAGCAAGATAAGATTCCATTCATTCACTGAGTTTTTATTGCAGAATTTAATCCATGTATATTCAAGACAGTTATTGTTAGTTAATGTTAACTGTTTTCTGGTTCTTTTATAAATATGTTATTTCTCTTTCTTTTGTGGTTAGATGCATTTTGTAGCTTCGAATTCTTTTGATTATTCTTGTGTTTCTGGTACAGATTTTTGCTTTGTGGTTACCATTTTGTGATAATTATTCAAAGCTGATAACATTCTAATGTTAATTGCCTACATCTGTATGCTTTTATCTCCCACTCACACATTGTAGGTTTGATATCAGAATTCCCATCACTCTGTAATATGTACCCCTTGAGAACTTTAGCTGAGTCATAAATTTTTCCCCTGTTTTAGACCTCGTACTAGGGTTGAAATTGCTTTATATACCCCATTGTACTCCATAATATTCTGCCCTTGTCTTGTGCTTTTGTGGACTTTATGAGTTCACATGCTTTTGTTTGAACTTAAAGTATTCCTTTATCAATTTCTATAAGCCTGGGCTGGTAATAACTCTTCAGCTACAGACTACCTGGAAGCATTTGTATTCTCTCTTATTTTAGAAGGACAATTTTCATGGGTAAAACGTTTATGGTTAGAAGGATTGGTTTTTTTTTTTTTTTTTTTTTTTTTTGCTTCAGCACATTGAAGATATTCTCCCTCTGTCTCTGGCCTGCAGACAGTTTCTGATGAAAAAAATCTGTTGGTAATTAAACTGTTGACTTTTTATGTGATGCTTTTCTTATCTCTTTCTGTTCACAGAATTTTGGTTTTGATCTCTCCTCCTCCCACCCCACCCCTGTGTGTGTGTGTGTGTGTGTGTGTGTGCGTGCGCGCGCGTGTGTGTGTGTGTGTGTGTGTGTGTGTGCACGCGTGCAAACCAGAAATCATTATGAGCTCTTTTCCTCAGTCATGTTCCATCTTAGTTTTTTTCTTATTTGTTTTGGGACAGAGTTTCACTGTGTAGCCCTGGCTGTTCTGGAACTTGCTGGGTGGACCAGACTGACCTCGAACTCACAGAGGTCCACCTGCCTCTGCCTCCCGAGTGCTGGGATCAAAGGCGTGTGCCACCATGCCCAGCCACATTAGTTTTTGAAACAAGTTTCAGTGAGCTTGCAGCTTTCCAATTTGGTCAGATTAGCCAATCCACAGGCCCTAGAGGGCCTCTTGTTTCCACCTCCCCAGCACAGGGATTATAGGTGCTCACTGCCATGCTTGCTTTTTTTTTTTTTTTTTTTTTTTTTGGTTTTTCGAGACAGGGTTTCTCTGTGTAGCTTTGCGCCTTTCCTGGGACTCACTTGGTAGCCCAGGCTGGCCTCGAACTCACAGAGATCCGCCTGGCTCTGCCTCCCGAGTGCTGGGATTAAAGGCGTGCGCCACCACCGCCCGGCCATGCTTGCTTTTTACATGGGTGCTTGAGACCTGAACAAACATCCTCATGCTTTTGAGGCAAGCATATACTAAGTCCCATCCCCAGTTCCTGGATTGGATTTGTAATAGTTTGGATGTTCTAGGTCTTGGTGAACTAGTTTTGGGGTTCAGTTTGGATCTCTGTACTTTCTTTGTCTATGTTGATGTCTCTCTTCAGATTAGGGAGTTTGGATCCTTCGCTTCTTTCCTAATGTTTACTGAACATTCTCATTCATCCACCCTTCCTCCCTCCTCCTCTCCCTATCCCTCCCTTACTTCCTCCCTTCCTCATTTCCTCCCTCCCTCCTCCACCTCCCCTCCCTTCTCTTCCTCCCCCTCCTCCTCTCTTCAATCCCTCCCTGTTTTTCTATGTATTTCCCAACATTTGTTTTAATGCTTTTGTTTGTATATTCCTGTAGTTCACTGAACTTCTTAAAGAGAACGTTCTGAACTCTTTATATCACAGACCTCTTTCTTTGGGTCTGGAGCTGGAGCTTTGTTAGCTGCTTTTGTGGGTGGCATTGACTTCCTGAGAATTTGTAACCTTGCATCCTCATACTGGAACCTGCAAGCGAGAGGAAACAGTCCTCTCCTAAGCTCCCCTTGGAAACAAGCTAGTTCAAATACGTGGCAGGATCCTGCATCATCTGTACAAAATGACAAGTTCTGGAAGCAGCTGAAAGATTTTGTGTTTTGCAGCCAGGCCCCTCAAAGGACACTGCTGGGAAGTCTTCTAGAACAAGGGCTGGAAGGGAGCCTAGATAGATAAGGAAACCCAGGACCTCAGAGCTTAAAGGCTGGCCCAGGTCACGGCAGCAAGGTGACCACTGGTGGCTCTAGCATGCAGCAGAAGAAGATGGTCATTGGGAAATCTGGTGTCTGTGGAATGTGAGGCCCTGAGTCCGTGATGCTGGTTTAAGCACATCCTTCTAATTGCTACACAATCAATACATTCTTGACGAAAGCAATGACTTTCTAGGCATTGGTCCTGCTTGAGCCTGAGGACTTCTCAACCATCATGCTGGGCTCCCTCCTGACACCAGACTGCTCAATCAT
Organism: Peromyscus eremicus; assembly: GCF_949786415.1. Taxonomy (NCBI): domain Eukaryota; kingdom Metazoa; phylum Chordata; class Mammalia; order Rodentia; family Cricetidae; genus Peromyscus; species Peromyscus eremicus. The sequence goes on from NC_081423.1 coordinate 29,599,639, forward strand.
ACTGCCTTAGAGCCCCTGAAGGCCCACTGACCAAACTTCCAAATCTAGTTTGGGGGATCTGGTCTGAGGATCAGTCCAGGTTTTGGATCTCTCTTCAAATTCCAGCACTGATACTTGGTATCTAGGTGAAAACAAATTGTCTTTTGCACTCTGTAAAAATGTGTGTAAAGTGTGCACCATACAGTGATGGCAGATACTTAAAAGAATGGCTAGATTTAGCATACCTATATACATTAATGTACCTATATACATTAAGTTCCATCAAATATTAGTTTTCTAGTCTTTCCCCTCAAAACTACAGCTGCAAAGGGACTGAATCATTCCCAAGAGCAGGAATTAACTTCCTCTACCCTGCCTAGTGCAAAACAGTTATTTCTCTTTTTCCACTTTTGTGTATGGTGTGCATGTGTTTGTGGACACACTCGTGTTGTGGTATATGCATATTCAGGCTGTGAGTTGATAGTACAATCATACCCAGTTTATTCTTCAGCCTTATTTATTGAGAGAGGGTCTCTCAATCAAATCCAGAGCTCAGCAACCTGGCTAGTCTCACTGGCTACCTTGGTTTGGGGGTCCTCTGCTCTGCCTTCTGAAGCTAGAGTTCTGGATGATGAGCTACCCCCACCAGGCATTTATGTGGGTTTCTGGGGATCTGAACTCTAGTCTTCATGATTGGCTCAGCAAATGCTTTAACCACTGAGTAATCCCCAGAACCCAAGACAGTTTTATTTTTTTTTTAAGGTACAAAGGTTATAATTTTATTTTTTAAAAGTTTTCTTCCTTTGGTGAGAAAATAACTCAATTTAGAGTGAATATATGTGTGCTACATTTTAATTTTCTTCTATTTTCTTTTAGGTTGTTTCTCTAGACCTCAGTTTTAATGTGGCCTCCATAGGTCAATGAGGATTGGAATGTGGCCAAGAAATCAGGACAAAGATGCTGATTTGACTGGTTTGGAAGCGGATTTTAATGGAGATGAAAATGTTTATCAACTAAACACAGGTACCCCCAAAATACAAATCAAAATATCATCTTCAGCTGCATAGCAAATACGATTTAAGAATTTAACATCATTTGATCACGAGCGTAAATATAAGTTCACCATAAATAAATGTCAATTCATTGTACAAAAATCCCCCAACAACTCTTAATACAAATATGGTACACATTTGACAGTTCCTGAAACAGAATGCTTTTTAAAACATTTTAAAATCTAAGATTTTTTTCTTGATTTTTAAATACATAAAAAAAAAATCAAAAAGGCTGGGGGGACAAGGACCACTAGAGAGGAAAGAACATTGAAGTTGTCCAGTGTCCATGGACAAGTGCTGAGGAAATATGAGCTCCACCCTCAAAGTGAGGACCTCATTTTATTGGGATCAGATCTCTTGAGAATGTGACTCTTCCCAGAGGGTCAACTTTTGAGGTCATGAGTGCATGGTGGGAAGATGAGCTGCCAGAACGGCCAACTTATGAAGGGAATGGCCCCAATCTCTACAGAGCAAGGATGGAGGACTTCACACAGACTCGAGAGTGTAAAATCTGGTAATCTCAGAGTCAAGTACTCGTCCCAGCCAGGACTGAAAATCTGGAAGGTGGACTCTGCCTCTGGGGTAGATCTATGGTCCTCAAAGGAGACAAAAGGTCAGACTAGGAAGTGACAGTGCCAGACAGGAGGACTGACTAGTTTCTATTTTGAACCACGCCCCTAAACTACCAATGATGCCCCTTCTTGCTTAGCCTGCAGAGCCTAGAACAGGGGCTCTGAATCTGTGGTGTGCAGTAGAGTAGATCTTCTGGCCCTCTTCCCGGAGATTCTGACTTAGTACGTCGGAGGCATGTCCAGAAATGAACACTCAAGTGGATGGCCCTCAAGGATTCTGATTTATATGGCCTCACTGTGGAATACATGGCCGCGTGTCTCAAGGCACTGGTTATGCACATCTCTGCTGTTCTCCGTGTGGTTAAACATGGTGATGGATGTCAGTCACCTTCCTGGGGGAGGGGATGGCTAGTCCTCTCTCTTCTCACTGGGTTGGCAGAGTACCTATAATCCACTTCCTATGTTTTGGGGGCTCAGGATTATGGTCTCCCTCTGCAGGTCAGATGACTAGCTCTGTATGGAGACATGGCCATCTCCTTAAAGATCTCTTACAGGTAGAGATTCTGCAGGGGCGTTTTGGTTAGTCTGGAAAATAGAAGTTAGTAACACCCCTGTGAGAGAATCTCTACCCCAGCACTGAACATGTGTAAAAGGAAGGGACCAGGAAGTTGAGAGCAAAAGAATAAAAGGTTCCAAGCCTTTCAGCAGCTGACATGATGAAAATTCCAGTTTGCTCAAAGACGACTTCTTTTGCGGGGGTGTGTCTCGGGATTGAAAGCTTGTTGACAAGCAATTTTCCTCCTTGCCTCCCTGTCTCCAAGATGGTGTAGGTGTCTGTTGAAGTAACCCCTTAACATGTTCCTTCATGTGGGATTTTCTTGGATGAGGTCCTGTGTTAAGAACTCACTAACTGGGTCGCTGGCTAATGGTATGTGTTGTGCCATGGCCGACATGTCCATTACCCATGTGGTCCAGTGCTAAGCATCTGCATGAGGAACAGGGGTGCCTCATCTTCCCACCCTGGTGACAAGGCCTAACATCTCTCCTCTGGGATCTGAAGTTTTGGCCTGTGCCCACAGGGTTGCTTCTACACGGTAGGCCTGGCTGTTTTCTTCACCTACTCCCACTCACTGTGATATGGTTTTGAAATCATCCTTTTCTTCTCTAGGACTGTTCTGCAAGGAGGGTCTAGGGTGGGTCTTAGGGAGACTATAAAAGGTCCTGGCCAACATCATCTATTGTCTTGACAGTCCGAAATCTCTTCCTGGTGCACCAAGGGTCAAACCTTGTTGATGGAATCCCTAACATCTCGACCAGGGAGCAATGTTACCAGTGAACTGGAGGGGGAAGCCACAGAACACAGGCCAGTAAGCTGAGGCACACGATTGGGTCAGGCAGATCCCTCTGCTATGGCTACACTCTCTTCTTCTTAGTCCCTAAGACTACAGTGCTGGATCACATATGGATACTGGGTAGGGGGTTACGATGTTGGGAGGTGGTCTTGGAAGCAAACACAGATGGGGTGGGGAGCCGCAGGATGGAATCATAGCTCTTAGATATAGTCAAAGTAAAAAAAAAAAAAAAAATAAGAAAACACACACTGCCCTGTGTTTTTGTTGTTTTTCATTTACACTATGGAAAACCCACCATGGAGATATCACGGGAGAACATGCAGGAGCCCAGCCCTTGGGAGTGGTGCAGATGTGTTGGGGAGGTTTTCTTTTCCTTCTAGGCCAGTTCCACACATTGTCAGCTGGACCTGCTGCAGGCTGACCACTGTGTTTCCTCTCCTGCTCCTCCTCCTCCTCCTCCTCCTCCTCCTGCTCCTCCTCCTCCTCCTCCTCCTCCTCCGCCTCCGCCTCCGCCTCCAGGTTGAAGGTCTGCGGGACTGTCTGCCTAGCAGGTGGTGGCCAGTGACTGGTGGATTGGGGGCTGGAAGCAGCGCACGTGCTCCACAGTGGAGCTGTCTGTCTCCACGGACTTCATGTACTTGTTTAGGATGGCAAAAACCTCATTGTTCAAGATCTGGTACTTTCTGATGCGGTCAGCCATCTTCTTCAGGGGCTGTAGAAGGATGAGGATGCTTAGATTAGGATAGGAATAAAGGAAGGGGCTGGAATCCAGGTTCTTGGTGTCTCAATGGTCATATTTCCCTTTTTAAAGGTCTTTTCTATGGTTCCCAAATGCTAAAGGTCACTGATAACCTTTGCAAGTTTCAAAGCTTATAATAAAGCTACCATAATCAAAATAGCACAGTACCATCATGAAGACCAATGAAACAGAACTGTATGGCTAGAAACACACTCTTGTGTGTTGAGTCAAACTACTGAACAGGAAGACAAGACCATCTGAAGTATGGATGTGTCAGGGACAACCTTTTCAATACATGCTGGGAAAGTTGGATACCGACATGCAGAAGAATGTTGAACCTTATTTTATACACTGTATACAAGAATAAGTTGGAAATGGATAAGAGATTTCAGTATGAGCCAAACCACGATGTTCTTAGAAGAAAGCACAGGAATAACTCTTCATGATGTTGGATTTGGCAGCCAATGCAGAGTGAAATGGGGACTTCAAGTGCATGAAAGGATATATACCATCAATGGAATGGAAGGATTTGTAAAACAGGTAAGACGTTGTTATTCTGAATACATAAAAGTGCTGTGATCCAGGGTCAGTAAGATGGCTCAAGGCATAAAAGCATTTGCTGCCAAGCCTGAGGATCTCAGTTCGATTCCCAGACTCTACAAGTTGGGAGGAGACAACTGACTCCAGTGAGTTGGCCTCAGACCTCCACACATGGCACTGTGACAGGTATGTTTCTCTAAACATACATGACTATACACAAAGGAAGTAACAATATGAAAAAAAAATTTAAGCAGCAATTAAAAAATTGGGGAAAAGATTTAAAGACATTTCTCTACAGCAGATATGTAAAGACCCAGTAATATGTGGGACTTTGGGTTCTTGAGTGTTGTTGGTGGGAGTGTAAAATGCCTCCATTAGGAAAAACAGTATGGCCATTCCTCAAGAAATGAAAGAGAATTACTAGATGGCCAGCACTTAGACTTCTGAGTGTATATTCCAAAGATGTGAAAAGAGACTCGGATGGCCGCCTAAGCTCACAGTTCATTGTTATTCCCAGTCACCAAAGGTGAACGCAACGCAACGCAAGGCTCCTTCAGTGGACTGTGTTTTGCATAAGATGAAATACTAGTTAACCATAGAAGAATGGGATTTGGACCCACTGTAACACGGAGAAGTCTTCCCTAATACGCCAGTCATAACACGACAGACCCCTTTACAGAAGGTACACAGTCCATAGGTTTATAGACACACAAAGAGAAACGGTAGTTACCAGGGACTGGGGAGCTGCTTAAATGGACACAGAGCTTCAGCAGGAAAAAGTGAAAATGCTTGGGACATGATGGATGTTGGTTGCAAGACACTGTGAGGGTATTTAATGTAACACCGGACTGTATACTAGGAAATGGTTAGTTATCATGACCACCACTCTTAAAACCCGTGTGTGTGTGTGTGTGTGTGTGTGGGGGGGGGGGGCTCCTTCTCTCATCTGGCCCCTGGCCGTCTCCGCTGTGCTAGACACTTGTCTGTGTGCCTCCGTGCTGTGTGGTAGTTGCTCCCTGTGTCTGGAATCCATCCAGGCCATCGTCCCATGTGCTGCCGGCCATCCCACACCTAGCCCAAGTCCCAGCTCCTGTGAAGACTTCTGATCTTGTCTCCACCACTGCTGTCTAGTTTAAGGGCTGTTTTCTCACAACACCCTTCCTCTCCCGGTGCCTGGCATGACTCTACTGTCCAGCGTGCTGTGGGAACGAGGGCTAGGACTGGCAGGGACTGCCTGGGACCGGGGAGGGACATTTGAGACCAGGAGTCCAGGCTGGCTTTCAGGGTGACCCAGTCTATCACAACATGTGACTTGCAGGCCCTTTCCAGGCAGCCCCCCAACTTCTGAGGGTCTGTCCATAGTCGTCGCCCTCCAGAAGCATTTCCCCCTTTTCCTCCCCGAAGCCAGCCTGTTGCCAGGCCAGCCACATCTGCTTACCACGTTCTTAATGATTTCATCCTTGCCGTCCTGCCTCTGCACCTTCAGCAGATGGTAACAGAAGTCGAAGAGGTCAAAGCGCCGCTGCTGGCCCAGCAAAACGATGATGGAGCAGCCTGCCCAGTTCAAACCATCACCGAAGCACTGCCTGGAGGTGGGGGAAGGAAGAGGTGAGAAGCGGAGAAGAAAGGGGCCTCTCCAACGCTGGCAGGACAGCTGCTGAGCGGGCCCGCCCTTGGGTGAAGACCTTCCCTTCGTAAAGTAGGCACAAGGAAGTCCCGAGGGTGGGTTTTTTGTAGTTTCCAGGGACTTCGGTTATGTTAGGAGTCCTTTTAACCACAGAGGGGTGTTGAGCCCAGGGAAACAGTCAGCTGGGAGGAAAAGATGACTTTACAAAGAACACAACCAGACTGTGTGTGCACACATGTGTGAAGGCTGATGCCGGGTCCTATCCTCAGTCACTCTCTACCTTATTTTCTCAACTGGTCTCTCCCTAAATTTGGCTTGCCAATGCAGTGTGAGACTAGCTGGGCTATGAGCTTCCAGGCATCCCCCTGTCTCAGCTTCTGTAATGTCAGGATTCTAGGTGCATAAGGCCTCACTTGGCTTTTCTGAAATGTGTATTTTTAACCATGTGTCTGTGCATGGATGTGTAGGTGCCCACAGAAGGCAGAGGCCAGTTGGCAACAGGTCCTCCTAGGTCTGGACTTGCAGGCAACTGGGAGCTTTCTAAAGTGGGTGCTGGGATCTGAACTCTCATCCCCTGCCAATAGCAGTACAGTGCTCTTAACCTCTGAGCCATCTCTCCGGCTCCTCCCTTGGCTTTTAAACATGGCTTCTGGAGAACAGAATTCTGGTCCTTCGGGCTTGCCCTGAGCCGTCTCGACTCTAACCAGCCTTTGAGACTCACATGGCGAGCCATAGGGATCAGATGCTCCTCATACAGGAGGCCCAGAGAGTTCTTGGGGCTTTCCTAAAGCCCTACTGTGGGCCTCAATTCCCAGGAGACGTGGAGGACTGTAGGGTCACCCTTATGTCATTTCCCCTGTTCAGAAGTTAGTAGCCCAGCCTGCCCTGGGTAGGTCCCCTGCGTCTCTGTCACAGGGTTGGAAGGACATAGCCCCACAGCTTGCGGGTCTTTCTCTTCCCATTCCAGCACTACTTCCTCAGGAAACCCTGCTCAGTCCCTCCCCACCCCTTCCTTAACTGCTGTTGGTTCCAGAAGGACCAGCTGGTCACTTTTGCCGCCCTACCCTCAGCAAGAAGCTAGATGGGTGCAGGAAGAAGGAGGGGACTCTGTTCCTCTTCTCTCTGACAGGACTGGGAGATCCAAAGTCTCTGCTTTTCCTAAGAGTGGCGTTTGGCAGGGGTTAGGTGGAGGGTGAGGTTCCCAAGGCTGACATGCATGGGGCCCTTTCTCAACATTCACTCTTGAGCTCCAGTTCTGCTGACAGCCATTTACGCACTTTCTGGACTTTCCATTCCCCTGCACAGACCCCATCCCAGGGGATCAATTCTCGTCCGAGAATTCAGGTCTGACACCTCACCCAGCTCCATTCTCTGGTGTCGGCATCCTGCCCCATGTGACACCTTGACATTTGTGCTTCCATATTCTCTTTGTACCTTTTAACCTCTGGAGGCCAAAACAGTCCACTTTTGCCATGCCCAGCACTGGCACCACGACCAGTATGCTTTCAATGACCGTTCATGCCATCTCAGTCCCTGTTCTTCCTGGCTAGCCCTAGGCACCCCTATGGTGAGGGATGTGGAGGGGCAGGTAGCTGGGGGGTGCACTCACTCAGCTGTGAACTCGTTGGTCCCCACAGGGATGCAGTAGACAAATTGCATAGCACTCCATAGCCGGTGGAATTCGACACACTCGTCCACGTGCATGACGCCATTGGTGGGTGGCGGGCCCCTCCAGATGGGGTCCTGCAGGTAGCTCCGAATTCGGGTCAGGATGACTTCGAACATGGACAGGCCACAGCATAGCCGCTCCTTGGTCAGCAGGTCACCTTCCCGAGCGATGGCGATTTGCTGGGATGGGAAGGGATAAACATGGCATCCACCTCTGAGATCCCATCTGCCCCACCTCCACTGGAGAGTCCTGGTGCTAGCCACATCTAGAACTTGTTCACCAGGACTGGTTACCCCGCCCAGAGCAGGGCACTGGGTGTAAGAAGAACTTGAGGGCATGGAAGCCTTAGGGTAACTGTCACTCATGGCAAGTAAAATCCAGGCACCCTCAGTAGAAGACTGATTTTTATATGAAAACATACTGGTTTCGAAGGCTGGTTGGGACTGAGAACATGGCTCAGTGCAAGTACAAGGATCCAAGTTCTGTCTTCTAGAACCCATAAAAAGAAGCCAGGCATGATGCATGTGCCTGTAATCGAGGCTCTGGAGAGGTCATGATGGCTAATTGGGTACACACAAGTCAGAAGCAGTCCTATTTATAATGTAACACTACTAGTGTGTGGCACACCAGGCTCCTGATGAGCAATGACTCTGTTCAATTCTACGGGCACATTATTATTTCTATTTCACAGACAAAGAAAACTGAGGCTCAAAGGTATAAAGCTTGGATTCTGCTCAGTGTAGCTCAGATCTACAAGTTAAATTAGGAAGTGAATTCGGCAAGTTGGAGAAAGTGACATTACTACAATCCTATCAAACACCAGCACAACTCCACAGATGAAGAGAACATGCGTGGGGAGTGTGTGTGTGTGTGTGTGTGTGTGTGTTCATGTAGAAAACAGTTTAGAAGGAGTCAAGTTAGTCGTGGGTGCAGATGGGCTGGGGAAAATGGGTGAGCTTTTCACTTTTAAAATAATTTTGTACAGTGGAATGTGCTAGGAGCGTATGTTACCGTTTTAAAATTTGCCACTGACTTCACAGAGCTATTTTCTCTCGTTAGAAACCCTTCTTTGACAATGGTGAATGGTCTCCATTAGTAATTCAAACAGGCTTCTCATCTGGTCCTGGCTACTGCGGATCGAGTAACAAGACAGGCACACAGGCACATCAAACACACAACCGTCTTGTGCAACTGTCTGTGCTGTGAGTGAAAACATCTAAGAGCAAAGGTGCTGAAAACCATCTGCACAGTACATATTAAAATCTGAGGTCAAACTCGGGTCTTCTCGTCTGGGAACAAAGCTAAGGAGAGTTGGCTGCTAAGACAGCCAGATTCACAGCACACACGTGGGATCAGCTCCCAGTGAGAGGACAGCGCATTCTGTAGGGGGGCCCGGGAGGTACCACCTGACCTCTCCCTCGATACTCTCTTCCTTGGAGACCTTCCCCTCCCCCGCAAAAAAAAGAGGGCAGCCTCTAAGTAAATCCAGGGAAGGAAATGAGTCGGGAAGTACAGCCTGTGATGAACCTGGGCCATGAGTGTGGTTGTCATGGCAACCACACAATGAAAAGGCCTTGGAAGAAAATGAGTTGGAGAAGAGTTGGTGGACATACGTACGTTTAAAACACAAAGGGGAGGGTGCCCTGATTCATGGCGCATCAACTTGATTCCACAGGCTGACACAGAAGACCACTCAAGCTGCCCCAGGTAGCTAGAAAAAAGCACTCGAAGATACCTTAAACCTGGTACTTGATTCTGTTCTCAGCTCTCCACATGTTAAGAACAATAATTGTCTGATACCCTGGAGATGCTCAGTAAACAAAGGGCCTATGTATGTTCTCATTAGCAAAGTGAGAGACTTCTGGTATTCTAACTAATCTGTTGTCTGTCTGTTCAGGCAGCCTCTGAGAATCCTAGTTTGGGGGTGGGTGGGTGGGTGGGTGGGTGGGTGGGTAGAAATACTGGCAAATGACTTTATAGAACTCGTGGTTTCACCTTCAGCTCCCCATCCACCAGAGCCAATGGAAAGGGCTTTGTCCCCTTTCTCTGAAGTTTTCAGCCCTCTATTTCTTTCTGTGAACCATAAAAGTACTATGCATTCACTGGGTAAAATTTAGGGGAAAAACTTAAATAACATATGAGAAAGATAATATTCCACTTATCCCATTACCCAGAGCTGAGCTTTCTTAAAATACAGATTTATGAATATGTATACATGCATGTGTATAACAGATTATCTATATTACGTTTTCATTTAGCATATCTCTAATTTAAAAACTCATTTCCATAATACATTCAGTGCCATGGTCTTTAGATGCCTCTCTAAAAACAGCCTCTGATAAATGTCTTCAGTTCTCTACCCTTGCTGGTTATTTTAAGTTGTCCATAAATCTTTAGTGTTGGGGACAATCCTAAAGTAATTGCCCGTATACCTAACACTCTGTGAACATTGTCATGTTGGATAAACCCTAGCTGGTGGGGGGGAGGGGTCAGAGAATGTAATTACTTTAAAAGCATAGTGAGTCTCAAAAAAGCTGTCCCGATAACTTCCCAGGTGAAGCCCATTCCTGTACCCCCACCAGCCAATGTGCTCTAAAGAAGAAGGCCGTTACCAAACAGAGAGATGGAATCTACCTGGACCTCAGGGTATGCGCTTCAGATTGCTGGCAATGTTGAACTTTTTCTATGTTTGTTGACTTTTTTTTTTTAAATGTGAGTTTTCTTTACCTTTTTTGGTATATCATTGTGTGTGTGCAAGTGTGCTTTGCCTATGTGCATGTATGTAGAGGTCAGAGGTCAACTTCAGGTACCTTTTTGTTATTAATTTTTTTCCAAGACAGGGTTTCTCTGTGTAGCCCTGGCTGTCCTGGAACTCACTGTGTCTAACAGGTTGGCCTCGAACTCAGAGAACCGCCTGCTTCTGCTTCCCAAGTGCTGGGATTAAAGGCGAGCGCCGCCGCCACCACCACTCCCTGACTGTAGCTTTGGGTATCCTCATCTGATCTCTGCTTACTTTTTGAGATAGGATCTGTCACTGAACCAGAAGCTCACTGTATTGGCTAGACTGGCTGCCAGTAAGCCCCCAAGATCTGTCTGTCCCCTCCTCTATTGCTGGGATAATAGGTGTGTCACCACCCGTGGCTTTTATGTGGGTACTAGGGATCTGAACACAGGTCTTCATGTATGCATGGAAAGCACGTCACCCTGTGAATGATCATCCTACCCTCATTTTCTTTTTACATTAAAAAAAGGCCATCTAGTGCCGGCTTGTGGCTTGTGGTCATGTATGGAGGATGCTGCTGAAAACAGATCTTACATGAAATACCTGATCACATGCATGGCTTCTCAATATTCTTTTCTTTGGCCCTTTGCATCTTTTGGAATTCTGATTTATTCTTTAATAGTCAAGAAATGCAGACCCTACCACATTGTGTGTGTAAATTCGCTAACTTTTCCTGCACACATCAGTGAGGTCAGGCTTTCCTGCTGTTTCCTCTGTAACATTCAAAAGGCGGAGCCCTGAAAGTGTGGGCAAACTCACAGAACAGATAGCAACAACTACAATGAGACTCTGGGGAAGAAAACATGGCACATAAGGATTTTTACTAAGGGGGATATCAGCAAAGACACCTTCCTTCCCTGATGAGTGGCTCAACCCTTTGTCAACCTGGGAATGATCTTCCCAGCTGTCAATGGAATAACACAGTCTAAAAGATACTAATTTTAAAAATGCAGGCCAGCTAAGGAGGTGAAACAGCTACCACCCCATTTCATAGATGGGAAAACAAAGGCAGAGAAAGAAAATGTTTCATGTGAGACTATGTGATACTCCAGGGTAGAGCTCCGACGATGGTGCTGGCCGAAAACCAGGTCACCTCAGTTTGTTCAGAAACAAATGCAAACACCACAGTGCTCAGACTTCCCTGCTTTAAATCTGCCACGACGGTGGCCTGTCACTGACCCAGACACCACAAAGATCCGGCCGAGAAGATCTAGTGACCAGCTTCGGTGTTACAGCTTGTTAGCATTTCTTTGGCCCAGGGGCTGATGAAATTGTATTTGGCACATGTATAGAGCTCAGAAGACAACTTGCAAGAGTCCGTCCGTCCTTCCCTCATATGGCTGGGATCAAACTCAGCCCGGCAAGCTTGGTAGCAAGTGCCTCTAACCACTGAGCCATCTCACTGCCCCCAAGTTCTACTTTTTAGTTTAGTTTTCTTTTTTCCATTTTTATCCACACACATGTACCTTGATCCTACCCTACAACCTTTCCTCCATCCTCCTTTCCCAGTCCCTAGTGACCCCTGAGTCTACTTTCAGGCTGATCTGACTGTAGTGTTGGGGTATCCTTTGAGAAGTGGGCAACTTGTCGAACTGGCACGACCTCACTCACTGGGCTCCTGTTTGTCAGAGACTCAACACCGGATAAACTGAGATTTCTATCAGTCCCGAGGAAATGGCGTGCACCAGAATGGGGAAGGAATGCACAGCCATGAGTGGAAACCCATGCCAAGCCCCCCAGGCTCCAGAAGATGGATTCTTGCTGGATGACACCCTGGGAGCAGCCGGCACGCCACTGGCTTGGGAGATTTCTCCCTAAAAGGAAATCCTCTTTGAAGATTTCCTCTGTTCAACTTCTGTTGCCAAAAAAGTGGAAAGACTCTCCAGTGTCCGAATTCTCCGCTGTGAGCCCAAGACCCAAATGCCTCCTGTGGTTAGTCCCCGTTTGCAGTGGGAGCCTGATGTGGGTAGCTTCTCAGTTTGACACCTGTGCAGGTGGGGTGGGGCCCGGCATTGTGGAGAGTGGCTACCTCTTGCCCTCTGCCGAGAGTGTGGGTTCTTCTGACTATGGGGATGACCCCAGAAGGGAACATGAATCCAAGGGTGGCTTTAAATCCTGAACTGCTCTAATAGTGTGGCCAGCAACACAAAGCAGCTAGGTTACGTGTACGGTGTCTGGTGCCACCTCATCCCTGCCTACCTCCAAATGGGAGGCTCACTTAAATCAACTGGAAACAGAAATAGACATTTGGGTGTCTCTCCCCCTATTTCTCTTCTGTCCCACCTCCCTATAGAATCTAAGTGCTCTGAAGGCAGGAGTCCTCCCTATACAATTCGGTGTCCACAGTAACTGGTACCATTTTTCAAAAGTTCATTTTTACAGATTCAACATGAGCCCAGGCAACTTTGAAGATATTAGAACATTATAAATAAAACTCAAATTGCCTTTGATTCCTCGTCCTCCCAACCAGTCCCTACCTCCACCTTTCTTCAGCTTATGTCAAGTCGATATAAAACTCTCCAGCACACCAGTTTACCATGGTAAATTCTGAAGTCATCAGTGAGGTGGGAACCTCCATTGAGAAAATGCCCGCATAAGGGCATGGTCTTAATTAGTGGTTATAGTGGAGGGCCTAGTCCATGGTGGGTGGAGCCATCCATCCCCAGAAATTGGTGGTCCTGGGTTCTATAAGAAAGCAGGGGCGCTCACCAACCTAAGAGCGCCTGTGTGGCCTGGGCAGGTGTCTCCATGACAGGTAAGGTGATCTGCTGACGTCCCACGCAACCTAAGTCAGAAGCTCATTTTTTAGTAAAAGGCCTGTAGGGCCCTGGCCCCCATTTTGGGTAACTGTTGCCTTGCTTGCTGACTTTGACCATGATATCCTCCCTATGCTAATTCCCTGCCCGGTTCCACCCTCCTGAATGCTTAAGGGAAGTTCCTTGTCTGTGTATCCTGCATATTGGGCGTTAACAGCTTACATGCAAGATTGTAAAACATCGGTAGTGAACTTCTGCCCTCCGGGGTTCTCCCATTGTGCTGTAAGCCTGTATTTAAGACCTCCTCCCTCCTTCAATAAAGGGCATTCAGCATTCAAAAAAAAAAAAGAAAGGCTGAGCAAGCCAGTAAGCATTACCCCTCCATGGCCTCTGCATCAGCTCCTGCCTCCAGGGTCCTGCCCTGACTTCCTTCTTTAATGAAAAACAAGGATATGGAAGTGTAAACCAAATCAGCCTTTCCTCCCCAACTTGCTTTTGGTCATGGTGTTTTGTCACAACAATAGAAACCCTAACTCCAAAAATTGGCTTTGGAACATTCTGGAAGTTTTCAGGGGACATTTTACTTACATGCTTTTGGTATATGAATGTTTTTGAAAACCCTATGTGAAAAGTAACTTGAATTTAAGATCTAGCCACATTGATTGATGCACTTAAACTTAATTTTTCCTTTCTATTATTATGTATTTAACAATGCTGCATCTTCAAGTACAGAGTACTTATATAAAATGCCACATTCTACTGAGCTAACACCTCAGACAAACCAACCACAGGACCACAGTTTCTCCTGATCTTGAGTTTGAGAAAAATATCTAGATGTGAACTGTAGACTCAGAGTATGTGAAATTCTAATTTTGATAGTGTTGCAGAATTCTGGGTACCTGGCAGGGATGTGATAGTTTCCCTATCTGTAAAATGAGGAGTTTGGGCCCCAAATACTCCATTCTTGGGACCCTTTGGGCCCATGACATGGGTTGTACCTGAGGAGTTCCCAGCCGTTCTATCAGGGGGACCAGGTGAAGTGGGGCGTACTTGGCTTCCAGGCGCTTCATCCGGACTTCCAGGCGCTCCCCCTCTGCAGAAGGGGCAAAGGAACAGAAAGTGAGTGTGTGACCAGAGGAAGACGACTTCTCAGAGGACCTGATGCTGTCACCGTGTCCCCAAACTAGGATGGAATGTGCCGAACTTCATCCTTGGTTCTGGAGACTGCGATGAGAATTCATTATGAGGGATTATCCCCCTGTGACCTTGGATCATTGGATCAATAACGGAAGTATATGTCTAGTGAAATGGGGAGTTCCCTCTCAGTTGAGTTTGAATCAAGGCCAGATTGAGTTGCACAGTAAGGCTAGCTTCGAAGGAGCAAGGCTTGGAGTACTATTTCTAATCCCTTCATGATTCCACAGGCATCCCAAACATGAAACTCCTTCCTGGGTGACTGCAGTCTGAGTTCACTGGGATGGACTGGGGAAGTGTGAGGACCTGAGTTCAAATCTCCAGAACCATATAAAAGCTGGACAAAGTGCATGTGCCTGTAATCCCAGCACCCCCACAGCGAAGACGGGAGGTAGACACGGGAGACTTCCTAGAAGTCTGCAGGCCAACTAGCCTGGCACACACAGCGGCAACCAACCAGGAGACCCTGTTTCAAGCAGACTGGGAGGTGACGACACCTCAGGTGGTCCTGACTTCCAGGTGCAGCCTATTGCACACATGTGTCCATACTTACACAAGTGGTTTTTTTTTTTTTTTTAAAGTGAGTATGAATTCACATGTAAGAGGGCTGTCAGCGCTGGTGATGGTTTCTTACCTTTGATGTAGACTCTGGGCAGAATGTTTTGGAAGGGTGCAGCATGAAGCAGATCACAGACTTCCTCCTGAGACTGCAGAGAAGAGGGAGAGACAGAGAACAATTTTCACCTCAAATTAGAAGGATTTCCTTTCGAAAATCTTGGCCCCAGCTCTGCTGGCTCCAGTACTCATGTTCTGGGTATTCTCTTGATTGGCAGTGTGATCCTGGTAACTAATTGGCTTCTCGGAGTCGATTTTCAAAATGAGGATGAGATCAGAATGTGGTTCACTGGGTTTGTTGTAAGGACAGAGAATTCAGAACCTACAGCCAAGTCCCAGCTCATGAGAGCTCTACACATCTTTACTGTCATCTTACAAGGACTTCGCTGATGAGTTAAGGTGAATGAATGATAGAGGGACCAGACAAAGCTGGGAGCTACCAGACTCTGGTTGGTTGGTGATGAGTTCTATAGGATTAAAGAGGATCGCTACGGCACAGTAGGGGGTGGGGTGGAGAAGAAGTCTCAGTTGGTAAAGTGCTTGACCTAAGCTTGATCCCCCCACATAGGTAAAATGCCAAGTGTGGTCATTTGTGCCTGTAATCCCAGCAATGGTGAGGCAGAAATAGGCAGATCCCTGGGGCCCCTGAGCGAGCTACCTTACCCCCAAAATAAGGTGGACTGCTCTCGAGGAATGATATCTGAGGTTGGCTACTGGCATGCGTGTGTGTGTGTGTGTGTGTGTGTGTGTGTGTGTGCGCGCGCGCGCGAGCATGTGTGTATGTGCACACATGAGACATTTGGATCAATCCTGCCCTCTGTTAATCCAGAATGACTGGGCAAAGGTCTGTGTCTGGATTAGTTTTTGTCACCTTAGCCACTAACCAATGACAGAAGAGAAACTAGAACCTAGGTCAGACAGCTTTTGATGGGAACAAATAAGACATAAGAGCACATTTACAAATAAAAGGAAGCCTGCACCACGGTGTTGGGAGGACAAAGTTGGTTAGGACTAAAGGGAAGACATGGCTAACAGGCTTAATGAGCAGCCTCTGGTGGCTGACTTCAGCACGACGCAGGGAGAGCGGCTAGGGACAGGCCCCTCTACTTGTCTCCCTCTTCTTTCAATTGTGGGCACTGCGTGACATGAGACCCCGGATGCATTGGAACTTTAACTCGTAAGAGATAGAAGAAAACTCAAGATATGGGTGCTCTCGGGCTTCCTCCACCCCAGGTATGAATGGAGCTCTCCAATCCTGGGCATCTGAAGAGCAGCAGTGAGATGGGAACCCTGAAATACATGCCTGAAAACTGTAGATCGGTTCACATCCCTTCCATCCCCCCCTTTCAGCGTCCCTGCGCGTGATGCTTTTGACTATCCCTCAATGTTGATTTTCTCTCTCTTCACTTGTTTATCTTGCCGGCTCCCATCACTTGATAATACTCAATACCTACAAATTATCAAGCCTTTGCTTCCATCCAGACAGCTACTCGGCCCCTTGCTGGAGTCCTCACTGGGCTATTCCTGCCCGGCCCTCTAAGGCTGACTGTCTCCCCTCATTCTCCGCCTGGCTTGCTCATGGAATGGGACATGAATCTTCCTTCAGTTCTTCACCTCTCAAGTGCAGTGAACTTCCGTTCTGTTGGCCCATGTCTCCTGACTCTTCCCTCACTGCCTACTGTAATACTATTTCAGGGCTGTGGTGAAGTACCTCTGTTTTTATCTTAGTCCCGGCAATAATTAACAATTAAATGCCTTTCATATGACAATTTATCAATAATCACTTTGGTGGGGTAAATGTTTGTTACCCCACATGAATTAAAGAAGTCATCTGTCCACATGATAGTCATCTAAGCATGAGAAGACTGCCGTCCATCCATCCATTCACCCAGCAGATACTTATTAAACACCAGGCACAGTTCTAGGCTGTGCAGATATGACGTGGAACAAGTTAGACTAGACCTCTGCTCTCATGCCATTTAAATTCCTGTAGAGACTTAGGAACACAAAGAAAATTTCCGATCGTGATCGCTCACGAGAGGAACAGAGGGAGCGAGAGCTCATTTGGGTCCCTTGGAAAAATCCTTAGGAGGGAGTAGAAGCTGAGCAGAGAGGCTGGGCATGGGGCAAACCAGTCACATAGATTAGGGCAGAGTATTCCAGTGCAAAGGCCGTGGGCAGCGAACACACTGGAGTAGAGCCACCAAGATTCACAGTACACACTGCATGAGGTCCTAAAGGTGGTGGTGGGAAGGCAATGACATCACGTGGGGCCTTAATGGCATAGTTTAAGTACTGATGTCATTCTACGTGTAGAGAGGAGCTATTTCAGTTACTGCAAGTACATGTCACACAGTCTTGGCTCTCTTACAAAAAGTCTCCTTGCCCTTAGGCATGCCTTATTGGCAGAAGGGTGGCTGTCCACGGCCTGAACCATCAAGTTCTACTCCATTCGTGTGGATAAACTAATCTCGGGAGCCAGGGAGAGCTCAGAGGGAGGACAAGGCGGCTCTAAAAACAATGCAGTAGCTCAGTCCATTTTACACGGTGAACTTTGACTCTGGGGGAGATGAGGGCATGTCCCTTTCCCACTGTGAAGCCAGCTCTTCCCCAGATTTGCAAACTAAAGGACAAGGGAAGCTTGGATGGAGGTGTCCTTCTTGGATGTCATCTACTGTGTTGTGCGGTTTGGCTAGGAAGGTGTGAAGGCGAGTGGGGAGTAGACAGCCTTCCAAGAGAGGTAGAACTTCCCAGAGGAGGAACTAAGTCATCATTTGCATAATGAGGTGGCTACACACCTTGTGTGGGAGGTATTTGTTCGCTGTTCATTAGCTGAGGTCATTGCCACAGATAGAACCAGGCATTGGGTACAGACAAAGGCCTGTGTGAAGAACAGAACAAGCTTCCATTGTGGAGCCCAGGCTGATGGCTGGCTTCCCGCTCCTCTGATCAGGATCTCAAAGCATCTATGAGGAGCCCGCCAGGCCACTCCCCACTGGACAGGGTCCTTTCTTGGCCTGTGAAGCCCGCCCTGCAGTGGTCTTGGCTCTGTAACCACCTGTCCAACACAGAAGGTCTGCTCTCTTCTCCGGTGTGCTCCTGAACCCACCTCTCTCCTCTGATTCCTGATTGTGAATGTCCCTCCTTCAGCTCTCAATTCCAACACCACCCCCCCCCCCCAAGGACACTTCTGGACTGATGAATATCTACCTCTCACTGGAATCCAACTTCCATAAAGTGGAGACAACCTTCCTTTATATACTTTAGTGCATTTTTCACTATGCCACCAAAGATGAGCATGGTGCTGGGTATATTGTAAGTGATCAATCTTCACACAGAATAAAAGCTGAAGGTTCAGGCCTGGGGATATGGCTTAGGTTACAGAGTGTTTGTCTAGTATCCAAGTGCTTGGGAGGTGGAGGCAGGAGGATTATGAGTTGGAGGTCATCCTTGGCTACGTGGCTAGTTTGAGGCCAATCTGGACTACAGGAGACCCTGTCTTGAAGAATTTTTTAAAAAATTAGATGAGCAGGCATGTGAGAGATTTGAAATATAATAGAATCTCCCTGAGTTTGGGTCTTCTTATGTAGGCCTTGAAGTTTCTCTTTATTAATGATGGAAATAAGTTCTTTTTTTTTTTTTTTTTTTTTTTTTGGTTTTTCGAGACAGGGTTTCTCTGTGTAGCTTTGCATCTTTTCCTGGAACTCACTTGGTAGCCCAGGCTGGCCTCGAACTCACAGAGATCCGCCTGGCTCTGCCTCCCGAGTGCTGGGATTAAAGGCATGCGCCACCACCGCCCGGCTGGAAATAAGTTCTTAATTGTTAATTTATGGAAATAAGTTCTCTTCAATCTGAACTATGTAATATTTTTAACAAATGCTTCATATAGTGGCGTTTTCAGGTATTTTTACATTTTGCACCCCCAATTCTCCTTCCTTTTTTTAAAAACCTATATGTATAATCACTACATTTTCTACATCAACTATATAGTACTCTGAAAACTAACCTTAGGAGAAAAAAAAAACCTCTGAAGCAACTAATAATTTTAAAATCAGTAGCCCCTGGTGTCCTGCTCGTGAGAAGGCTATGGATCCTAGGCTCAGTCAGGAATGTTGTTTGCGTAGTTATAGAGTAAGTAGCATTTGATTTTGTTTTAGGCCACACTTAGTGGCAAATCACTGATGCAGAACAAAATATAAATAAAAAACAACCCACATTGCTGTGGTAACATAAGAGGGCAGCTGTCAGCCTCAAGAGCAGCGACACTTGGGACTTTCACCTTCCTGAGTCTTAGGGTCTTCTTGGAATAGTCATAATCCAAATCACAGTGCTACAAGAAGCTGTTGGAGGTTGGTGCATCCACTACGATTACAAGGAAGGATGGAGGAGGAAGCGAGGGGCGACCATGAGCTGGAACCACATCCTTCTAACCAGACAGTCCCAAAATACCACATGAAGTTGTTGGACAGCTTGTCTTCTATTAAGCATCATGGAGAGAAGAGAAGAAGTGGAAACGGCCATGATTTAGGCAGGGCAAGTTGGGGACTGGGGGGTAGGTGGGGAGAGGTGCTCTTAACATCATAAACAAATTTGTATTGCTTAATTCATCATCACATGTAATTAAGAGCAATTTAAATAGAACAAGATACAGGAGGTGGAGTAAACAGTCCCCAAGGATCCTTGGCTAGAACAGGGAGCCACAATCACCTTGTTCTTCAGGGAAGTTGAGGCAATGGGCACTAACTGAACATTCACTGGAGGCCACCTATGTCCAGGGGCTTCAACCTATCATCTCTCAATACCTCTGTGCAGTAGGTCTGACTGTCGCCATCTTGGGTGGGGAGGACACTGAGGCACTTGGTAACACTGGCTTCCTAGCTAGGCCTACAGAGGTACTAAGCAGCGAGGCTGGCATTTAGACCCAGGCCACCTCCCTTCCCCATCCATACTTGTGTGGCAGTCCAGATAACCACAGCTCAGACAATAGCATTGTGTGCCGCCAACAGAGCCCATGTTGAGAATCACCAGAACTAAGAAGGGCATGTGGAGGTGATTAACCCATTGTAGATCAAGAAGCTACCAGGTCATCTAGAGACGCTTTGTCTCTCATAGGACAAAGGATCACAGGTCCCTTCACCATAGGATCCTGTCACCTCAGAACTGCAGGGTCCTGCCTGCCAAAGACAGCGGCAGTGATGACCCCTCTACCGTGGATCCCCCGCCCTCCAGAACTGTAGGGAGTTTACCCCCACATACACATGAAAATACATAAAATTACCAAAGACGTAAAACACACTCCAAATCTAACCACCCAAGAAACATTTTAGCCTCACCCATACCTGGGAGGATCATACAGCTTATCGATTTGCTGGGCTTCAGTCTTAGCAACTTCCTTTAAACGCACAGAGAACTGTTACTTTCACAGACAGTTTAAAGAAGAACGGGCCAGTGGCTCCGTGGGTCAAGTGCTTGCTGCACATGCGTGGGGACCTAACTTTGGTCCCCAGAACCCATGTGAAAGGGCCAGGAATGGCAGGGTGCTGAGAAGGTGGAGTCAGGAGGACCCCTGGGGCTTGCTAAGCCAGCCAGCCTAGTTTAGCTGGTGAGTTTTAGGCCAGGGAGAGACTCTATTTAACAACAAAAAGGTGGGTAGTGCTTGTGGAACAGTATCTAAGTTTGTCCTCTGGTTTCCGCAGACATGTGCACATGAGTGCGTGCGTGCGTGCGTGCACCCATCCCCCCACCTACCCCCACTGAGAATGGCAGGTCTTAAACCACCTTCTAGTCAAACAAGCAGGAAATGATTGGTATCGCTCTTCCCAGAAGTCACCTCTATCCTGAACTGGTGTAAATAACATCATTGCAGGCAACTCATTTGTACAAATCTGCTGGTGTGATCCCAAAGTACTGCACCTCTCACGTGGTCAGTCTCTACCTCCCACATCCTCCTTCCTGGTGGCCACAAAGTTCTCTAGCCAATCTTATCCACCTCCCCAAAGCTCCACATTCAACTGTAATCTTCTAGGAGCTTCCTAAGCCACTCTGGTACCTACTGGATTGTCTACCACTCCTGTTTATTCAGGCCCCCCACTGAGCCACAGAGTGAACCATCCATCCAGTCAGTGCAGAAGCCAAGCAATGACCCCTGTAAACATGGACTGACAGAGAATCTTCTCAGAAGGACCACCATGCCTGGGACTGGAATTTCATCTGACATGAGAGGTCAGTGAGAAGAATGTAGAGTACAGAAGAGCAAGAGATAAAACAAGCTTCCACACATTGATCATGAAGATGGAGGCTGAGCAGAGATGATGTAAGTCTGTCATTCACACAGTAGTAGGTGCTGGAGAAGGAGCAGAGGGTGAGCCAGACCTGACCCATGGTCTTTCTTGAGTACAGTGGAGGACACAAGCGGGTGGGGAATTCTGTAAGTGCTCCATTGGGGGTGTACATGAGGGCACAGCAAGCTGTGTATGTCCGTGGGGCCACTGAAGGCCAGGACATTTCAAACCAGGAGTGAGTCACTAACAGCATTTAGACATTGTGCTACTAAGTTCCCGGAAGAGATGTGTGGCTTGTGATGGTGATGTGATGACAAGTGGGTGGATGTCAAGGACAGCAACATCTGGCCCTGCTCTGACACAGACCTGCAGTGTACCTCGTTCATCTAGCCACATCTTCACCTGCGGGCTCAGCCACATGGCTGGACTCTGTAGCAGGGGGGGATGGCGATGGGGAGAGGCGGGTGGAGCATATGAGTACTATAGAAGAAGATGTGCAGTACTACATCCAGGTTCTGGGATCTGAACACAGGTCTTTACACTTACCACACAAACACCTTACCCAAGGACCCATTTCCCCAGCCCCCCGGGATGAGTTTTCCAAAGTGAGAAACCACTCTACAAGGAGAAATGCATAAGCCAGGACCAGCAGCAACACCTGCATGTGAGAGTTGGGAAGGTACAGAGGAGTGTGAGGCCAGGCCCTGCTTCTCTAGCAGGACCCCTGTCTTGGAAGAAAAGGCTTCACTGTTGCCTCCCTTGGGGACTGCAGTGTGATCATTCGGCTTCTGCAGAAGCTGCTTGGGGTGGAGCTGCTGTCCAGTACCATCTGCAGGGACTAGGAGTCCTGCTAACGTTTGTTACCCCGGTGTCACCCACTAATGCATGATGGCGCGGGAAGCGGTGACTCCAGAGCTAATCGGACCCAGGCCTACCGCACAGTCAGCAGAACCAAGGGAAAGTGAACAGGCTTCTGGAGTCAGGATGCAATACCAATAGTCTTCAAGGGTCTCATTGATAATTCTCCACTGCTTTCTACTTCAACTTTTCCTCTTTCTATTACACTTCATTTAAAATTGAGGGGCCGGGAGGACTTCCGCCCAACGCCACACCCCAGCATGTTCGCAGTATGCCGAGTCTTTGAGGCAGGGGACTTGGCTTCTCTTGGCTAAAGGGTATTACAAAGATTCACTGTGCCTATGTTAAAAAAGACCCCGTGATCCTAAGGATGACAGATTCATGTGGAAAACGGCATTTGACTCTGTGAAGCTCTGCTCTTGGGTGAAAAGTGACCATTTTTCAGCTGACCAATCTCAAAAGAGTGTTTTCTTAAGTAACATTTGGCTTTAAGTCTTAAGGCAATAAAAAGACAAATTCCACTCATGTATTAGGTGTCTGTCTTTGTCAAGTATGCCAGAAGAACTGACTTCGCGAAGGAGGGTGAGCGCCTCCCCCTACCCCCATCTGGACTCTGGTTTTCTGGTATGAAGGGGGCTCGGGGCCAGGCCTAGCCAGCAGGCACAAGCTCTAAACATTCCCTTATATGGACACATACGTTGTTAGTGTGAGTGTTTCCTGAAGAGCCCATGGAGCAGGCCAGAAATCAGGCTTCCCACACCCACCACGACCCTCTGCATGGAAAGTATGAGCCACGCTATCAGTCTTCATTTGAGCCTCCATTTGCGGAGAAAAAGCCCACCCAGGACATGCCACATCTGTCTCTGCCGCACAGGCTTCTGGGTCCCAGCAGCTCTCTGCAGCGCAAGCTAAATACATCTGCATTTAATTCTTCTCCTCTCCAGGGTGGGTTGCAGCGTGGGTGATGTTTTCTCACCCACCTCTTCTGAATAGCAGCATAGATGACACTCCCCCTCCCCCCTCCCCCACACGTTTGGCTCTCAAGGGAATAATAGAATTATTATCCTGGATCAGATCAGATTAATATCTGATCAACTGGGAAAGACCTGCAGCCCAGACACCGTGGCCTGCACAGTAGTGTTCTCTTTGCTAATAACATCAGTACCGTCCTTTGACAACCCACAGGGTGAAGTCTTCATTTGGAACCAGCCTGTGTCAACACCTTCCTAACTTCCGCTCACTTTAACTCTCCAGCCCTCCAGATAATATACATTGAAGTGTGCCAATGTTCCCTTTTAAGGAAGACGTAACTGTTTACTGCAATAAACTAAGAATGTAAAGTCAAAGGTGAAGCCCCTCTTCTCTCATTGCCGTTCCCACCACATTCTTCTAAGCTTGGCTCACCAGACTTTTAAAACTAACGGAACTACCAGTTTTATAGGAGAAGGGCTGCCATACAAGAATCTGGAAAAATATCCTCCAGGAAGCGAGCAGTGGCTATCTGAACACAACACTGTGATTTTTGTTCAGTTTCTGCCTTTCTGGGTTTTCCGACAGAACTTACTTCCATTGTCCATTGCGGGAAAGAGCAAAGTGACCATGAATTAGAAGCCAGAGGCAGAAGGTCAGATGCGGAACTGGATCACTCAGCTCTAGAATGCAAAGCTGTCACCCACCCGGCTGCTTACCTCACGACCTTAAACAGCCCAGCTGTGCACATGTCCCTGTCCCTCAGTGGGTGGCTTCTGCACTCTGAAACACACCTGGCTCTCAGCCCATCTCTTGTGCTAGCCATAACCCTGGGGACATCAGCGCCCTCAGAACCATAATGTTTTATCAAAAGACACCCTTTCAAAGGGTCTGATTATAGAGAGACATCGTTAACAGTTCACAAAGATGTGAGGAAATCAAATCCCCCTAACATGGCTGAGTGAGAATAAAAAATTAACAGGTTTGTAAAATTGTCTGGCAATGTCTAGTTTCACCATCTGCAAAACGTGAAGCTGCCCTAGATGAAGGACTCTCAATAGGGTCAGGCAATATCTGGAGCCCTCCTTTTATCTGAAGAGGGTGCTACTGCCATCTAGTGGACAGAGTCCAGCAATGCTGCTCAGCATCATCTAACGCTCAGAACAGACCTCCAACAAAGGATTATCTGGTCTCCAGGGCAGCAGGGTTGAGGCTGAGAGCCTGACCTGTGTCTGATTCAGTGGATTGGAATGATGCTCTCAGCAACAGACTGTGTCTGTTGTGACTGTGGCCCACCATGCTGCAAAGATAAGGTGGGGTGGCTGTCTGAGAGCCTGTGTGTGTGCTGGGGGAAGGGGTCTTCTGTGTTTCACACAAATGCGTGTGTGTGGGCATAACACACAACTGGTTGATGTTAAAAAAAAAAACAACCACCCACACACGATGTGAATAAGAACGTGGAAATCACAAAGTTGTCATCAGGGAACTAGGAATCACCTTGACAGAAACAGGTTAGATTCAATAGCTGCTAAGAATCTACTGACCCGGTATCAGTGGGTACCTGATACACAATCGAGTTGGGTGTGGTGATGCACACCTGTGATCTCAGCACATAGGGGACTGAGGCAAAAGACTTTTAGGCTTTGAGACCCGAGACTGTCTCAAACGTCAAACACAGCATTTACTCAGCACCTAGAAGGAAGACGTTATTTCAATCTGAAAATAAACAGAGTTGAATTTCTACCTTCTACTAAACACAGTGTGAATTCCAGATAATATACTCAGTGGTTTGTTACAGCCTGAAAGGCTAAAGCAACCATGAAATGGGAAACTGATGGATATATCAACCCTTAGGAACAACTCTTCAACTAAAGTCAGCTACACTGTATATACTACGCTCAGATCGATAATATGCAAACAACACCTACAAACCAATGAAGAAACCCAACTAAAAAAGTAAGCAAAAACTCTTACCAGCACTTTACCTAAGAGGGAGTCCAAATGACCAAGCACACACAGCAAGGGCCTAGTGCCTTTAGATCAATCAAAACCATAATGAGAAGCTGAGACATACCTAGAATGGTTGTGATTAAATTCAACTGTTTACCTGACGACAACACATTCATATCAAAAGACACATCCGACAGTCGCTATATCTAACCCATAACAGTAACCAACTGTCAACAGCCCCAACGCTCACTTTGTTAGTAACAAAATACTCTATTAAATGATGGAAGAAAAGGTTTTTTTGGTGTACAGTTTCAGTTCTCAGTTCATCATGGTAGGGAGGGTGTGGCAAGGCAGAGAAGCCTATATCATGACAGCCAGAGAAGAGAGAGAGAGAGAGAGAGAGAGAGAGAGAGAGAGAGAGAGAGAGAGAGAGAGAGAGAGAAACACCTGCACTTGTGGGCTTCTTCCTTTATTCATAAAGAGGATTTGTTTTTTAGTGTGTGTTTGCCTGCATATATGTATGTGTACCATTTGTGTGCAGTACCTACAGAGGCCAGAAGAGGGTGCCATATACCTGGAAACTAGAGTTACAGATGGTTCACATGGGTGATGGGAATTGAACTTGAATCCTCTGCAAGAACAGCAAGTGTCCTTAACTACTGAGCCATTTCTCTAACCCCATACCGCTCTTTTTTCCTCCAGCCTATGGGATAATGCCATTTACATTCGGGATGAGTCATATCCTGTCATCCCTCTAGTTAAGTCTTTTTGAAAATGTCCTTCACAGATATATCTGTAGGGCGTGCTTCACTCGCTTGCCAGGTACCTCCTGACACAATCCAATTGAAAGTTAAGATTAGCCATTAGCACCCGATCACTCTAAAACACTATTCAATTCACCAACAAACACAATGGGAACCATCTACAATACAAACTGCACAGAGAGCCGTGGATGATAAACCTCAGACAGAGGGACAAAATATACTGCACAATCCCACTTCAATGAGCTTCAAAGACAGAACTAAGCTCTGGGGTCAGACGTCAGAATCATGGCTGCTTTGAAGGAATGTAAGGAGGCCTGCGACTGTTCTGTTTCTAGGCTTGGTGGGGGTTACATGGGCTTGGTGCCCGATCAAGCTATTCACCGAAGATTTCCACACCTGACCACACATGTTCCTGAAAGACACCACACAACCCGACAAAAAGAGAAAAGTCAGGTACATCATCTTTGGACTCATATCACATCTCCAATTTGGAGATCCACAAGCATATAATAATGAAGAAAATACATTTATCCTTTTAAGCATACACTCTTTATACCTTGAGATTAAGGCTGAGTTACCGCTGTCACTTTAGAAAGGCAGGTGACAGAGTAAGAGGAAGTACCCATGGAGCTTGTTTATCAGTGTGAAAGTCATGACAAGTGAAATCTGAAATCCACTAGGAGGAAGCGGCAGCTACGGCAAAGACCTGGAGAAGGGCTTCTCGCTCCTCGCAGCTATCTGTTCCTACCATTTCCAACTGGTCTTTAGATCCATGCTAACACATCAATACGATTTCCAAGTAGGACATGAAGCCATTCTTGGTAAGACCAAATGTCCCTGCTGACCTCTAATCCATGCCTCTTTCCTGAAATCTAGAGACAATGGCTGGGGATCCCTCAGCCTGGTGAGTTCCTATTTATTACTCAAGGTATCGTTTTGTAGGTTGTTTATTTTGCATATGTAACCCCACGACCTATCTTTATTTACAAACCCACATTTTAGTTGACACGCCTTGTGCTAAGGTGAAAACTACTCTTGGACCCCATTCTTGTTGAGGGTTTCAGGCTTTCAGAAGAACGCACAGTCCAGTTACACAGCTCTTCTATGGCCTTAGTTTTCCCCCTCCCTCCCTCTGCCTCCCTCTGCCTTCCTTCTCCCCTCCCTTGCACCCTAACTCCTTCCCTTTCTCTTTTTTCTCACCCCTCCCCTCTTTTTCCTTCCTGTCTCCTCTCTTCCCATCCATTCTCTCTTTCTTTGCTTTCTTAATGGGAACCACTGATACACCACTTACAGATCTAATTTCCACTTTCTAAGCTAAAAAAAGCTCTGGAACTCTCATGCCCTATTTTCATCCCCGCAAGCACAGGTCAGGATAGTTGGAGATCTCCCCATTTGTCAAAGTAGACAGCAGAGGCTGTCGTCTTGGTGAGGGTGATTCTGGACTCTGCCACCCACTTCCCCCAGACAACCAGGACCAGGGTCACCCATGTTTTCATCTGTCTTGGCTGCTGACATGTTCTCCACACTGTTGTGTGCATGCTAGGACAGTCAGCTAGGTGAATTTAAACCCTGAGTGTCCTTTTGTCCTTAGTGATGGAGCTGGGAAAGATGCTTCCTCCAAAATTAGCCTGTAATGATATCATGACCTCCAGGTCTGAATGGAGGCTCTCACTCACAGCTTCTCCTGAAAGGGGGGGGGGGCTCACATGTCTCCCCCCACATCTGCTACCTTCTCCTTGTGCTCTTGAGACCCTGAACAATTTTTTACTACTTATCCTTGTGACTTCTGAGGGCTATGTTGCTATAGCAACCCAGGCCCACTGAACTGTGTAAAGAACCTGTTATCGGGAAGAGGAGCCATTAGCTGTCTCCAGAGTCCATTTAAAAGAGAACACAATTACGACTCACAGAGGGCACCACAGGGCCATTTCGGAGCTTCCGGGGACAGTGAGAGTCTGAGAGCAGCTGGTCCAAGTGCCCCAAATTAGGATGAGGACAGACACGGAGGCACGCCCAGGCTCACCTGGGATGACACAGCTACCAGTGAGTGACATCCGCTCTTGCTCTGCAGCCCTCACGATTAGCTTTTCGTTTCTGCCTCAGCTGTATCTCTCACTACCCCACCCCTCTCTCCAAGGACCCAGGCTGCAAACAGCCAGGGCCTCGTCCTTTGCTCTCTGCCCAGTTGCTGCTTCCTCCTTGTGGCCAACAGGACCTTTGAAAAAGTCAGATCCTCCCTCCTCTCCTGCCCAGAAGCCCCCAGCAGCTTCTGCCAGCGTTTTGTGGTCACAGGATGCCTGCCACATGGCTGTCTCTCCCCCTCAGGTCCTGCCTTGGCCTTTCTATGCCTGCTCACCCTGGATCCTTTCTGCTCCTTCTAGACACCAAGTTCTACCTTCCAAAACAGCACATCCTCCCCAGGTCCTCCGCATCCCTGCTGTTACCCTGATCATGCGCTCCATAGCGCCCCCGTATGCACTCACCCTTTTGTGAGATCTCCGCTCATCTCCCCCTCCAGAAAGAAGACAAAGATGCCTGTCTCTTATTTGGGGGGTGCTCTCTACCCCCTCGAGTCACAATAAGCAGAGGGTCAGCTCTTAGTCACCTACACTTTGTGTGTAGATAAAGGAGATGCCCTGAGGGTGTTCCATTGCACCTGAAGAGTTACGTAGCCCCACATCACTCCATCCCCACGGCTGCACCCTTCTGTTTCCTTCCATTATCCTAGTCACCAGACACCTTCAGGACTGGGTCCTCCACATAGAGGGAATGTGTGGGAAAGAATATGGGGAGCACAGCCTTTGGGCACGTCACATCTGTACAGCAGGGCCAGCAATGCAGATGACCCACTAGTCAGCAAAGGGGCTGCATCTATACAGGCAGGCACCCTTGCGTCAGCTCCTGTGATGCTGCCACTGTTTAGCTCTTGCTGCCTGTACTTTATACGCGCCATCTCTCTTCAGCCATTAAGCTGGGTGGCAGGATAATTCCTTTGTCTCCAATCACAAGAGCTGAAGATGCAGGGCTGCCCTTGGTCTACGACAGCTTCCGTAATGAAGTTCCCACGCATTCTCCAGGACAGTCTTCAGGGAAGCCCTGCCTTAGTCCCCATACTGTCAGGTCCAAAGGAAACCCCATGACTCCAAATTCCAAAAGGCAGAAGGGACAAATGTCTATCTGTGGTGCCTGTTAGCACCACAGCATTAGCGCCACACCTGTTAGCACAGCAAAGGGCATGCTGGCCTCCAGGCTCCCTCAGTATCACCAGTCCATCCTGGCTCTTCTCACCTCCTCCCTATCCTAAACTTCCCCAGCTACTCACTCCCCTATAACCCTGACATTTCCGCCATGCTCTCTGTCTTCCTCTCTGTCTCCCTCTTCCCTGTCTGCTCTCCCACGCTCCTTCTCTACATAGCCCCACCCTGCTCGGTTCCTGCTTCTCTCAGAGGCAGGTCCAGTATGCTAGCTATGTTCAAGCTCCTACTTTCTCTCTCTGTTCTGGATACTTCCAGATGCCTCTGGCTGTTCTTTCTCTCATATCTACAATAAAAGCCTTTCCCTTAACCATATCACAGAGCGGTCATGTTGTCAGTTTATACACATACCACACTGGCTTCTATTTTTTTCTCTCCCTGGACCCTGTGCTTGACCCTCACAGCACTACTGACATTAAAAATATCATTTCCATGGCAACATGACAACACTAAGCCAGGCAGACACCTTTGGGGGCCTGCACTCTCAAAGTACTCTTATTTTCAGCTAAAACCTTATGGTGCAACTGAACAGGCCTAGAGGCATTTCTGTCCATCACATTAATTTTTAAAATATCCTTTACAGGGACTAGATAGATGGCTCAGCAGTTAAGAACACTGACTGCTCTTGCAGAGGATCTGGGTTCAGTTCTCAGTACATACAAGGATGCTCATAATCATTCATAACTCCAGCTTCAGGGGATCTGATGCCCTCTTCTGACCTCTGCAGGTACTGCACACATATGGTACACATACATTCAGACAGGCAAAACACTCATACACATGAAAAACAAAAATCCTTTTACACATCTTTTAAAATTATGACGTTAAAGCATGTTTAGGAACAGTCCCTAACTGGACATGTTCCTAAATGTGTGGCTACCTGCATGAATATGCGTAGGTTCCCTGGATAAAGTCCCCATGCTTTTCTTTGTTCACAGAGAAATGACCCCACACTCTTCTTGCCTGCTGCAGATAGCAAGCTCTTGCCACACTTTCACACCTTGCTTGTGAATATTTTGCCTTTGCATTCACTAAGATGCACACCTCTTGCATTCGGTCACAAGCACACACAGGGTGCAGGTAGCAGCTGGCTACTGCTGCTTCTTCCCCCAGCACAGTACTGGTTGGTGGTGAGCTGGCCAAGAGAAAGGCCAACTAAGACTTGGCCGCCTTCCCTGAGGCCCAACGGGGGTGCGGCCAGTGCTGGAAGCCAGGTATGAGCTGCCTCTGCCCCCTCTGGCCTTCTGGCCTTCAGGAATGAAAGCATGTATGTCAGGCCTGAAGCCTTGGCATCTGGGTATGTGTGGGATCCCTCCAGTGTGGGGATACCATAGGTTCTGTAGGTTCAGGACTTACCAGAGCTTGCTCTATGAGGAGACAGAACAGGATGGCATTGCCCACTTCTCTGAGGCTTTGGAACACGTCTGTTTTGAGTTCTGCATACTCGATGATGTCCTTCAGTTGATGGTGGAAGAACTCCAGGATCCCTGAGAGCCATAAGGGGGAGGTGAGTGGGACATGGGCACTGTTTAATCAGGTTTATGGGCAGTGCCAACTGAGCCACAGCCCTAGACTTAGCTAGCTTAAGGGTGGGACTCCATGCAAAGGTCAATACTAGACAAAGCTCAGGAGGCTGGCACAAAATATCTGGAGCAAAATAAAACACATCTATAATCCCACATGGAACAGCTGTGGCCTAGCTGACCCTCCAACAGGGACCTGAATTCCTAACGGCAAAATTATTATTTATAGATATTATCTACTGAGTTAGGTATATCTATAATATTTCATTACTCATAATATCAACTAGACATTATCATCTTTTTTCAGATGAGGTTCAGAGTGGGTAAGTGACCCACCCAGAGTCACACAGCCAGGAAGTGGTGCAGCTAGGTGTGGACACCAGAGCCTCCGGCCTCATCCTTTTCCCGTTCTCAATCAAACTCATATGGAAAATTATGTCTCAGCTTTTGGAAACAAAAAATACAAGGCACCACATTTATAGCTTCTGTCTTTCTTCATATTGAGTGGTTAAAAAAAACCCTCATTTCCAGCCTCAGTTTATCTATGTCACACGGCACCCCAGCTGGGGTACCAGCTACCTCTAAGCAGACAAACGGGAAAGCCTGCTGAGGTGCTGAGGACCATACATGGAAACTTCTCTTCACTGTTTAAATGCTCTCACACTTGCAGTTCAACTGCAGCTGGCCAGCAGTCCAGTGGGCATCCTCAAAGGGCCCTTCGCCGTCCTGACAGAGGATGATACTACTGCTGGGGGAGGGGGAAGACAGGTTGAAGGCTATCAGGCCAGTGGCAGGAAGAACCAGGATGTCAGTTGTCTGGCAACTTAGAGACTGAGATCTCCTGAGGTGGAAGCCCCGCCCTGCCTTGGGTGCGCATTCATTTCTTCCCCCTTACCCACCTGGGGAGCCATACTCATGCCGAGGCAATCGGCATATTTTCGGCATCACCTCTATCAGTGTCTTCACGTACTGCAGAATGGTGCCTTGGAGCTGCAAGATGATACAGATGAGTGAGCTGGAGTGAGATAGCCCACTGTTATACTCTACACCTCTGGGACAAATGCAGGGCCACAGTGGGATACCGGAGTTCTGTTGAGACTTGTGAGCAAAGCATTTAAAAGCGGGGAATAGTCCCCCCTGTCCTTTATAGACTTTATGAGGGGTGTGGGATATCTAGGTAAGGGTTTTTTTTTTCAGGGCTGGGAATGCTCATGATATGGAGACTAAATGAAATGTAGGCAGGGAACTGTGAGGATTAATGCATGTAATCTAATTTAAGCATGGAAAATTCATAGCACATTCCTCTACATGTCCAAGGAAAGACATCTTTAATCCATTACCTCATTTTTTTCTGTTTTACTCTGGACTTGGCACGGCAGCCCTTAATGACCTGTAACAGCTTCTCATGGCTGCTTCTAAAGAACTAGACTGAGCAAGAGAGTTTGGCTTATTCCATACATGGTTGACTATAAGTTATTTCTCTTCAGGAACTCAAGATTTCCAGAGAAATCTTGCTTCCATACTTTGGCCTTGCTTCAGTATCCCCACAGGGAATTAAGTGAAGCTCCAGACAATCATACTTGGGGCACACACAGAATGTTGGTAAAGGGATACAGAACTCCTTGTAATATTGGTAGCAGTGGTCAGCAAGAAACCCCAAGGACATATGAGAATTAAAAAAAAAATGGCAGCACCTGAGCTGTGGATTTGCTATGCTAACGTCTTCTGTTGTTGTTTTGATTTTTGTGTTTAAAGGGTCTCATGGAGTCCAAGCTGGCCTTGAATTTACTATGTGGCTGAGGATGATCTTGAACCTTTGGTCTTCCTACATTTACCTCCTAATGCTGGGATTACAATTTGGTACTACCACAGCAGCCAGCTCTATGGGAGTTCCAGGAACTGAACCAAGGACCTTGTACATATCAGGCAAGCACTGAACCACACACACAGCCCATCACGCCGATTTAGTTAACAGAGAGCATAGCTGGGCAGCATGAATAGTGATCTGGCTTTGAATGTCAAAATCAGGATTTCTCAATTCAGCAAAAACAAGGAGTGAGTTCTAAGTCACAAATGGGGAGGCAAAGGTCAAGAGGTCAATTCAGGGCTAGACAGCTCAGGGGTTAAGAGCACTTGCTACTCTGGTTGAGGACCTGGATTTGGTTTCTAGCACCCACATCAAGTGGTCATAACTGCTTGGAACTCCGATTCCAGGGGATCCATCACCCTCTTCTGGTCTTTGTGGGTAGCATACACATGATGCACATATAGACAAGCAGGCGCACGCGCGCGCGCACACACACACACACACACACACACACACACACACATAAAAATAAAAGTTACATAAAAAGAGGTATAAGGAAATATACCAGATGTGTAGAAACCACCAAGCAATAAGGACCAAGGACTCCCGGGGTGACATCTAGTGGCAGAGCTGGTGCACCTGAGATTTGCTTTTCAGCTCAGAAAAACCAATCCTGTGCACAGCTCCTGTACCTGGGAACATCCAAGCAGCAGCATCTCCCCTTACCAAGCTCTTGACGATTTTTAGTAGTTCCTCCATGACCACGGCAATGCCCTGGTAGCCCAGCAGTCTGCAGATGGTCTTGAAGTGAGGGGGCCCCACAAAGTTCCTGTAGGAGCTATAGATGTGGCTGTAGGCAATGTTGAGAGGCTGGAAATAGAGGTTGAGGAAAAGAAAGTGAGGAACCCCTGAACGGATGCTGGCAGGTATTTTGCTGATAGAAGAAATGGGATCTTGCTGCCCAGGCCTCCCTCACTGGTCCTGGAGTGAGATGTGTCCAGTGAAGTGATGGAGCAAATGTCACTAGGCTGGAGAAGCTGTTGCCCAGTGGGAGAGGGGTAAGAGCTCCAAGGTAAATCCAGAATATGAGGACACCTGCTACCTGTAACTGTCCACAGACAAATCGAGCCATGGTCTGGGATAGCGTGGCTGCCTTTCTCCTGGAATTGGTTTTGTATCTAGAGATTAGATGTCAAGACTGAGCAGCTGATTGGCCACTGTCTTCTGCTCTTGGCTTTTTCCATCTGTGATATGAGGGGATTTGGGAATGGCCAGCCCTGGGCATCAGGAGATTTTATATTGGAGAGCTCAGCAAGGCTTTTTAAGTCTTGGTTTCCTACTCTGTGAATAATGGGAACTGGATTAAGTTAGTAGTGTCAAAACCTTGAGAGCAACAGTCCATCACAAGAAAGATATCATAGGCACTCACATGCAGAATATACACAGTAGAGCTGTGGGGATGGGCACTGCTGTGGGACCCAGAGCTCCGACCTGGGGCCACCATCATCCTAAGGACCCTGAGGGATCCCCTAACTGAATGAGACAGAGCTAGAGGGATCTTTCTGAGCTGGGTGTGGTGGTGCACATCTGTAATCCTATTACTTAGGCAGTTGAGGTTGGAGGATTGTGAATTCAAGACCAGCTTGGGCTACACAGTGAAATCCTGTTTGCCTAGCATGAACGAGGCTCTGGGTTCTATCCATGGCCAGGTGTCGGTGAAGACGGTGGTGATACCTGTCTGCCTGAGACTGCATGACCCAGGGCAGGTCTGAGACTGGTGTTTATGAAAGATTGCAGCTCTATGGTGACCACCCACGCCTTGCTTCCCTGTGCGTTTTCATTCAATGCACACAACAAATGATTGTGATTTGTGACCATCTTAGCCCCATTTCACAGATGAGGCAACTAAGGCTCTGGGTAACTGGAAGTTTTCTCAAGGTCACAGAGTCCCTAAGTGAGTAAGCTCTGATCTGAAGCATGTATGGCTGATCCTAACATCTCCACTCTTAGCTCTCCCTCTAGGAGTTGAAATCATGTACCTGTGATGTTCAATTTCTTAGCTAAGGTTTCACCTTATTTCTGGGCATGCTTTTCTTACCAGGTATTAAAAATCTTGTGCAAGAGCATGTCAATATGAGAAGACTGCACCGGATACTCTATTTGCTAATTAGTTAGAAAGTCTACATGAATGAAAAAGAAACCATTATGATATGTGTGGAGGCTTGCAAGACTCTCCACTTCTTCCTGAGTCATCAAAGAAGACTTAATCAGGTTCAGTTTGTGTTGAGTTTGGGATGTCTGGTGAGACATTACCCAAACACAAAGTGAGCACCACAGTTCTGGGATGCTCCCACAGGAAGGATGTGTGAAGAACAATTAGCACTCCCATCAGTAACTCAGGTGCATGCTAAACTGGGACACCCATTAACTCACACCTCAGTGTGTCTGGTGAGCTCACGCCTGCACACAGGGAGGCGTGGAGCATGAGAAAGAATGGGATTCTGCACTGAGGAGCCGGAGTTATTGCAGTAAACTGCCTAAACCTAGAGAAAAGCGTGGCCTACGCCATTTTTGAACGTAGAGAGGGAGGGAAATGCAGCCGATTTCTGATTATGGTGTCCACTAAAGTCGAAGTTGACTCCTGAAAGTGTGTGGACTGTGACCGCAAGAACCCTGAAGCCAGGTCACATAATTTTTTTAAATGTGCAGACTAAACCTACCTTA
Source organism: Peromyscus eremicus (assembly GCF_949786415.1). Taxonomy (NCBI): domain Eukaryota; kingdom Metazoa; phylum Chordata; class Mammalia; order Rodentia; family Cricetidae; genus Peromyscus; species Peromyscus eremicus. The sequence continues at coordinate 29,634,646 of NC_081423.1, forward strand.
GTGCTTCTGTAACAGGCAACGTTATCAAGTGGGAATGTGGAAAGGGCTGTGAGGCTCACACACAATGTTAGGAGGTGATTTGGTTCAGGCCCCATCATCAAAGCATTATTTTGTATCCTTCTGTCTCCTTCAGAGTGCAGGAGTCCAGGGGCCAAACAGACCTGACTGGAGAGGGGCACAGACCTTTCAAGGGAAGTGGGAAAGCATCACATTCTGCCTGGGTTGTTTGACTCCTGAAACCATGATCTGTGGAAGGATGGACCTGCTGCTATGTCCCTCTCAAATTTACACACTGACTACCGCCCCCACCCCCCAAGGTGATGGCATGAAGAAATGGGGACATTGGGTGGTTAGAGTCCTGGTGAATGGGGCTTAGTGTCTCCATAAGAAAGGCATGCAGGCTTGTTCCCTCTCTTGGCCATATAACAGGATGTCTGTTTGCAGAACAGGAAGTTCATTTGCAGACCAGACTTGGATCTGCTAGCACCCTAGTCTATGATCTTGAACTTGGACTTTCTAGCCTCAAGAGCTCTAAGCAATAAGTACTTGTTATTTCAGTCACCCAGTCCAGTGTGTTCTTGCTATTGCAGCCTAAGCAAAGCCAAGTGTATTTTACTTATATCCCAATATGAAAGAAACAAAAACTCTACTTTTTATATCATAGCCTAATTTACTTATTTTTCAAAGATTAAAATGCAGAACCATGCTTTGAATTTTCTCTTGCAGCTTTAGCATACTAGGAAACACGAGAAGACAAAGCTTCCACATGCTCGTGGCCAGGGGGACAGGTGACAGAGCTCTTGGCTGGTCCCAATAGCCCCCTCATTCCCACTCATATCAGGGACTCTTGGCTTTTCCTATGATCCCAGGGAAGGAATTTCTGCTCTGCACAGCAGAGGGATTTCAGATGGATATGGGTGACAGCAGCAATTCTTTTTTTTTTTTTTTTTTGAGTCTCTATTTTTATGCATTGAAACTACAGGATGAGCCCTAGGGTAAGCACAGTCATAGCTGGTTCAAATCCCAGGATCCTATTTTGTTCTTCTTGTTTATTATTATTTTTGTGAGACAGGCTATTGTTTATGTAGCTCTGGCTTGTCTGGTATTCACTATGTAGTCCAGGTTGGCTTTGAAGTTATACGTAGTCTCCTGCAGAACCCTAATTTACTAGTTGGAGGTACTTGGGAGAATTACTTACAATCCTTGGTTTTCCCTAAGAAGATGGTACTTGAAGTTTAACAGGTAAGAGATGTAAAGCCGTAAGCATGATGCTTGGCCCCAGAGGCACCCATGGAAGACTCATTAATCGTTTTTTGGCTGATAATCACTAAGGAAGTAATGTCTTGTTCAACTCCTTTCCTCCCAGAAACTATGGCTACTGTGGTGATTCCCTCGATATGGACAGCTTCAATACATGAGGTCTAATTTATACAACATAGTGGGCGTCCCACAAGGGGACAGGACAGAACTCAGAGCTGGAAGCAGCTGATAAAACACACCCTCAAATTCAGATTTTGTTCAACATCAAAACATCACAGAAGTGAGTACTGTCCAGGACATATAGGCCCGGCAGTGCTCACCCCAGGAAAGAGGCTGGAATAGAGGCACTCTGTCATTCCCTTCCAAAGTGTAGTCTCCACTGCTTTCCTGCTGGGTGCTTGTCTATTTGAGCAGTCTTTCAAACTCCCTTCTTCCCCTAAGGACCTCCCAGGGCCAAGCACCTCTAGCAGCACAAACAAAAAATATCTTCAGGTATAGAGACTGGTCAGCAGGCTGTCCCAGTTTTAGGCAGAGGAGAAACACTTTGGAATTACTTTACCATACAAGGGTTAAAAAAAGTCCCCCCTCCAAACCCACTTGGTACACGTAGGAGGTCTCTGGTGCCAATCCTATGTCAGCCTAGATGGCAAGTTTAGGCCTCAGTAGAACCAACATGAAATTTGCAGACTTCCCCTTCACCTCCTAAGTGAACAAGCTCCCTGCCGCACCCCCCAAATCCACCACATGCAACAGGAAACACACACATGCAGGAAAAGACATGCTCACACACACACACACACACAACCCCCGAGGGCACACCTCTGACCTGCTGGCTCAGCAGGAGGCTGGGCCCTATTGAGAAAATGTGGGAATAGGGGAGCCTGGGCATTTTCTGAGGTTCAGCAAAGAAAAATAGGAACACAGTGTGACTTGGGACTCTGGACATTTGCCACTCATCTCTCACAGCAAACCATCTCCACTCACTGACTCAGGTTACAACCACTGTCCGAGGGGAAACTAATTAGATTTCATGTAGCCCGTGTGAAATCAGATGTTTAAATCTAGATGACACAAAGTAGATAATCAGGAAATAAACCAGCCCGACTGAGGAATTATTACGGGGCAGCCCAGGTTACAGTTTCTGAAAAAGTAAATGGCATTTTTCTTTACATTTAATTTTATATGTGTGTGTGTGTATGTGTATGTGTGTGTGATGCACAAGCCCACACCATGGTGAGTGTGTGGTGGCCAGAGCACAACTTCTGGGAGTCAGTTTTGAACTTAGGTCGTTAGTTTTACACAGCGGGAGCTTTCTTCCACCCCCTAGGTCATCTCGCTGGCCCACAAACAAGACTTTAAGAAGAGAAAAAAAGTGATGAGTTTGGTCTGGGGGGCACTCTTAATTATCACTAGTAGCCAACTTCTAAAACAAAACAAAACAAACAAAGGAAAAAAACTGTGGGGAAAATATACCCAAGGTTACAGTTATCATTGTACCAGTAGTGATGGCTCAGGCCTGGGACCCCAGCACTTGAGAAATGGGAGCAGGGTTGTCCAGAGTGTAAGGCCGCCCTAGCCCCCGTCCCAACTCCAAACTAAACCAAACCCAAACAAACCTAACATTGACCATCTGCACCTTTTTAAAGGGTAGTATATCTGGATTTTTAATCCTAAAACCCCCATCTCTCACCAGATGGTGAGCACAGCCCCAGCCATCTAAAAAGTGAGTTCTATTTATTTGGCTAATCCAATTTGTAAGTACTTTGCATCTTCTGCTCTCTGGAATCACGATTACTATTTCAGAGATTTCCCAAGAGGAATTAAAACCCATCCTAACTTCCTGTTTGTATTAAGGCTTCTCTAATGAATGCCGGTACACGCCACAAACATGGGTCTCTGATGGAGGCTGGAGAGCTAGCTAGCTGTAGCTCAGCTCTCTTAAACCACTGCAGGTCAATATTGACAGGATGTATGGGTAACACACCACACCACCCTTGACAGACAGTTCACAGGACAGATCCACCCAGCTGCAGGTTCAGAGCCATTGCTAGGGCTTGAGCAAAGGCACAGATGTGTCTGCCTGTTGCTTCTTGATATTTCTTAAGCCGTGGAGCTGCGGTTCAAACCCCCGAGTTCCTTCCTGGGGTCCATGGGGTGACAGACCCAAAGGAGTTGCTGGAGAAATCTAAAGAAATGATGCTCCTCTCTTGAGCCACAGGTTAAATGCACTTAGATGTTAGAATTTCTGGAGGAAACCAAAGCCAACTCTAACCAAATCCCTGTGTTTGTAATTGGTACTCATTTGATGACACACCACATGAAAACATAAGGATGTACTGCATCTTGATGGGGTTATTTTTTCATTTTATTTTACAGTCAGAGTCTCGCTTTGTATACCTGGCTAGCCTTGAACTCTCTATGTACACCACACTGGCATCAAAATCACAACAGATCTGCCTGCTTCTGCCTCTTGAGTGCAGGGATTAAAAGTGTATATACCACTATGCCCAGATCTTTCACCTTTTAACTCCTTCATGTTGTCCAGCACCTTTTCTGTGGCCACCATAAGAAATTACCACAAATCTGGTACTTTGAAACATTCTGGTAGCCATGAATAAAAAATTCACCACCACTGATCCCACATTGAAATTTAGCTTGTCCACATTCCTCCCAAAGGCTCCACCGGGGAATCTATTCTTTGCTTCTTCTAGCTACCAGGGGCTGCCAGGACCTCTATTTTGTGACCACATCACCTCTGGCTTCCGGTCTCTCTACTCAGTCTTTCCATCACGTCCTCCTGCTAGGTGATTCTCTCTTCTAAGGCCACTTGTGATGCTTCAGAGCTCCCCCTGACAATGCAGTTCCTAAATTAATCACATCTGCAAAGACTTGGCTCTAAAACAGTAAGAGTTCCAGGATGGGGCTGGAGAGATGGCTCAGTGGTTAAGAGCACTGACTGCTCTCCCAGAGGACCTGGGTTCAATTCCCAGCACCCACGTGGCAGCTTACAACTATCTGTAACTCCGGTTCCAGGGCACTGGACACCCATGGCAAAACGCCAATGCACATAAAAATAAAATTTTTTTTTGAAAAAAAAAAAGAGTTCCAGGATGAACTGGCTGTCCGTGAGAACCGTTATTAGCTATGACAGCTGGCAAGGTGACACCATCTTCATTTAGAATAGGAAATCTGAAGTCCAAATCCAGCAAGTGCTGCCATAATCATAAAAGCTTTGATGGGGGGAAGCCATGCTGTGGAGCCCAGGGACAAGGGGAGCAGTGGTGACTTCCAATTGTGAGGCTTTTTGACAGTGTTATAACCTGGGCTGGTGGCAATACCCCAGGTCAGTCAAGGTGAGATGTGTTGACACTGGACAGATGCTCCATGAAGATGGACCCAGTTGGCCAGAGAGGCTTGGACCCTCTGGACCGTGACATAATGGGGATTGGCGGCAGAGCTGGATGAAGTTTCTATAACCAATCCATCCATGGCTGAGACAGAATATTCTTTAGCTATCGATGAGCATGCTCACAAACGGAAACATCAACAGTGTCTGAAAGCTGGGACATTACTGGAAAATGACTAAAAGAATGAATAATTTGTGTTGAAATCTGTATCCTTCTGAGATAGTTTGATGATGTTGTAGAGTTCAGAGAAGACCTTTTTTAAAGTATCAGATCATATATTCGTCTCGATGACATCCTCCTGTGTGGCGGTTCTGAGGCAGGTGTACTTGGACTCCAGGGCACAGGATGTTCAGAAGAGAAAAGGCTTGCTGGATGCAGCCCCCTTTCCTCCTAAGCACTGTCTTCCCAATTCCCTCAGTTACATTCAGGTGGCTGCGTGTTCTCTGCAGGGCCCCTTAGTTCTTTGCTTGTCCCTATCATTCTGGAATACATTATGGCACAATCTTGTCTCTACCTCTCAAGGGCTGATAACATCAAGGCAAAGCAGGGTAGGGTAGAGGGATGCAAGCAGGGCACTGGATGCAAGCAGGGCCACTGGATGCAAGCAGTGCCCAGGCTCTGTGACCACTGGGCCTCGGCTTGAAGCAGTGTTGTCCTGTCATTTGGCCTTGTGAGTCTAGCCAGCCTGACTTCCCACCTCTGCTGTGTGTGGGGATGATTAAAAGAGCCCTGCTGTCATGTGAGTAAATGGGGAGAACACAGACTGTACTCCACGTGCTCTCAGGGGTCACTTCTGACTTGTGGGATACCTTGAACCTTTCTATAGCCTTTCATTTATACACAAGCATATGCACTAAGAAATTCAAACCAATGCTGCTGATTTAAGGGGGAGAAGCAAGACAGTGCATGCAATTGGTGGTGTGCATCTTGCTTCTTCGGGTCTCAGGGCAAAACTGCCAGAGGCATAGAGAACAGTTCTGACCCAATGACCTTCTCCTAGCATCAAGAACTACTGTTTCTAAGCCCAACCCTGCACAGATAAGGATGAGTTTATCAATACCTTTGCAGGCATTGCTGACACTCCTACTGTGTAGGTGAGTGAATCAAGGCACATGAGAGGGAGGGACCATGTCAAGGCCACACATCCAGAATTTGCCTCTGAGCTGGAGAATCTAAAGCAGTGGTTCTCAACCTGTGGGTTGTGACCCCTCTGGGGGGATTGAATGACCCTTGCACAGAGGTGCTCATAGCAGCTATCTTGCGTATCAGATAGTTACATTACTATTCGTAACAGTAGCAAAATTACAGTTATGAAGTAGCAATGAAAATAATTTTATGGTTGGGGGTCACCACAACATGAGGATCGCAACATTAGTGTTTTGGGAGGCCTTGCTGGTCAGAGGTTGTGGTCTATCATGGTCTGGCAGCTTTCTCCAAAAGCTCAGCAACATGCTGCCCCCTTCCCTCAGCGAGACTTCCTATTCTCTACCTGCCCTAATCTGGAGAATGTCCCTGGGCCCAGAGGACTGACCTTATCTGAAAGCTGCTCTAACTCTTGGCAATTTCCTGCTAGAAGTTTCCCCCTGCTGCACGTATGGTAACTAAGACTTATACTAGGAGCTTTGCTATAGGACCCTGCTGCCATATACAAAGTCTTACTGATAGAGGCCTGCCACTTAATGCAAATTAGGAGATTCCCCAGCCACCATCCCCAGCCTTTATATTTCCTTTTCTTTCTGGAAAGAAAAGGGGAGTTGTAACACTTAGACCATCTCCCCAGGGAGCTGTCTCACAAGCCATCGGATCCTGCCAACTCACCTCAGCTCCTTCCTCCCTCACAGATGGCAGCAGTTAACCGAGGAAGAAGCAGAGCCACACATCAGGAAGGTTGAGAACCACTGCCTGGGTTCCACACCTCTCCCAAGTACAAACCCCGCCTACTCTCAGGTCATTTCTTCACTGCCAGGAGGAGCCAGGAACCCTCCAGTCAAGGCTGATTTCCTCTGAGAGGAATTTGCCACTGGTGCACATTATCAAGTGGGAAGCACCTGGCCCCGTGGCTGAAGAGGCCACAGTTGTACATGCTGTGGAAAGTAGTGCCTGACGGTGGAGAAAGAATGGGCTAAATTGTCTCCTTGGCTGAAAGGTTCACTGGCTCAGGGGCTGTGGGCAAGAGGTAATACTGGAAAAGCAAGATGAAGGGTGGACTTGGTTTCTGTCCTACCACTCATCAGTCATGTGGCCTGAGGAATGCCATGCCTTGTCTTGGGATTTTGTTTCACTTATTTTGAGACAGCCTCAGATAGCCCAGGATGACCTAGAACTTCTGATCCTCCACCTCTGGAGTGCTTTGAATACAGGTGTGAGCCACCACATCTGGTATATGAAGGAGCGGGGACTAAACCCAGCATTCTAGGCAAGCACTCTACCAACTGAGATGCATCCCCAATCCCTTCTTTTCTGGGACTACAAAATGAGGGGGCTGCTGGGCCTCACATTCTCTGAGTCTCCAAATTCCTCAAATGAAGAGCCTACGTGTACAGATACTATCCCTGGGCATTAGAAACAGACTCCCACTCTGTGGAGAAAGGATGGAATTTTGCCTTGTCCCTTTCTCGGGCTAAGTCTGGTGTTTTTATCCCCCTCAAAATAACCTTTGAAAGGACACCTGCAAACTGCAGGGGTGGCCCTTCTGTGGAGAGGGGGCGTCTGCTCTGTGGGACATCACCATTAGCCTTGGAGAAGAACTCCTGGGAAGACTGAATGCCAAGAGAAGGCCAAGGGCACCTGCGGGATGGAGGGCATTGTGTACCCCGGGACTCCACGCCTCCAGAGCCCCTTAGCTGGGCAAGTAGTGACTCACTAGGCAGCTTCCCCTGGCTTTGTGATGATTGTTGACATGGCTCATCAGGTGACCTTCAAAGCTTTACTTGGATGCTTTGTCCAAGAACCAAGGCAGAGGAAGCTGACTTTTTAAAAATATATTTTATCTTTAATTGATGCATATCCATTGTGCGTATTTAAGGGAGAGAGCGTGACATTCAGCGCACACAGACCGCAGTGATGACTGATGGGCATATCTATCACCTCAGACACTTAGGTATTGAGGACGTTCACTATCCTTTCTAGAGTTACTCTGAAATAATGAACAGCTGTCAATCACAGTTATCCTACCATGTAATAGAACGTCAGAAGCCATTCCTCCTATTCGACGGCACCTGTTGACTACCTTCCCTCTATTTCCTACTCTCTCCAGGCTCACATGACCACAGTTTTTTTTTCTTTGAAATTAACTTTTTAGCTCCCATAAATATGGAAGTATATATGTCCGTCCTCTGAGGTCCATTATAGGTAGGCACTAAAAGGCAAGGGGGTGGGGTGGGGTTATCCAAACCTAGGGTTCTCAGGGTGAAACATTTACCATGCAAGTGTGAAGGCTGGGTTGAGATCCCTAGCATCCATGTAAATGTGGGACAGACATGGTGGCTTGCCTGTAATCCCAGTACACAGGAGGCTGAGACAAGGGATCCCTAGAGCAAGCTGGCTAGCCTGAATAGCTAAATTGTTGAGCTCTAGGTTCAAGTAAAGAGACCCTGCCTCAATATATAAGGTGGATAATGATTGAGGAAGTCATCTGACATCAGCTTTTGGCCTTCACATGGACATGGACACACACACACACACACACACACACACACACACACACACACATTCACACGCATCTGCATACATATACCAGAACACACACACACCCTACCTACTCACATGAAAAAAAAAAATATCAGAGCTCATCCCCGCCCTCCATTTCAGACACGTTCAGGGCTCCTGTACAGATGATGGCAATATATTCTTGTAATGGAACCAGGAAGAGATCTGGGATGACCGGAAAGGGAAGTACAGTCAGGAGTCCTCAGAGAAAAGGCACACTGGGTACCGTCTGCAACTAAGAACACTAGACTGTTGCCATTTCTCACGTCAACCCCAGGTGACGGACTGGCAAGCAGCTGCTCAGATGTCTGTGCTGAGAACTGTAGGGCTGTCTGTGAGTGAGCCCAACCAGAAGGAGAGCTATGCTAATTCCTAGAATGCTGTGACAGCTCAGCACAAACAGGGTGGCTCGAAAGTGACAGAATGTGTTCTCTCGCAGCTCTGTAGACAAGAAGCCTGAAATCAACATGTTTGCGGGACCATGCTGCCTTCAAAAGCTCCAAGGGAGGGCTTGTTTCTCCCAGCTTCTGGGGTTTATTGGCTTACGGCTCCATGGCTCCCATTCCTGCCTCTGTCTCCACACAGGCTCCTCCTTTTGTGTGTCTCCGTGTACTCAACCCTTCTCCTTTCTCTCAGAAAGACTCCAGTCAATGGAGTTAATCAAGGATGATTGCATCTTGAGAGCCCTAACTAATCACCACCCACCAAGAAGATGCTGCTACTTCTAAATAAGGCATGTTCTGACGTTGACGTTGGGGGGCCACTATTCCACCCAGTTCCAGGGGGCCCACTATTCCACCCAGTTCGAGGGCTATGATGGTCGAGCAATCTTGACCAGGGACAGGGATGCCAAATATTAGTGCCCATATTGTTCCCCTGTTGTATTCATAGCTTTATAGATGGAGGAACCGGGATCCAGACAATAAAAGAGTCTCGCCCAGAACCATAACATAAGGGCAATGCAGGAGATGAGAAAAAGAATGAGGATGTACAGGTGGGGAAGAGTTACAGGGGAGAAGTGGGTTGGGGAAGGGTGGGTATGCATTGGCAGTTCCCTGTGGCACCGAGAAGGGCACCTTGGCATTTGAAACTGCTATCCACATAAGATCTACACGGAGGAGTAAGAAAAACGATACCTAGTCAGCCCGAGAGACGACTCAGCCGTAAATCCTTTGTCTCGATGAGCCTGGGGACCTGAGTTCAATCCCCAGGACCCATGTAAAAATGCCAGGCATGGTGGTATGCCTCGCTTATCTGAGAGCTGGCAAAGTTCACTGGCCAGCTAGCCTTAGCCTGCTTGGTGAGACTCTAGGCTGAGAGACTTTGTCTCCGACAGAAAGCAGACAGTGCTTGAGGCTGCGCTCTGATCTCTACACAGGTATAACATGTACACGTACACACACCAGAAACACACACACACACGCCAACTAAAGAGAAAATACAGGACCATCAGAAGGGTGTAGTATTCTGGGGATCAACCTGCAGAATACGGCTCATTTTTGGCCGGAGGAAGCAAAGCTCCTCTCACTGGGCGAAAGCCTTCTCAGACTGGTCCCTGAAAGCACTGTGCGTAGATGCCTGCTGGTTGCCATGGTGAGTGATGCTGATCTGAAGAAATGAATAATGTGAGCGTTGGGGGCGACAGTGGGATTACTCAGCGGTGAGAGAGACACCGAGGAGAAGCCTAGTGCGGAGGAGGGAGAAGCGCATCATCTCGGACTTGGTCCATTCTCTGAGGAAGAAGTCTAACCGCATATACTGCGAGCATCAGGTAAGAGACATGAATGGCTGTCTTGGAAATGAAAATGGCTTTTCCTCTCACACTGCCTGGAGAAGGGCCAGGCTGTGGGAACCGAACAGCTAAAACCAGGAAGAGCTTAAAAACAGAAGGCGGGAAGAAAAATAAATACGGGTGGTGGTGGTGGATTTATCTCTGGAAGCCGAAGATGCTGCTGGCATCCTCAGTAGCAGCTCTTAAAGATGTCTGCTGCAGGGAACCCAAGCTATAACATAGCCAGCAGCAGAGGAGCCAAACAGAGGGAAAGGCATGCGTGAGGCTAGGATTCCCAGTTACCCTGATGGGAGGGTTTTACAGAGCGTGGTGCTGTGTATTATAGGGTATGAATTCCGCTCCATTTATGGCAGTTGGAAGTGTGTTTGCTGGACGTGGGGGTCCCTGGGTGGGGAGGTGAGCATATATGACGAGACCAGGGAGGGAGAGTAAATCAGTCTCCTTGCTGACAGGCATCTCTTGGAAGGATCTGCACATACCTGTCCCATCTCTGTCATTTCCCATTTACTGGGCAGACATTCCCAGCCAAATGGAAAGGAGTGATTCCCTCTCCCAAGCATTTCACTGTCTTTAGAGAAGAAAATCAAGGCTTGAAAAACTACTTCACACTGTCCCCCCTTTTTTCCCCATGGCTCACCTACCCTGATAACACAAGCATAAAAACAGACATCAGTTTGGCTTAGCATTCACTCTGGGCTACTGCTTTTTACAGTGCCTTTCAATCTACAATGCAAATCTGCACTCTGGCTGGAGAGGAGGAATGGAGAACAAGGCGGGGGAGCCGGTCACCGGAACATAGAGAGACTGCCTACCGTTGTCCCTAGATCTTTGATCAGGGGAAATTCAGAGGGGCAGTTTTCTCTCTCAGACAGAACAGAATGAAAGAAAAAAAACAAAAACCTAATGTCGTTCTGTTAACAAAGCAGTAAGGCTGGCAAGCTGAACAGGTCTCATCTGGCTTGTCCAGCCACACAGCCACCAGGGCACTTCATCTGGCAGTAACGTTCTGTTTTTAAACCCCGTGGCTTTGCAGAGAAACCCAGTGACTAAGTTCTCTCTCCTCCTGTTAGCTGAGATGCCAGGCCGCTCATCTGTAAGATGGGAGTGGAGTCTATTTTCGTGAGAAGTCCTCTAGCAGAGCCGGGATTCAGCAACTGCTTACTTGCTCTGTGAGTGCTTAGACCAGAGGTTCTCAACCTGTGGGTCCCAACCCCTTTTGGAGGTTGAAAGACTCTTTCATAGGGGTTGTCCAAGACCATGGGAAAACATAGATATTTATGTTACAATCCATAACAGTAACAAAATTACAGTTATCAAGTAGCAACAAAAAATTTTGTGGTGGTGGTGGTGGTGGTGGGGGTTACCAAGGCATCCTCATGTATCAAAGGTATCAAACTGTATCAAAGGGTCGAAGCATTAGGAAGGTTGAGAACCACTGGGTTAGATAGTCACAAGTTACGGTACCGGGACTATTAGAAGCTAAGCTATCCTGGGAGCTGATGACCTTGACCTGAGAAACTAATTTCTTGGTACCTTGGATTCTGATAAAACAAAACGCTAACAGAAGCTCTGAGGTGGTATTGCGGCAGGAGGGTGCCGCAGTGAATCTCCACTAGCCATGGGAAACACAGCTCAGTCTTAAAAAAAATATAAATAAATAAATAAATAGAAATCAAACCAGCCACTGGGCGGAATGTTCTAGGTAACAGCTCATAGCACACGCGGCAGAGTCAGGAGATCAGAGAGAGACTGATCTGAGAATCATAAGGTAGGCTCTCTGAGACTCTACTGATCTCTCTTCACATTGCCTGTGTTGGTAAGGGTTGGGATCAATGTTGTTAAGTAATGGATTTCAGCCAGGATGGGTATGGCTGGGACCATGTGGGTGCATCTTAGGCCCGAGAACTACAGCTTTGTCATGAGCCAGCCCTCATTCCCACCTGTACTCTACCACTTGTTAGCTGGCTTACATAGCTTAAGCTCTGGGCCTCCATCTTTTGGTCTGCGTAACAAAGGCAGTATTTGTGGGATGTCACTCTTCACTGTGATCTGGTTCCAGAACCGGGATGAACATTGAGGTTGGGAACGTGTCTTACACGGGAGCCATCATCTCCTGGTCGTCCTCAGAGCCTTGCTTGGAGGACTATTACCATATTATGTACAGGCCCAACTGGAACAGTATCTTCTCTGGCTATCTGCGCTACAGCTTCCATCACGAGGAGAAGGTGCCTCGAACCATCACCTCGGTGGCGTTGGAACACCTCGCCCCTTCCACTCTCTACTTCCTCTGCATCAGCTGCAAGAAGGCTGCCTTCCCATACAGTCACTACTGTACCATGTTCCACACCCTGGATAAGAGTCCACTGGCTGCCGGGGGCTCCCTGGTGGACCCCCAAATTTCCCTTTGGGTGCTGATGGCCATCCTGCTGGCCTGCTTCACTGCTGTGTTGGCCTTCATCTGCCTCCAGTTCTGGTGCATCCGCTGTCATGAGCCTCGATGGTCTTACAGAGCTGGCCACATGGAGGAAGTCAATGGGTTGGTAAGATGGCCCGAGGAGGCCCCAGCCCTTGGTCAGAGGGAAGAAGACCTGCAGGGGCTCCCCCTGGTGGAACTGCCACGCAAGAACTCTGGGGCCAGAGTAGAAGCTGAAGCAGAAGCAGAAGCCAACCAGGATGCCTTGGATGTGGTGGCCTTAGCTAGAGAAGGTGGTGACCAACCAGCCATACTGCCTCACTATAGAGCGTGAGCAATGGGGAGGAGATGGCCCATTTCACATTGCCTAAAATGCTGTCTGCAGTGTGTCCTATGTGAACATTTGTCTACAGGCCACCCGCTTCTCTCCTCTCAAATGACAGTGCTGTATGGATGAGTGGGGTTGGATGGATGCCAAATGACAACGGTCCCCAAGCTGGAAAACACAGGCCCTCGAGGTATGTCAAGGGCAAACAAGGCGTTGCGTTAGTGTTGTCCATTTGGAGGCCTAGTCATGAACTGCAGACCTGGTTTCAATATTAAAATCACCGTGGCTGCATCACAGAGAGTAAAAGTCTCTGAGTCTGAGACACTAGAAAGAAATGCAGAGTCAGATGTGGACCCTGAGAATCTTTGGAAAAGGATGAAAGCCCCGTTCTAACTGTCAGGCAATCGCACACCACACCCTGCAGCCCCAGGTTCATTTTTTTTTTTTTTTTGCAAAGCCACAGACTGGCTTATCTTTAACAGCTAACACCTTTTATTTAAACTGACCACAGATTTAAAACATAGACCCTTAGAAGACAGCCTTGTATTACCCCATAAACAAAAATCCAGGCCCCTCTTGTTATAAACGAAACAGATGTAAGAAGACATACAACAAAATAATATTAAATTTGATGACGACTTCTGTCTGCCAATGCCTCTGGGCTTAAGACCATCTCTCTTGTGTGTGAGCAAAAGGGAGGCCAGCCAGTGCTGAAGAGACCAGCATCAATGCTAATGTAAGTGGTTTCCCTTTACAGAACAGAAGGTTTGAAAGAGGATTGGAAAGGGAAGCATGTGTTTCAGTGTGTGGACCATGTCTGTGAGCCACCTCAAATGCTGTCTACCAGCCCTCCCCACCCTCTTTTTGGTGGGTTTGGGAGTGCAATCTCACTACATAGCCTTGGCTGACTGGAACTTGCCATGTAGACCAGGCTGTCCTTGAACTCACAACAGTCCTACTGCCTCGGCCCCTCCGGCATGAGGACAGTTGAGCGCTACCACACCTGGGTTACAAGCTTCTCTTTGAAGCTCTTTTTGTTTTGTTTGAGAAAATGACCTTGAACAGTCTGACTCCTCTGGAGAAGACACCCGTGCCCTCTAGCATCCTCCTCCTACCTTGGAAGTACCCCATCCAGATCTTCTCTGGGTTATCCACACTTCTAAACCCAAAGCTCTCTTGACCTCACACCACGGTATTCCTGTAAGCTTTTCTCTGCTTACTTTGAAAATGGGATCAAGGGTGGCTGTTTTTGTTCTGTTGCCTCTTTTTTTGGTGGGAGACATGTTTCACCCTTATGGTGGCTTTCTTTATTCCTCCCACATGAGCCCGTATCATAATTCAATCTACATGTATTGTGACACTGGTGGGACTTGGTGAAAACTATTCCTTACCACACAGGTGGACATGGAATTATAGGTAGGTGTAGATTATGTCTCTTCACCCCTGATGTACACTAATAGGCCAGACATGGGTTACCTGTGGGGGTAATTACTTGGAATGAAGGTGTGTATGTGAACAAAAGCCACATAAGGAAGAGGGAATCATCTTCTCAGAGACAGCCCCAGCCATCTACAATGGCCTTCAAGCTCTGTCTGTACACCCCTTATATTCACAAAGTCCCAAATCTCAGAATCACCAACCAAGAAATGGGAGAAACTGGGACACCGCAAGGAGAAGCCCCATATACCCATTTACCCACCAAGCTCGGCACGGTACTCACCCCTCTCCTCAGCTCCCACCCGATTCCCCACCCCCCAGAGCTTTGTTCACCCCATCCCTGCTACCTGTGAACCAATAAAGATGGATGGACTTGTCATGGTTTGTGCTTGGCTCTCAATGGACCTCTTGACAACACAGCCTCTGACTTTTCTGATTCTGGGAACACCTTTCTATTTGTATTGTTCGCACTCTGTCACAGGTGGCATGGGCCGTGACTAATTACCTTGGATCCATAGAGGTAATAAGGCTGGACATTGGCGGGTTTATCTCGTTGTGGTTCTTGGGTGAAGGGGATGGCAGTTCGGACAAAACTAGAAGAAAAGAGACAGAGAAGCAGTGAACTGGGTCCCAGAGACGTCTTTCCAGGGACGGGAGACTGCAGTAGCATGCCCCCCCCCCACACACCCCTCATCCCCCCACCCCCGGCCACTCCAGCTGCAGCATGTCCTAGATGGCTGCCTACAGAGCAGCTGCATCCCTCTGACTACTGTGAGCTTTCCCATTCTTCTTGAAAAAAGGGGAAACTTGGAGCCCAGGAGGCACGAAAGTCAGGGCGTGCTAGGTCTGAAGATGGCCTTCTCTGGGGTTTCAGTTTGGTTTAAACGCTTAGTCAGTAAACTCTCTGTAAAGAGCCAGGCAGAAAATCCTTCAGCTTTGCAGGCCAGATGTCTCTACAGCGAGGACTCAGCTCTGCCCCTGAGCATGAACACATCACAAACAACGGCACGCCAGTGAACATGCCTAAGTTCCAGCAGAACTGCGAGTTCGAAGTCATCTTCAGGTCATGACTATGCCTCTTTGGATTGTCCCCTAACCACCCGTTAAAGATGGCGACACTGGGCTGGGGGGATGGCTCAGCCGTTAGGCACTTGCCACATCAGCACGAGGACCAAAGTTGGGATCCCTAGATCCCATGGAAAAATGCTTGAGGGGTGTAGCTGCTCCCCTACAGTTCTAACCTCAGAAGGTAGAAGGTGAACTCAGGGGATCCCCAGAGGAGGGCAGTGAGGCAACCTAGCTGAAGAAGCTAAGGGTTGACTGAGAGAGCCTGTCTCAATGAATCAGGTGGAAGAGCGACTGAGGGAGATTCCTGTCATCAACCCGGGGCTTCCATGTAGGTGCTCATGCACATGCATGCACACCCACATACTTGTGTGCCCACACATATTCAAACATACATACATGTAGACAACATGCACACGCAAAAATGGGAAGGGAGGACAACGACAATGTATCTCCCAAATGAAGGTGGCCACACCATTCTCAGTACACGGGCTGTTCATAGACAGTGTCCATTCACATACTGTCGTCAGGGCTCATGACAAGAGAAGGTATAGAGTTTGGGGCCAGGCTTGAGTTTGTAGCCCTGACTCAAATGTGCCATAAAGTCACATCTTTATGAAGCTGGACTGTCTTGCTCAATGCACAGATTCAGGTACATCTGTGTGCAGAGTCTTCCCGAATCCTTCTATTCATTCAATGTGGATTCAGTTCACACCACCCTGATCCAGGCTGCAGGGGCTCAAAGACTGCACCTCCACATTCCCACCCATCCACCTGCTCTCCCTTGGTTTGTGAACTCAGGTGATAGGGCTCTGTGTGAGGAAAAGAATTAGATCTTACCTCTACTTCAGGGCCTGCCCCAGAGCTATAGGCTCCTTCTAGGAGGAGAAGTTCTACTCCGCAGAGAGGCCTGTTTTGCACTTACATGTCCAGATATGAGCATGTCCTGACAAACGTACCATGTGATCAGAGCATCATCCTTCATCAAAATCTCCCAGGCGATGCTCCTTTTACGGCCTATGGTGCCTATAGTCTGTTCCTACTGTATCTTTCATGGCTGCTGTGTGTGTGTGGGGGGTTCCCTGCATGTGTGATAGCCAGCAGGGAAACGATCCAGATGAGGTGAGAATTAAATTCGGGATTAGCCAGACTTTAGTTAGCCAGTGCTGGGTCAAAACTCCGGGAGTCTGACACCAGGTGGTTTATTTTTACACATTTAAACAGGTGAGACTGGAAAAAAGTTTCCTTGTGATAATTATCACAACAAAGCTTTAGGCATGGCTACATAGAGATTCTCAGTGCAGGTCTTTAGCAAAGCATTTGTGCCTTTTCCCACAAGAATGGGCTCTACTGACTGAGGAACAGTGCTCAGGATAAGGGCCTCGGGAAGAACAGTTTGTAATAAGCACAACAGCAAACTCTTTTTGCACAGTACAGGGGACTTCTTTCATGAGGGTGAGTTCTGTTGACGGAGAAACAATGCTCGGGATTCTGGGGGATTCGGTGAGGACTGGCTTCACAGACTAGCAAAGATTACCAGGTATTAACACATCCATCCATTCCCAGCCTTCTGGATGGAAAACAGGTGTCAGTCAGTGTCTTCTGCTGAAGAAAAAGAGCCTGCGTGTTTAACAATTCTGGTTTCTCTAGTGCTCATCTGTGAGCTTGCGCCCTCTGCAGGCTGCCTCTATCCTTTATCCACTTGTAACTCCCTTAGTGTTACCCTCATCCCTGCTTTTTAGTTAGGTAGAAGTTTTGCCCATAATAGACTTCTGCTGTTTGCCTTACTTACTCCTGCCGATATTTTACAACTCACCTCCAGCATCACCTCCTTGGAGGAAAAAGCCTACACTGAGATTTGCCTCATTCCCGGACTGGGCCAAGTCTGGTTAGAAGGCTCTAAGCCGCTGGATGGTATCTGGTTGCTCACCATGGCTCACCCCAGGACAGAGCCTATAGCAGCTCCAGATAAACACTTGTCACAGGAATGAACAGAAGTGCTAGGAACATTTAAGAGGCAATTGACCACAACCTCCTTCCCTGCCCTGCCCAATGGCCCCTGCACAGGGATGCCCTTACCGGTTTGTGGATCCATTATAGCAGTAGTTGGGGAGGAAGTCAAAGTTCAGCTCCCAGAAGACATGCAGGGTGATGCGGCCATACGGGGCAGACACATTATGATTGGCTTCTCGGAACATGGCGTCGAAGCTGTCCAGTGTCATGTGCTTACAGAGGAGTCGGTGCGTGAGGCGGTTAATCTCCAGCAGCCACTCTAGCTCCTGACAGAGAGAGAACCCGAGGCTGCTAAAGCAGTGCAGGTAACACACACACACACACACACACACACACACACACACACACACACACACACGCTGCACATTTCTTATGTCTTGGGAGACCCCCCTCAGACAACCTCTGGATTTCCCATATAAGGACTAGAACTCCCTGCAGTGGCACAGGACAATGTCCCCTCCTTCTGAAACTCTTGGGACAGGAACCTGGAAGATCTTTGACCATCTGCAGCCATGTCTATGTGCTTTCTGGTTTCCTAATCGCTGAGGGAAAAGCCTGTCTCTTAGTGTCAGCGTCATACGTGATACTGTGACTGCATTTCAGTAGAAGTTATTTCTCTGTCCTGCAGAAAATGCTAAATAGGAGCTACCCCCTACTTAGGGCTAATTATTCAGCTGGAATATGACATTTCTAAGTTTTGATCAACCATCATCAAATTTTGGCAATGTTGTATGGTTTAGCATAATTAGTACATTCTAATTTTGTATATATATATTCCAGTATTGCGCTGTAGTCCTTATATATGTGAAAATTAGAGTTTTGAGAAGATGAGGAACTTGGATTCAGATCTAGGAACTGGGCTCCAAGGTAACATTCTTAAGTACAGTCAAAACCATTGGAAGCCGGGAGGTGGTGGTGCATGCCTTTAATCCCAGCACTCAGGAGGCAGAGGCAGGTGGATCTCTGTGAGTTCGAGGCCAGCCTGGTTTACAGAGTGAGTTCTAGGGTAGCCAAGGCAGAAAAACCCTGTCTTAAAAAAACAAAACAAAAAAATTACCATTGGAATTTTTAAAGGAGGTGTGTGTGTGTGCGTGTGTGTGTGTGTGTGTGTGTGTGTGTGTGTGTGTGTGTGTGTTTTAGGGATAGAATGCCTCCTCTTTTGGACTGCAGGTCCTGAGTCACCCAAGGCACCTGTAGTCTGTACTCAGCCCCAATGACCAGGAACTTGTGTGTGCCATAGGCTCTGATCATTTGGAGTCCCACCTTCAGGCAGAGGGCAAGCTCAGAGTTCAGGTTTGCAGAGTGGGATGCTGTGTTTGTTGGGTAATAAAATGACGAGGAAACCCTTCTGCTTGGGTTTCATGTCTTGTTGTTCTGCAACTTGTCAATCATGATTATCCAAAAGAACCAAAGTCCAAATAGGGAGAAGAAAGCTCAAGTTCTGGGGCACCTGAGGCCACTCTGGCCATGCTTTGGCGAAGCCAGCTTTACACAGTGGTACCATTCTTCCTGTTACAGAGGGGAGAATCAGAAGCTGAGAAGGCCAATAACATGCCCAAGGCTACACAAAGACTATAAAAAAGTGCTTGGGATGGCATTCTGGGTCTTTGGATTCCAAATCATGAGTCTTTGATCTCTTTGATACAGCTGCCTAGAGAGATGCAAGAGGTTGGAGGTCCTTTGAAAGGGGAATGTGATATAAAACCAGTCTGTATATTCTAAAACCATATTGGGATGGCATGGGCCAGCTTTCCCAGGGAGCTCAGTGAGTCACTGGCCACAAAGATGTGGCTCCCTTCTCACCAGCCACACCCCCTGACCTGACAAGTCCACTTTGGTAGGGTGAAAGCCTCAGCCCACACTTCTGACCCTGCAGCTTGTGCTCTGGAATCAGATTGCATGGCTGTAAAGTGGGGATGCAGCTTAAAAACTGCAAACACTAATGGCAATGGGGCCAGGCAGGCCAAGAACAGGAGCCTAACTGGGAAGGAAAAGGCAGTCTTAGAGGATGGGTTATCTGTGCAGAGTGGAGAACCCATCTTACAGGGCCCAGAGGTTGGGTTATCTGTGCAGAGTGGAGAACCCATCTTACAGGGCCCAGAGGATAGGTTTTCTGTGCAGAGTGGAGAACCCATCTTACAGGGCCCAGAGGATGGGTCATCTGTGCAGAGTGGAGAACCCATCATACAGGACCCAGAGGACGGGTTATCTGTGCAGAGTGGAGAACCCATCATACAGGGCCCAGAGGATGGGTTATCTGTGCAGAGTGGAGAACCCATCTTACAGGGCCCAGAGGATGGGTTATCTGTGCAGAGTGGAGAACCCATCTTACAGGGCCCAGAGGATGGGTTATTTGTGCAGAGTGGAGAACCCATCGTACAGGGCCAGACCTGGTACTTTGACACTCTGTGGTTGTTGCCATGATACAACAGACTAGGGATGGCAGACCTTACGTATTCCAAAAGAATGCGAAAACTTGGACTTCAAGCATGGAATGGAAGTTAGGAAAAATGTTCCTGGCCTCTGTACCAAGAAGAAAATGAAGGGCAGAGATACAGATTCAGCTCTCTGCTTCCATCTCTTGGGGTGGAGCTGGCTCCTGCATCTCTGTTCCCATTTGCTGCGGATGGGTAACATGGCAACAAATGTTACTGGTAACTGCTAATGACTTCATTTCTAAGGTCACTGAGCCCTTTTAGCACACTGCTTGGGCTACCCTGTTTGGGGGAAGATAATGAGAGCTGGGGAACAGGCTTGTCCTACGGCTCTAAGATTTTAAGTTTCATACACTTGTGTTAGTGTTAAAAGGATGGACATAAGGAGACAGTACTCAACTCTGCTCATGTTGGGACTGAGACACAAAAGCAAAACGGGAAAATAAAACAGCCAAATGGGCAGCGTTGAGGAACTAGTGGACCGAGAGTGGGAATGAGGAGAAAACGGGGCTAGCCACACTAGAGCGACCATTGGGGGTCAGGGAGATGCCAGTAGACTTCTGAGAATTAAACACAGCAGGGACTGGTGGGTCAGGAGGCAGGTGGGTCTGTGATGCTGACTGCAGGTTCAGGGGAGCTGGGCCGGTTTACACGAGTCTGCAGTCAGAACTGGGAGATGGCTGCCATCTGGGAATGCTAGTCTGGTGCTGTCAGAGGTCCTGGAATCAAGATTTCAAGTACACCAGTAGCCAAAACAAAGCATAGCCCACAGCCTGCCAGCCTGTAGCGTCTCGCTGAGATTCCATGCTCAGCACGCTTGCACAACAAGGTGACGGACTCCCCAAGTCACAGCAGGGCCTATCTCTTCACACACAGTGACTTCACACACATTTTTCCAAGAGTTTTGAATGTGGAGGGCAAGGGCACATTCCTCGGTTTGTTTAGCGAAGGCCCACAGGAACCATGCCTACCCCCCAGGAGATAGGCTCCCTAGGGGATCCTTCCTAGGCCTCACGGAAGAGGATGTTCTGGGTGGGGATCACGGCCTCATCTGATTAACAAGGGCTTTCACTGAGTGTTTTTGTTTTGTTCTAGCCAAGAGAACATCCAGTGTCTTCCAGGCAGTGGGAAGTGGCCATGGACACCTGCCTCCCAGACATGCTCATTAGTAGAAAACAAAAATATATAGATGGACAAGAGAAGGAACTCCAACTCCCACCTCTTGAGAGATAAGCACTGAGGACATTTGAATGTGTACAAAACAGAACTGCATCTCCCAAGATAAAGGCGGCTAAGTGATTTCAGGAATGTGAACTATTCTACGGTTTTTCATAAGTGACTCAAGATTCAGGTGAGTAAGTGGAACACATCCTGCTAAGAGATGGTGTAGATAGTCCCTCCCCCCACACTCTCAGAGAACACTGTAACCCCATAGTGATTTTTCTCTTAAAAATAATAAGCTATTACTTATTAAGTGTTTATCAAGGTACTGGTCTCTCCTGTGGCCTTCCAATGACTCTAATATCTCCTTCACTTTAGAGGTGGGGATTCGTGAAGATATAGAACTTGCCCAAGATCACAGAGCTAGTAACTGTCAGGGACGGGACTGGGCTAAGTCTGTCTGAGCCTGGTGACCTAGTTCAATGCCCTTTATGCTATCTCTTGGAGAAACAATTGGCAGGGGGCAATTCCAACTGCTGTTTTCTAGAAGGGGACAGGTTATTCCTGACTGTGCAACAGGGACAGACGCAAAATGAAAATGCAGGGTCGTGTTCAAAACTGTTCACCATTTCATGATGAGGACACAGCAGAACAACCAACCAGCTGCAGAGCCCTTTCAGGCCCTCAGCTACAGCATGCCCTTCAAGTGACCTTGTGCTACTTTCTCTAGCCTATGGGGACTCTGTCTGCTTGCGCTATTCTGTAGAGCCTAAGGACATAGCCAAACAGGGATGCTCTGATCGCAAAGATACTCTCCTCCATGCCCCAGACCTGCCTGTCAGTCCATAAAGATGGTAAAATCATTTCCGTAAAATCTATTCACTCCCCCCCCTCCCAGCCACTCTGGTCAGGTGTGAAAGAAATCCCCTGCTACAACCATTTCCAACTAGGCATCAATCTGAGACATCCCTGAGGATGCCTACAGGCCCCCAGTGTCTTACCACAATCGAAGTCAGATCTTCACTCTCAAAGCGGCTGATGGCCTGGTCCAAGGATTTGTACATGGCAGCAGAAATCCGCTGGGTGATGAGTCTGTTCAAGTCAATTGATCTACCCAACAGCTGAAAGGCAGAGAGCAGTGGGGGGGGGGGGGTGTTACTTAATATCTACACAGATGTCTGACAACTCAATATGGTGTACTGATGGGAAACTGTACTAGAATTCTAAGAAGCATTACTGGGACAAGGGCTGACTATATGTAGGCTACAGATGGCATCATGAAATCTCTTCAAATGGTCATTCTATGTAACTTTTCAATCTTTGTGTATATTATATGTATGTATGGTATATGTGTAATGGGTATGCATGCTTGTGGGAGTGTGGACATGAGCATGTCACAGCATGAATGTGGAGGGGAGAGGAACTGTGGGTGTTGGTCCTCACCCTGCACTGTGTTTCAGGGCAGGGTCTCTTGTTAGCTGCTTGAGTATGCCAGGGTAGCAGGCCCTCAACCTTCTGAAGACTTGTCCATCTCCAGTCTTACTGTGACAGTGCTGGAATTATAGATGCAAGCGACTGTATCTGGCTTTGCACTGGGGATCTGAACGCAGGCCCTCATTCCTCTGAGCCATCTCCCCAGACCTTTGGTTCTGATTTTGTAAGAGAATGTCTTTGTCCTTAGGTAATACTGGCTGAGATGCGCAGGGTGAAATATCCTGACAACTGCAATTACTCATAAAAATTTTAAAGAAAATGTATGTGCAGTAACACATGCACATCCTTTATACACACATGATCGCCGTAATTTTTGTGAGAGAAGATACACACACAAGAAAGAAAAAAACCGAACTCAATATAGTGAAACACTCATCGCCATGAATCTGGCTAGACTGGAGACAGTTGTGCACCTTCCTATTCTGACTTCTCCGAAGGCTTTACATA
Source organism: Peromyscus eremicus (assembly GCF_949786415.1). NCBI lineage: Eukaryota > Metazoa > Chordata > Mammalia > Rodentia > Cricetidae > Peromyscus > Peromyscus eremicus. Next base: position 29,657,606 of record NC_081423.1, read on the forward strand.
AAACCTACTGAGGTAAAATACAACTTATTCAGGCTGTGGGAAGAGGTTTGGGGGCAAGCTCCGACCTCCGGCAAATGCTTCTACTGACACCCTAGATTCAACCCTGAGGTTCATCCTGTGTCTTCCTGTGTTCGATTCATAGTTTCCAGGGAGCAGTAGCCACCTGAGCAGTGGCCTACTTTGTGTCCTCATGGGAGTGATTTTAAAAGCAAGCACACAAAGAGCTGATTAAAGGGCGGGAAAATATAGCTTAAGATAATTTCCACTGGGACCCACATGGGTATTATTGTAGATGTTATGAAGACAACAGCAACCATTTACTGAGTACCTGCTGTGTCGCTATGTTTTGCTAGGTGCTAAGTGATTCCTCTTAAGTATTACCTATCATAGGATAAATTTCCTACTAACAGATCAAGGTCCCACAAGGGGGTCCTGTGGCTAACTCTGGTGGCACTGCAACTGGTAATGCTCGTCTACTGAGTCTTGCTTTTTCTCTTCTGTGACTGGACACTAGCCATGGATGTCCAAGGCTTTCAACAGATTCTTTACTGTTCCTCTCAGCATCTTCTTGGCCTCAGCTCTGTTCCGTCACAGAGACGAAGGACCACAAAACCACCACACAGGGATCACGGCACACAGGCTGGTTTGCTACCTGTTTGGCCACCAGCGGGGAGGGTTTGCGGGTCTGTGGTGGTACATGTTGTGCCTTTCTAGCTCAGATTAGCATTTTACAGAGATGGGTGTCCTTGTCCCCAGCAAGTGTTTCCCCCATGTCTGGGGACAAATGTTAACAGAAACCATGGCATAAAAACAAACCAGTTTTGACCTCTCACTGAGCTTGATGCAGTTCATTTAAAGGGGTTGCAGCCCTTTTTGTTTATTTCAGGGGTGGTCTACCTGTCTCTGTGTGATAGTGGTGATGAAGAAAGGGGTCTGTCTACTCAGGATGGCAGGCCATGGTGGTCACTGCTTCTCAGGGGCTGGCAGAGGGGAGCCAGGAAGTCTACAACCTGCACCAAAGGATGCTCACTACTGTATGTAAGGTTTTGAGGCTGCTACATCTGGGTGCAGACCCAAGGCAGACAGGAAAGTCCAGACTATCTCCAGAGTCTGTTCCTCCCACCCCTCCCCATTATGGCTTTCTCCCACCGTACCTGGACATGTCTCTGTTTTAGCAGCGTCTCATAGCGGTTGGATGGTGGGTACGGAATGATCACTCCATAATTCTTACATTCAGCTCTAAAACGTTTATCCAACAGGACACTGGAAGGGAGCAACATGAAACAGGTTGGCTGAACATGGTGGCAAATGGTTTCTCAACAGCTCAGCCACCTTTATGCCAGACCACGGGGTCCACCCGGGAAACATGATCTTAAATATCTCAAACATAGCTGTGTCTGCTCTGGATATGATTCCCTGCATTTCTTTCTGGCCACAGGAGCTCAATATGTGAAATGGAATTTCTAAGTTAAAGACTGGCAACCCAGGGTGGAGACCATCATTCTTTTCTTCACTTTTGACAAAAATTGAGTGTGTCCTTAGTATATCCCAGTGATAATTCTAGGTACCAGGGACAAGGTCCTTCCTATCCTCAGTGTACTGACTTTCCAGTGGATAGATTGATAGAGCAAGCAAAATGATAGAGGAAACTGCTGTGGGATGTTCTGTATGGCAAATGTGTTGCTGATTAGTCAATAAATAAAACACTGATTGGCCATTGGCTAGGCAGGAAGTGTAGGTTGGACAAGGAGGAGAATAAAGCTGGGAAGTGGAAGGCTGAGTCAGAGAGACACTGCTAGCCGCCATGATGAGAAACAGCATATGAAGATGCCGGTAAGCCACAAGCCATGTGGCAAGGTATAGATTTATAGAAATGGATTAATTTAAGCTGTAAGAACAGTTAGCAAGAAGCCTGCCATGGCCATACAGTTTGTAAGCAATATAAGTCTCTGTGTTTACTTGGTCGGGTCTGAGTGGCTGTGGGACTGGCAGGTGAGAGAGATTTGTCCTGACTGTGGGCCAGGCAGAAAAACTCTAGCTACAGGAAACAAAATGGTTTGAAATAGGAATCATGTGCACAGTGTTTACCATTGACTAGATAACACATACCTATATATATAAACATATACACACAAACTCATATATACACATCACATACAGATACAAACACACACACACACACACACACACATGCACATGGACACACACACACACACACACACACACGCCCATATATGCATACACATATGGTTATTTTCAGTGTCACAACAATCATGTGTACTATTTTATCCTCCACATTGAGATCAATAAAACAGGTTCATTTGGAGTTAAGAATTATGAGAAGTCTCTGCATGGGGGTTTTGTGGGACAGAAGCTGAATGGAAATGATAAGGCCAGGGTAAGGTTATTGCACACAAAATAAGCTTGTTCTGTTTGAGAGAAGGAAAGTCAGTCGGGGTGGATAAAGGGAAGAAGGTTTTTGGGAAAACAGGTTCATTACATCAGTCTATAGGCCAGATCTTGTGGGACCACAGAACCCTTATAGAGAGGCAGGATGGATAAACTGGAAGCCATTTAAAGGTTTTAAGTGGGAAGGAGACATATTAAACTTGCACTGTACAAAGTAGCAGCCACCAGCCACAGTGCCTATGGAATGCCTTAAATGAGGCAGGTCCAAACTGAGGTCCACTGCCATATACACATGAGATTTACGAGGCCTTGGAGAAAACAGAGAAACAGAGATATCTCTTTAATAATATTTACACTGATTCCATGTTGAAATTTTAGTGGCTTCTGCTTGTTGAATTAAATAAAACATATTATTAAAATGTCAGCTGTTTCTTTCCCTCATTAAAATACGGCTGCTAAAATACTGAAGAGGGCATAGGTTGCTCCCATTTGTGGCAGCATTTCATTTCAGATGGATGGGATTGGCCCGTGCTACCCTTTCTGCCTAGAGCTTTCTCTCAATTTCCCAGCTTCTTCCAATTTCCACCCCTTTGAAAAGCTCGCACCTTGCAGGGAAAGTTGTTGAGGGCTATTTTTTCTTTCTTTCCTTCCTTCCTTTCTTTCTTTCTCTTTTTGGTTTTTTTGAGACAGGGTTTCTCTGTGTAGTTTTGGTGCCTGTCCTGGATCTTGCTCTGTAGACCAGGCTGGCCTCGAACTCACAGAGATCCACCTGGCTCTACCTCCCGAGTGCTGGGATTAAAGGCATGCATCACCACTGTTCAGGTGAGGGCTATTTTTCAAATGGGGATATATATTTTTAAAGATGAATTTTTATCTCTCTGTGTTGCGCGCGCACACACACACACACACACACACACACACGCATGCACGCGCACACGCACACATGCGTGTGCGCATCTGTACCTGTGAAAGCCAAAACTGGGCAATGGATTGACCTGGAGTTACTGGTGGTTGTGAACTATTTGATGTGGGTACTGGGAATTGAACTCAGGCCCTCTGGAAGACCATCAAGAGCTCTTAGCCACTGAGCCATCTCTCCAGCTCCCAAGATGAGGAAAATTTACTAAATGTAGAGAGTCCTCAGGAGGTGACATGCCTGAGCTTGTTTACACAGACAATATCAGCATATTCAGGACCAGCACTGTCTTAGAAACGCTGCCCTCCTTGCTGAAACTGCATCCTACCTGATCTGCCCACACCTATGAAGCAACAACTTAGCGATGCATGTATCTTTGTGCTTTCTCTCTGCTTATCGTTTAGAAGTCATTCCCTTTAGTCAGTGCAGATCCTGTGTAATCATCTCGTGTGCACTGCATGTCAGCTCCTATCTGAAATGGGTCAAGCCTGTTAGAGGAGAATGGAGCCAATCACTTCCATGGGGGGCGGGGGGGGGGGGAGCAAGTGAGCTAGGGACTCGCTCTTGGGATTGCTGATTGATCCATCCGGACTTCCATCGAGAACCACAATACTTTTATATAAATGCATTTTGCTTCGTGATAGTACCATTGCACGTTTTTTAAAACCCAGGAATTCATTAGGGACGGGGTGGGGGGAGCGGGGGTGTGAGTTAAATCAGTATCTTCCAGGAAATACCGATACGCCTAAAAACCTGACGCATCTCCAACTCAAACTTCTCCACACGCCCATCCTTACACACTTTAAATACATTCTCTGTGGATTTATATTTTCAAAGAGTGAAGTTGAAAAATAAAAATCAAGTCAAGCTGTGCTTCTGAAACCATTTCGTGGCAGTATATCCCTCTCCAGGATCTTCAAGGTTTATGGTGCCAGGGCACGCAACCCGCCCTCTAGTGGCCTGGATGGGCCACTGCCATGGAGTAACTAAAGCTTCTCAGATGCCAGGTGAAGGCATGCAAGCTATTATTTTTGTACTTCCCCCACCAAGGCTTTGACAAGAAGTTCCCTTTGCCTGCACACTCTGGACCCATCCTTCACTTTGTTTTACTTAACTCCCTAGACACTGCTTCCTTAAGATGGCCTTGACCAGCTCAGGTTTACCATGTATTCATGAACTTCATTACTTTCCTTCTGTTGAACTGTAGACCTCATGGAGTATTTGTACACTATCTACCTATTCTCCTTTACAATGTGTTTCAATGCCTGGACCCATGGAAAGTGCTCGATTTTCCTGAAGTTCTGAACAAGGGAGAAGAGGGACTCCCATCTTCCAGGCACCAGGCTGATTAAAGGATGCTGTGTACAGCCTAGGCTCCCCTACCTGCCGGCCATGGCTTTGTAGTAGGCGAAGATCTGGTCTGCCAGCTTGTAGACAAACTGATCAAAACACAGGTTCACCTGGTGAAGAGAAAGCAGGGAGGTCAGTGGTTCCTGTCTGGATTAATTGCAGAAACACGGACAGTTGGGCGGGCTCTGGGGCAGGGTTGACAGAAGTGCATTCTGGGGCAGCAGGCTGGCTTTGACAGAAGGTAAAGAAGCAAGCACCTGTGGCCTTGCAGAGGCCAGGAGTTTGGCCCTTTGCTTTCAATGTCTTCAGTTAGTTACTGGAAGAGCCAAAGTTCAAAAGGGCCCCAGGAACCAGTCCCCCACTGCTCCCCGATTGCTCAGGTAACGCAAAGGAAACCGCCCCCTCTCAGGACCTGATTACCCCTAGCAGCCCGCTAACCCGAAGACTTTGTCTCCTCCTTGTATTTGATTTTCCTTGCTCTGCAGAGTTAATTTTGAGAATGTCCTTAGAAACAGAAACGTCCCTTTCTTTAAGTTTTCCTTAAAATCTGTCTGGTTTTTAATGTACAAAGTCTTGCACGACAGTGTTTCATGATATCCACAGGAGACTATGAAGTTCGGAAGGAGGGCAAGGTCATACCCGACATGGAACATCACAGCCACATCTTCCATTAATGACCAGAGAAAAAAGTGGCCGAAGTGGGACTTGAAAGAGACCGGGCTCTGGTAACAGCAGAGCATGAGACAGAGCGAAAGGAAGGGATCAATCTTTGATTCCTCTCGTAAGATGATGTCTTTATTTAAAGGTTTCTGTACCTATTATTTGACACCCACTATATTACACAGAGCAAAACCCACAGTGGGTGCTGTGCATGGTACCAGTTTTACACCCATGGTGCTGGCCTCATACCCAGGTACCGGAGGCCTCCTGCCAGGGCCTCTGAACTTCATGATCCTCTAGAGATAAGGAATCTACAGGGTCAGAGTAGGAGTGTTCATTTAGACCCCCTGTCCCCTTTCTAGAACCAACTCTGAATTCTTGCCCAGATATTCCCAGCCCACTCAGAGGCCTCAGGGTCTTTTCCAGAGCTCACGACCGGCCTCTGGAGTAGTTTGATGGCATCATTTGCAAGCCAAAGTGTTTATGCACGTGAAGGTCCTTGAAACCCTTCATGGTGTATAGCACAGACTAGGGATGCGGAGAGAAAGGAGTGGACCATTGTACACTCTTATGTGTGACAGCCACAGCAATCATGAATATTGGTCCCCGGAGTCACTGACAGCCCCAGCTGCGAAGCACTGGACAAGCCCGGCATCTTGAGAGACTACAGGAATGAAGGAAGTGTGTCACTTGCCTCGGCTTCAATCTCATCATAGAGGAACTGCTTTTTGAACTTGGTGAGAGCATAGTAGGCACTGTCGTTGTACAGATCCAAGGGGTAGAGGACGTACCTGGGAGGGAAGACAAGTGTCATGGGGGGCGAGGTACACTGGCCTGGACAACAGGAGGCGTGGGCCGTGAGGCCGACGGCTTGGAGTTGAAGACAACTTTCCGCCCCTCCCCCTGTTCCCAGTGCCTCCATTTAGGAAGGACTTGCTCTCCAGTCTGCACACAGATATTAGAAGCCCATGATGCTAATGAATCCCCTGGTCTGAAAATAGCCTAGGATAGCACTTCTTGGTTCCTAGAGATGATAATATCCCCAGCATGGCGGCTAGGAGATGGACAAAGGTGTGAAGGGCAGGTGGGCTGAGGCCCTGGGGCGGAGTACGATGCCTCACCTCTACTCAGCAGCTTCTACAAAAGAGGTCAGTGGCAAGCCCTCCTCCCACTCAGCCCCAGGAGCTCCCTGGTTGGCCCAATCCTGCCTCTTACTCCATCATGGAAGGCTCTTTGGTTTCCAGGATATGGTCGGTTAGAATCCAGGGCATGGACATCTCAATGGGGAACTGGATTCGCCGGCCCATGGTTAACTCCAGGAAGAATTCTCGGAACCAGAGCTGGGAGAGGTCACAGCACTGTTGTAGGGCTTCTGGAAGTACAGGGAGAGAGAGCGAGCCTTGACCAAAGAGAAAGCGCTCACACGTCACAGCGTTTGCTGTCCATTGGCTGGCACTGCTACTGACGTCAGCGCGCTAGGTGCATGGCAGGCACGTCATCTTCAGCCCTTCCCTGATCTTGCTGTCTTGGGCCTGAAGCCAGCTTAGTAGCATCTGTGGTGAATGGCATCTGCCAGCTTCTGGGACAGGGCAAGTTATGGGGGAAGGGGTGGTGACGTCTCAAACATTTGTCTTCCCCCCATTTCCACTAGCCCCCCCCAGAGCCGTCCTACAGAAGTGTGATTTACATACAAACAGTGTTTTTAGAACACATCCATCAGTGCTCACTTTCAAGGAAGCTTGGCTCCCTCATCTCCTGTGTGTGGTAATTCTGGATCCCTTCCTGTTTGGAGGTCTTGAAAGCCCAGCTTAGGTCCTTCTCTAATGGAAAGGCCTGGACTGTTTTTCACAGGTGCACTGAGACTCCCATGTCACTGGGGTCCTACTTGTCTTTACCCTGCTCCATCCAACCTCTCAGAGAAGAGGAAGAAGAGGGCACGGGACTGAGGTGCAGCCTGGAAACCTCCCCAGCTAGGAGCAATGGGTACAACAGAGTTTATAGCCATTCTGGCCAACAAAAGGCTGATCCAGAGCACACTGGGCTACAGGTGTGCATCCTTGATGATTCTCTCTCCTAACTACCCACAGGCTAATGCAGAGCACGCTGAGCTACAGACATGCATCCTTGTTTGATTCTCCCTCCTAAGTAGCCACAGGGTGATCCGGTGCACACTGGCTACAGACGTGTATTCTTGTATGATTCCCCCTCCTAACTAGCCACAGGCTGATCCGGGGCACACTGGCTACAGACGTGTATTCCTGTATGATTCCCCCTCCTAACTACCCAGAGGCTGATCCGGTGCACACTGGCTACAGACGTGTATTCTTGTATGATTCCCCCTCCTAACTAGCCACAGGCTGATCCGGGGCACACTGGCTACAGATGTGTATTCCTGTATGATTCCTCCTCCTAACTACCCACAGGGTGATCCAGTGCACACTGGCTACAGACATGTATTCCTGTATGACTCCCCCTCCTAACTAGCCACAGGGTGATCGGTGCACGCATCCTTGTTTGATTACCCCTCTGTTGTTTGTTGTTTCTTTGGCTCTTCTGTGGGGACCCGCCACCCAGCTTCCCAATAAATTACACACAGAGGCTTATGCTTACCCATAAATGCCCGGCCTTAGCTTGACTTATTTCCTAGCCAGCTTTCCTTAACTTATCCTGTCTACCTTTTGCCTCTCAGCTTTCTTATTCTCTTACTTCTATAAATCTTACTCTGTGGCTTGCTAGGTGGCTGGGTGGCTGGCCCCTGAACTCCTCCTCCTTCTCTGGCTCCGTGATCTCTTCACTCCATCGCTTTTCTTCTCCTTCTATTTATCCTCTCTTCCTGCCAGCCCCGCCTATCCTTTCTCCTGCCTCGCTATTGGCCATTCAGCTCTTTATTAGACCATCAGGTGTTTTACACAGGCACAGTAACACAGCTTCACAGAGTTAAACAAATGCAACATAAACAAAAGTAACACACCTTAAAACAATATTCCAATACACCCCTCCTAACTAGCCCCAGGGTGCTCTGGTGCACACTGGCTACGGATGTGAATTCCTGTATGATTCCCCTTCTACTAGCCACGACTGTCTACCAGACAAATTCATTTGGTCAGAATGGGTGCAACAGAGCCTGGCCTTTCCTACCTCCCAAGTTTTCCTTTTTGTTGTTTTTAAACAATTCTTTTGTCCCTGGGAGCAAAATGTGCCTCCCCTGTGGCTCATGACTCCGTCTCTCTACAACTTCCAGCCCTACCGCCTTGGTTGCCCTGGGAGACGGCTGGCCGTCTTCCTGCAGAGGCTTACCGCTGATGTTGAGCAAGTGTGTGAAGAAGAAGGACTGCTTGTGGAAGTCCTCTATGGCCAGGACGATGGGTCCGTCCAGGCTGCTTCGGAGTGTCTTCTTGGAGCCGCTCTTGTCAGCGATGAGCGACTCCAGCATGGTACGGACCATGTAGAGCTTGAAAAGAAGGGGAGAGAAGGTCAGGGTGGCCCTCCATGCTGAGGGAGAAGCTGCCTTCCCTTCCTACCTCCCTTGTTCTTTTTTTCTACTCTTAGAGAGAACTGCCTTAAGGAAGCACTGATTTAGGCAGAGAACCGGATTTGGAGCGCTGGAAAGCTGCTCTCTCCTTGCTGTTCTGGGGCCCAGCACATGCCAGGCAAGCATTCCATCACTGAGCTTGCCACCCGCCCTTGCCAAAACCTCCGAGAGGCAGACTAACCAGCTTTGGAACGTTCTCTGCCTAGGGCCCACAGTGCCCCTCGGTGGATCTGACAATGGCAGGGAGGTAAGGCCCATGAAAGGTTCCTGCCTGCCCTGCTTAACCAAGGGTATGGACATCCATGTCACGCTACAGTCACTCTCTGATTTCCCAGATGACCATGGTAACCGCATGGATGGGGCACTGAACCAGGAATCAAAAGAGCCAGGTTCAAAGCCAGGCACTGCCATTGACTTGCTGTGTGACCTTAGACGACAAAAGCCTCCACTCTGGGCTCCAGTTGCCTGAATCTAACAGGAGGAATTGGACCAGATAAGTTCTCAACCCAGTCTTCTCAGCTCTAACATTCAGAGGAGGAGTTATGCCACAGATAAAGCTCAAAACAGGACCCCCTCCCCGCCACCACCTTGCTTCTGATCCTCAGTGTTTTGAACCGGTCAGTGAATGCTGGCGCCCTCTGGTGGCTTGGGCTGCATTTCACAGCCTTCCAAAGATTCTGGGTGGAACGCAAGTTAACATCCATACTTACACAGGGGGGCTACAAGACACTCAACTCCTGCTAACAGAGTGCCCTACATGCAAAGGGCCCAAGGGCAGCAGGGTTGTTCGTTCTGCTAATCTAGATTTTTTTTTTTCCACACCATTTGTCTTTGAGTCTGAGGATTGGAAAGGGCCTTGAAGCCAGGCTAGTCTGTTCCTGCGGCCTCCCGCAGTAGGCACCCCAACCAACCCAGCCAGGCGGTGTTATACCAGGGATCGGCAGCCTCTTCGGCCCTGTGTGCCACCAGTGGGGTGAAACAAAGCCCTCGGGGACCACTGGCAGGCCTAAGACATAGATAGGAGAGAAGGAAGAGGGAGTGGGAGGGCAGGAGAGACAGGGAGGAGGGAGAGAGAGAAAGAGAGAGAGAGAAAAAGCGAGAGGTATTGTATACAGTGGGAAAGCCACCAACAACTGCAGGGGCCACACGTGACACGCTCCTCCGACCTCCCAGCAACCACGCTACGCTCTGCTGCTTCTGGATGGGCCCGAGGGTCTCACCCACCGTGGGCCTGGCAGTCACAGGTCTGCATGCCGTGACACCCTGTGCAGGGTCCCCTCCGTGGGGAAGGGATGACCACTGTGGCTGGTTTCCTAGATAGTCCACCCTCTATGAACCTGTCAGTAGGCCTGTCTCCCTCTCTATCGGAGTACAGTGCTAACCATGAGCTCCCCCAAAGAAAGGGGGCTGTGGTGACTGGATTCACACCCAGCTCTAACCACTAGAAAAGTGGGGTCATTCTGAACAGTGTCAAGTCTCTAGCTAACTGTATTAACTCAACAGGCATTTAATCCACCGGGACAGGCTACTCCGTCCGATGCCTACATCTGCTGCCTTCTGAGGGCTACCTTGGAGCCCTAGGGTGGACATCAGGAGACCTGGGTTCTTGTCCCACCTCTACCTGGCACTCATCTTGTGACTTGGACAAGTCACTTCCCCTTTCTGGACCTCAGTTTCCCCATCTGTGATGGGGGGGAGGGGTGAGTTTACCTCTCAGCACTCTTCCAGCTCTGGGGCTGTCTAGGAGTCAACTAAACATGTCTGTGCTATCAGTCTACCCTAGTGGCACCTGGGGGTAGGGTTTAGCTTTTGGTAACTGACCGACTTGCAGTTCTCAAATATCCACAAAGATGCATGCTCTCTCTCTCTGTCTTCTTAGTGTCTATAACCCCTCCATCTTTCTCTCCTTGCTTCTCTCAGATCTTGTCTTCATCTACCTCTCAGGACTGAGAGAAATGCCTGAGAGTCATTCAGCCACACCAGGGCACTTGGAGTTAGAAAGCTTTCTAACCTCCAAATACTTCAGAACTATAAAGGCTTCTTTGGGGTGTCCCACATGCAGAAGACAAAGTCTGCGCACACTGGTCCCTGGAAACTGCGAGGCTGGCTAACGGAAGTGATAAGAACCCTGCCAAACACTCACCTGCCCCTGCTCAGCCCCAGCCCTGCCCAGACACGGACACACACAGAAGGAGGGGGCAGAAAGGGCCTCAGATGGCCCGCTTCAGGTGATCCAGAGCAGAGACGGGCTTGAAAGGTCCTATAAGGAGGAGCTTCCAGCTTGGGGCTTCTGGAGCCTGCAAGACCCTGACGGTTACAGTAAGACGCATCTGTTTTCAAATACCACAGAAAGGAGACCGGGAAATACCTTTTCCTACATTGGCAGTAAGGACTTAACTCCGTGATTGACTCTTTTTCCCTCCATGCAATTTTAAGACTGTCCTGGATGAACACAGACATCATCTTATTGAGGAAGTTCCAGCTGGGAACTCAGGGTATTTCTGACAACCAGACTGTCTCTAAGGGGAGGAGGCCTGCCAAGCTTGTGGGTTGTCTCTGGAAAGGGCTGGAAAAATTAGGAAAGTGTTTTGTTGGCAACGTGATCTCATCCAAAGTTTTCGTTTTTAGAAGATAAGCAGAGCTGAGAGGTTAAGATGCTTGCCCAGGAACATACAGCAAGTCAGAGGCAGAACTTGTAAGTTCCCATGCCGGGATGCCACTCTAGGTGAGGGGGCTGTGGTCACTAAAATACATAGACCGATGTTCATGGACTCCATGTTGGACCCCTCCTGCTCTGCAGAATGTGAGCTTTGCAGGGCTTGGAGATGGCTGGGTAGGCAGATACGGTGCTGCCCCCACTGCTCAGACTAGACAACTGAGGCACAGAGAGACCGTGTAACATGCCCAAGGTCACACAGGTGTCTAGGACTAGAACCCAGGTCTCCTGAATCTTAGACCAGTGGTCTTCCTTTTACATCAAAACAAGACATCAGGAAAAACCCAGAGCAGCTGCTTAGCCCTTCCCTTCCTCACAAGGATCCCCATCTCACTACCCCATGATTCAGCATGTTGCCCTTCCTTGGTCCAACTGGCCTGGAGTCAGAGAAGCCAGGCTGCCCCGGAACTGCTTACCTGTGTGCTGGACGGTCCCACAGCGCGGCGGGGCACCTTGATGTCAAAGCCGCCTTTGGGGTCCTTCTCCCCTCTTAAACATGGGTCATTGGGGGGCTCTCGGCCTCCCTCCCAGTCACAGATGGTCTTGCGAATCGCCTGCAGGACACTGGGGAAGGAGGAATGGGGACTTAGCCCAGGTGTCTGCAAGGCTGTTTCCAGGCCCCAGAATGTCTCAGCATCTCCTGCATTAGAGGTCTAAGTGTTTGGGATGCACATTCATTTCTGGACCCACTCAGGGATGCTGTTAGTGGTGTTAAGGTGCTTTGAACAAGTGGCTCCTGTGGCTTTGGTGGCCACTGACTACCTAAGAACTCAGCTCCGAGCCATGTGGGGGACAGGAGCCTGCAGGACCTGGGGATGGGGAGGGTGGGAGCGAGCTACAGGAACATCTCATTAGCATCACTAACTACATGGATCAAGTTTTAAAAAGAGCTTATATTTATAGCCTGTTCCTTCTACAGCATGTGTGCTGAAGTCTACACATGGATGATCTCATTTCATCATCCCACAGCCATGGATACGGTGGGCACCACGATCCCACTTTACAAACAAGGGACTGACAGCCAGAGAACTCATTTGAATAATTCACTTTTTAGACAGCAGCAGGCTTGCGTTCAAGTTCTGCATAGAAGCTTGGCTTATCACAAATGTCCACTGCCAGAGGGTCTCTGTGTTTAAAAGCCATGCTGGAAGCTGACTGAGCTACAAGGCCCTCTTCTTCCAGCCCTGCGCCCCTCGGTTCTGCAGCACCCTGAATGGGGCCATCCAAGGACCCACCTGATAAGGACATTCTTTTTCTTGCGCACTGCTTGCCGCAACGGCTCACGCAATGTCACCTGGGCGAAATCCTGCAGGGCCGCATAAATAGTGTTGCGGATGGCCTGGTTGAAGACACTCTCCATCCTTCCCATGAGCACCTGCAGGCCCTTGATCATGGCGATCACCTGGTGGGCATAGAGCAAGGTCAGCCTAGCTATCACTTATCACCATCTGCTCACTGAACTTGGCCACGCTGCAGGGAAGGGCCACTGCAGGTACCCAGAGTGTGAGGCTAGTGCCTCTAAAACTGTCAGGGGCCCGGCGGTGGTGGCGGCACATGCCTTTAATCCCAGCACTCGGGAGGCAGAGGCAGGTGGATCTCTGTGAGTTCGAGGCCAGCCTGGGCTACAGAGCGAGATCCAGGAAAGGCACAAAGCTACACAGAGAAACCCTGTCTCGAAAAACCAAACCAAACCAAACCAAAACTAAACAAAACAAAAACTGTCAGGGGCATGACTAGGTAAGAAATGGTGCCAAATACTCACAGATCAGAGCTCTGCTCTCTCCATCAGTAGTTATACTAAAGGGGAACTCCCATGCACTGTGAGTGGGCATTATGGAAAAAGGATGGGGTTTTCCTGAGAAGCTAGAACTGGAAGTACCACGTGATTCAGCCATCCTACTTCTGGGCTTAACTGAGGGCAGGGAAACCAGCATGCTAACTGTTGTACTAGTCATCACAGTCAGGACAGAATCCACTGAGGTGGTCACTGGTGGTGAGTGGAGAGAGAAACTGTGGTAGATACGCACAATGCAAGACCACACAGCCATAAAGAAGAAATTCCGCCATATGCATGACAGAACTCACCCTATTACATCGGGCACAGAACAAAACTTAAAATGAAAAAGAAAGAGGGGCTGGGGAGAGAGAGAGAGAGAGAGAGAGAGAGAGAGAGATCAGTTGGTGAAGTGTTTGCATTGCAAGCGTGAGACCCAATTTCAAACACCAGAATCCACGTAAAAAAAAAAAAAAAAAAAAAAAAAAAAAAGCGGAGCATGGTGGTGTGCTGATAGTTCCCGCATTGGGAGACAGAACAAGTTGGATTCTTGGGCCTCAACACCTAGGTAGCCTGGTCTAATTGTCAGAGTTCTGGAAGGCCACAGCAGCCAGTAATGGAGAGGTGATGGCTCCCGTGTACACGAGTGCGGCTGGCTAGGAGGGACCATGTCCAATGCTACGCCGCAGTGGGAGAGCTGCACTGCATAAGAAGCCTCACATCTCAGAATAGCTGCCAGAAAGGATTCTGAATGTTCACAGAAATAATGATTAGGAGGGATGGTTATGCAGATTAGCTGAACCGAACTTTACAAACTGTGTCCAAAATGCCGACATGTCACAGTGGACCTCCTGCATATTTATAGCCATTTGTGTTACACAAGAATAAGTGACACTTAGAAAATGATACTTATATCTTGCTACAAAACCAAGACTGTGCTTCATGAAGCAGGTCACTGTCTTTGACTGAAAGCCCCTATCTGGATCCTTCTGTTGAACAGAAAGGAATGAGGGAATGAGTGATGGGCTTACACCCCAGGCTTGTTTCTTTCTCTAAAACGCTAAAGAAATCGAACAAAATAAGAACCCAGACACCCCCAAACAAACCACCACCAACAAAAACACTAGCAATTAGGGTGAGAAACCTGGTCAGAAGGGGAGGGCTATTCCCAGAAGGAGTGGAATGCTTTTGCTGCAGTAAGGTATTGTGAAGAACACTAATAAGAGAGGCATTCAAAGGTGGTCAGACTCTAGGAGATCTGGGCTCCTGGCCAGAGGTAAAACTAAAAAAAACATTCAGACAGGGGCTAGAGAGCTGGCGTAGCAGTTAAGAGCATTAACTGCTTTTTCAGACCCAAGTTCGGTTCCCAACAACCATGTTGGGCCGCTTACAATTACCTGTAACTCCAGCCCAAGGGTACTTGATGTCTCTGGCCTCCTTAGACACTCACATGCTCATTCTCTCTCACACACAAACACATAATTCAAACACTGAGACAAACGGATAAAGAAGGGGTCGGAATAAATCTAAACATAGAGTGGGCAAGGCTGTTGGACCTGAGGGGGAATAATCTTTGCAACTTAAGACTAGGTAAAGATTTCTTAGCTAGAATCCCCCATTCACATACTGTAAAATGATAAGGTAAAAAACTGGACTCTAGCAAAATACAAAACCAGTGCTCCTCAAAAGGCATTGCCCAAAATCCAAAGAGGCAAAGTCACCAAGGAGAGAAGCAACGCATGCATGATCAAAGTCTTGTGATGAGGATACAGAAAGAATTCTCAAAATTTAATAATGAAAAGGCACAAATACAACCTTTAAAAATGGGCAAAGACTCTGATAGAACACACAGGATAAGAGAAGAATGGCCAATACGCATGTGAAAAGATACTTGGTATTAGACTCTGGGAAATGAGAGCGACAAGGTTAATGAGACTCACCTCCATGACCATTAGAACCATGGCCAAGATCATTAGTGAGATGGCCACCACCAAGGCCTCTGAGGGCACAGAACAATGGGACCCTCAGGGAGACTTGGCGATAATGTGAAATCCCCCTTGGTGTGGCTGTTGAAGGAACATTTACAGTGTGAGTGCCCCGGTAAAAAGTTAAAACTCAGCCAGGCTTGACAGGACAAGCCTGCAGACCTGCCTCGGCTGTCAAGGGAGTTCAAGGGCAACTTAGTGAGAGTCTGTCTCAATAAAAACTAACAGAGAAACCAAAGCAAAAGTGGGTTAGGGTTGTAGCTCAACTATCCTGTCTCCATCCCCACAGCACTCGGGTGAAGGGTGTAACTGTGTTCTACTTTATTATGTGGGTGCTGGGGATCTGAACTCGGGTCCTCACGTGTTTATAGTCACTGCTCTCACCCACCCAAGCGCCTAGCCAGTCCTCACCATATATTTTTAAAAATTTATCCTTAGAAAATGTCACACACACACACACATATATTTTATCTTGATCCTATCCATCCTCCCTCCCCACTCTGGCCTCCCTCAGGACCCCTGATCACACCTCCCTTCCCATTTCATAGGCTCCTCTCATAAGCACTTATTTATTGTGTGTTAACCCAGTGAGTCCAATTAGTGCTGCCCACACACACGTGGGCATGGAGTCATCCACTGGGGCACGGGGAACCAACCAATGGCCACACTCCTAAAGAAAAACGACTCTTACTACCCCAGTAACTAGCAACTGCTCCTCCACGAGGGGCGAGGCCTCAGGAACCCTCCAGAGTCAATGGCGGAACTTTAAACTAGCTGCATCCCTCATCGTTTCTTAGTAACTTTCAACAGAGAACCACCTGGATGAGAAAAGTCAGAAGAGGGCAGCGAGTTCAAATGACACCATTGTGGGGGGATCAGAACAACTCAGGAACCACAGGGCGTAGGTGGGTGGGGAGAGCAGGGCCTTGGCACCCACCTCCACGAAGGCAAACTTCTCCTCGCTGGTGTAATTGTAGCGCGTGGCTCGCTCGTACTCTTCCGCTGTTCCCGGGCAGTCCTTGTTGCAGAACTTGTCTGTGGGGTGAACCAGCTTCCAAGAGTACTGGGGAGAGAAGAACCAGCCAATGCCCGTCAAGGGAAGAATGGCAAGCAAAATGAGGTGCTAGACGTGGGTTTTTAAAAATGTCTTTAAGGTTTATCTTTAATGATGCTTATGTGCATCTGTATCTGTTTGTGGGGATGTGCATGTCAGTGTGACTGCTCACAGAAGCCAGAGGCACCAGGTCACTTGTGCTGGAGTTACAAGAGGCTGTGAGCCACCTAATGTCAGTGCTGGGTCCTAGCCATCTCTCTAGTCCCAGGTGTGGTTTTATCTTATCTTACTTTATTTTATTTTTTAAGTGATGAAAATAGTCTTAATTCAAGGTCATACAGTTCCATGAATATACTTAAAAATGTAGGTTTCAGTTGGGTATGAGGTGTGGTATATAAATTAATGTTGAAAGGCAGATGCCATGTGAACTAGGTCAGTGTGAGGGCTGGCACCTCAGGACACCTACCA
Source organism: Peromyscus eremicus (assembly GCF_949786415.1). Classification (NCBI taxonomy): domain Eukaryota; kingdom Metazoa; phylum Chordata; class Mammalia; order Rodentia; family Cricetidae; genus Peromyscus; species Peromyscus eremicus. Next base: position 29,674,470 of record NC_081423.1, read on the forward strand.
CCTCCATGACATGGGCACTCCACTTGGATAGAAGCTGCAGGCCTCGAAGGGCTAGGTCGAAAAGCTCCCGGTACTCTTCATCCGACTTCTGGCTGTCCAGCCCTGAGCCTGTCACCACCTGAGGGACACGGAATTTCACATTCACTTCACAGTCCATGTGTCTGAGGCTCTTGAGCATTGCTCCTCAAATTCCCCTGTAAAAACTGTGCAGCTGTTATGTTCCCTTCGTTAGACCAACTTGGCTTTGACAGTTGTCTTGCTGAAGGCCCCATGTCTTGTAAGTGGCTGAGGGTTCTGACTCAGGAGGTGTCATTTTCGATCCCTGCTTAGCCGCACCCTACCGTCTTACAGCAAAGGCTGTATTCACAATAGGAAGTGAAGACTAGTCAGTGATCCAAGATCTCTTCTTTGCAGTGATATTAAATACAGGTATGTATGCAAGCAATGACTTTCACACAACACTCTGACTTCACAGGACTCCTTCTGGTTTCATGGTCTACTTTACGTACAGTGCTAATCACAAATCACTAAAATGATGTCACAGCTCATTGACTAGCTACAATGCAATGATTAAAAAGATCTGACACAAATGTCTGTATGTGTAATACTCCATCCACACCATAAGTATGGATGTATCCACATGATATATATACACACATACATATATATACACACACACACATATATATATCACATGAATATATACAGGTAGCCATCATGATGGACACTATCATTGTAAGTTTGTTTCATCACCACTGTCTATCTGTAATTTCCCAAATTAACACTTGGAGCAATGTTTCCATCCCCTGAAGACTCCTGCTTGTCCCCAGCTGAGTAGAGGCTTCTGCCTTTTTGGTTCAGCTCTCATATTGCAAGCTGACATCTTCTCTGTATCCTAAACAGCGTCAGGATGCCCACATTTTTGTTCTTTTAATTAACATTTTCAAACAGGGCCGATGTGCTAGGCCAGTGGTTCTCAACCTTCCCAATGCTGTGACCTTGTAATACAGTTCCTCATGTGGTGACCCCCAACCATAAAACACTTTTGTTACTACTTCCTAAATACAATTTTTCTACTGTTATGAATTGTAATGTAAATATCTGTTCTCTGATGGTTTTTGGTGACCCCTGTGAAAGGACTGTTTGACCCCTAGAGGGGTCGTGACCCACAGGCTGAGAACCACTGTCCTATGCAACGTTACACTACCCGCAGGAAACCTGGGGCAGGCATGTTTAGAAACACGTCATTCAAACAGAAGTCATGGTGCTGCTGGCCCTCAGCTAATGTCAATGAATCAACAACAACAAAAAAATGTCACAAAGGTATCTTTAGACAGAAATAGAGATAAAACCAGATTCTGTGCTGATAAAACCGCTGTGGCAAGAGGCTCACGGGAATTCTGAATTTCTTTGTGGGCAATAGCTCACAATTTTTGAATTCAGAGTTTATGGCATTTTGTAGAATGTTACTAGTGAAAGTCATGAAAACTGATAACATATATGCACATAGCATGTTCATTTGGCCCTATGTGTCTGAGGTAGTCTGCATCCAACAAATTCATGCAATGGTAGATGGGAAATATTTGGGGGAAATGCTGTATCTATATCATATGATCTTGATATTATCCCCTAAATACAGCAAAACAACTATTTATGATGTGATGGTTAGTTTTCATTGTCAACTTGGCACAACCTAGAGTCACCTTAGGAGGATGTCTCAGTGGGAGATTGTCTACATTGTAGACAGTTTTGTAGGTATGTCCATGGGGATCATCTTAATTAAGTTAATGGATATGGGAAGATCCAGCCACTGGGCGGCACCATTCCCTGATCAGGAGGTTCTGAATTGTGTATTAGAGATTGAGATGAGCATAAGCAAGCAAGCCAGAGAGCAAGCATGCATTCATTTCTTTCTCCTCTTAACTGTGGATGTGATGTGAAAAGCTGTCTCAAGCTCTTACCTCTGTGGCTTCCTCAAAGTGATGGGCTATAACCTGGAATTGTGAACTAAAATAAAATCTTTATTCTTTAAGTCGCCTTTTCTCAAGAATATCTTATCATAGTAACAGAGATGAAACTAGATTATATGACATTTGCACATTGTATTAGGTCTTATAAAAAATAGAGACAATTTATAATATATTCAAGTATGCAAATAGGTTATATGAAAAAAATGACTTTCACAAGGGACTGGAGCATCTGTAGACTCTGGTGTCAGTAGTATATCCTGTAGTAATCACACATGAATACAGAGAGGTAATTATAATAAAAAATTATCTTTGGCCAGAATTAGTCTTAGATAGTACAGCCACATGACCAGGAATTCCAGCCTCAGGATTCAGAACAGACAATTCTCCTGCTTACGTCAGCTGACCAGCACATTTGCTAAGAAAGCTACAGGTCTGGACTCGACCTGGTCCTTGTGGGCTCTGAGGCTACTGACCACAGTATTTGTCAGACTGACCCTATTTCAAATGAGCTAGGTTATGATCACCGGTACTTCCTGAGCTGGGGTTTGGAAAAAGATGATCACTATGGCCATTGGCCACACAGTGGAGCCAGTAAGCAAATGTGGCTTCTTCCACAATGTGGGAGTGCAGATTCAGGACCCCTGGGGGCTTAAACAGCACACCTTATGTATCTGTGAGAAAGGTATCTATGGGAAGGGACCCACCAAGATATATGACCATAAAAGTTAGTTCTGAGATGGTAGGAGTCTATGGGATTGTTTTTCTCTTCTTTTGCATATCTAATTTCTTCTTAAGTCTGTGAACTGATCACGCTCTTCTATTTAAAAAATTCAAACCACAATCATTGATATCAAGAGAGATCTTTATGGCGCACACACATGAGGACCACTGTGGGTGTCAGTTTCTCCGAGACAGGGTCTCTTGGCTGCTTGCCATTGCATTCACCAGGTAGTTGGTCCACAAGCTTCCTGTTTTGCTGCAGATGCTCTGGTATTGCAGACAGACACGTGCTGTGGAACCACTCCTGGCTTTATGTGAGTTCTGGGAATCCGAATTCAACTGTTCTTCATGCTTGCACAACATGTGTGTTTCCCCCACTGAGCCGCCTCCCCAGCCCTTTGTGGCTTTTTTCTTCTCTGATTCCATTTATGATATTTTTGAAACGATCATATATTTCTGTATAGTTATGCATATTGAGATGGTGTTAGGGCAGGAGTGTTCAGAACTGTGTCTCGCGGTGGAGACGGGATGGATCTTGTGCAGCTGGAATAAACAGTTACTGGGCCTTTACTGTATCCAAGACACAACACACATGCTAGGTACCTTATTGGTTATCTCAGTGAACCTTTCGAGGGAAATGCTATCATTACCTCTATTTAAAACATGTCTGGATTCTTTTTAATTTGACACCATAACTGTAGATATCTATGGCACACAGTGTGAAGATTCAACACATGTATACAATATGTGAAGAACAGGTGTGCCCATCTATCACCTCTGATGTCATTTCTTCATGTCAAGAATCGTGATTATCAATAACCATTGTCAGTCTACTGTGTGACAGAACGTTGTGAGAGATTCCTCCTACTTGGCTGGTTTAAACCTGCATTTTTCTTAAATATTTGCTATTTAGTAAAAGTAGAGATACCCCAAGGAAAAGGAAGGAAGGAAACTATTTCTCTTACCTGACTGTACCTCTGTACCTGCTAACAATCCTCTTTCCATCACCGACTCCCTTCCACTCCCATCCTCCTCAGGCACTGTTAGCATTCCATCCATTTTGCAGATGAAGGGATGGAGACCCAGAGTCCAAGTCTGACTCTGAACTGCTTCCAGCAAGCCCACCCTCCGCCTCTGGCAGTGTGCTCCCCCTATCCCACGTTGCCTGCTCTTCCTCGGCCTTCTTGTACTCTGCTGGCCCTGGACCAGCCACGGAACTCACCTCGCTGTTGCTGTAGCGAGCCAGCTCAGAGATGAAACGGATGTGGTCATCCCGGATCTGAACCATCTGCTCGCAGATGTTGTACTGGGGGCTGATGCTGCTCTGAGTGCATGTCCATCTGGGGAGAAAAACCACAGGTTTTGGGTGGGTCCCAGCTCCAGGCACCTGCTTGGGACAGGCTCCTTCTGCACACTAGCTGTTCCTGGTCCTCAGACAACATAGTTGGCCCCCCTGGGCAGAACCAAAAGGTCAAGTGGCCGTCTAAGTCCCAGAGCCATCTCTGTAGGCACCATGACTAGAAAGGAGAGGCCGGTCTCTGCCTTCTCCAGATCCTACAGGTGTCCACAGGTGTCTCTGGACACTAGTGCACAATACTTACCAGTTAAGTGAGAGAGTGAGGCCCCAGACCACAGCCTCTCTAGGGCCACAAAAGGCTAGAATCGCAGCCGAGCAAAACTGGGACAGGCAACTTCCCTGCCTTTCCCAAAAAGACCTGGTGACATGATGGTACCCATGCTGAGAGACTTCCTATCATGCTGAGAGGCGTGGCTGGCGCCTCCTCCCCACCTCTTCTTCCTTCCTTTTCTCTCCCCATTCTCCTCCCTCCTCTCCTGTCTTCTTCCTCTTCCATCCTTTTGAAAGACACCATTAGGAAGACCTTCCTGAATTGGAGAGGATATAAGTGAACAAAAGCCCTCACGCTCTGCCCCTCTCCCTCTGTCCAGAACTGTGGCTCAGTAGACGGACCACAAGAATGGGAAGCCAGCAGGTAGGCAAAGGGTTTGGACAGAACGTAGACTCAAAAGAAGATGCAAAGGGATTCTCAGAAGGAGTATGAGTGGTGACGCCCCCCTCTGACTTAGACTGCTGGTTTTTTATTTTGAGCTACTTGTGGAGGAGACGCAGTCACTCAGACCTCTTACTTTCTGCCTGCTTACAAGCTAATATCTGGTCCAATAAGCTCCTCCCTCTAAGGCTGCCAGACACGGTCTGAATTCCCCCCAGGGACTACCTGGGTCTCCAGGTAGATGTAGCTTGTAGGTCGAGGACCCCTCTGCAGGCATCCTAGGTTTTTTTTGAGACAAGGTTCTAATGTAGCTGAGGCTGTTCTTGAACTCCTGACCCTTCTGCCTCCACTTCCCAACTGCTGGGATCCCAGGTGTTTGTACCATCCCCGGGCTCTGCTGGTATCATTTTAATCCCAGCTACTAAGAGTGGCTGAGTTAAGAGGATCACAAATTCACGGTATCCCTGGGCTACAGATTGAGTTCAACTTAATGAGACCCTGACTCCAAATGAAAGTTACAAAGAGAAAGGAGGCTGTAGCTCAGTGGTAAGGTGCTGGCCCAGCATGTGCAAGACCTTCAGTTCAGTCGCCCACACTGCAAAACTAAGAAAGACACTGACCAAAGGGTGGCCAGCTCCGATCCGCACGGATAGGCCACAAGTCTCTTAGTTGTAGGTAATATGCATGTAGATAGACCATCTTATGATATCTTCTGTGATCAGAAGGACCAAGGCTGGAGCCAGATAACTACCTCCCTTCCCCCCCCCCCCACAAAAAAAAATCCCTTCTGGGAGCCACTGACTCACTCCCAGGCCTTAGCATAGATTTCCTACAACTATGATTTATTAGATGACACAAGGGGAGGCTGCCTGCCAACTCCTGTCACAGCTGGAACCATCCAGGCCACACCGCCAACCGTGTACTTACTGCATAGCCACAAGACCTGAACCGAGACCTGAACCAGAGTGATGACCGTTACCACCATCAGTAGACTCCTGCTGTCCCACTGAGGGGAGGGGGTTACCGCAGAGCAGGACAAGGGGCGTGGCTATGCTCTAAGCCCTTTAGAGCCTGGCAGCAAAGGGCTGGTGCAAAAGGGCTCAGAGCACCCTCGCTGTTCCCCTCCTGGTACTGCTGTTCTGCGGGAATCCACCTGCCCAGGGCTCTGGGGAGGGAGGAGGGACTGAAGTGGTCCCTCCGCTCCCTGCCCGGGCTGGGCGTCCTCACAGGAGCCGAGAGACATTATGGCAGGCACTCACTTGGACTTGTTTTCTTCATAGTGAGCACTGGTCTTAATGTATCTGGCCAGCTCTATCTGCATGTCGCCGAAAAGGGGTACCACCTGCAGCTGCTGCAAAGGAAGCAAACAGAGCACGTGAGATGCCACAGGCAGGGCCGGGGTGGGAGGCTTCGGTGTGCGCCTGGGGTCAGTAGCTGTGTTTGTTTCTATACCACGGGGTCTTGGCATCCAGACGAAAGCCCAGCCAGCAGCACGCAGGCCTTTCCCCTGTCTCCAACCAACTGTATACTTCAAGCAATTGATGCCTGAAAAGCAAAGTGGCTTGTCCAAGGTCACACAGAATAGATGAGGCAGAGGACCAGATGGCTGGCTTCCCGGTACAGGGTCATTTCTACAGCCCAGAAGACATCTACTGCTCCAAACTGGACTAGGTGGCAGAGGGCTACTGCCTGGAGGTGGCCTTCCTGAGACCTAACATTAAAGTGCAGACTTCTCCTGACCAAAGCCCAGGCTGCTGTCGGCCTCCCTCTGTCTTTCCTGCGCTGGACACAGGACCAGGCACTTTGCAAACACTATCTCAGCCGATCCTGGCTGCATAGGTCTATACTCCCAACTATTCATGACGCAAAGGCAAGAGGATCCTGAGTTCTCAGGCTTCCCAGGCAACACAGTGAGACTCTACCTTTAAAAAGCGAAACAGAAAAGCTGGGGTAGAACTAGTAATAGAAGACTTATTTAGCATTGACAAGGCCCTGGTTTTAATCACCAAATCCAACCACCAACCATCTACTATCCCCATCCACACATAACCAAGTGGGGTCAGTACTGCCCCCGTCTCACTGTCCTGGCACAGGGACGACACACAGGAAGAAGCTTAGTCTCTTCAGGAAGTGAGACCAGGCGGAGCAAGAACTGGGATCAGAACCCTTGGCTCCAGGAGGCCTAGTCTATGCCTTTCCCAAAGCTACTCAGACAGAAGGCAGCAGAGCCGGATTAAACCCTGGCATGGGTGGGCCTGATTCTACCTTCCTTCCTGCTGGTGGAAGGCAGACATTGCAGTTTCCCAACATGGGGCCTGTTTTCACCTGGGGCAGCTCTAGAGAAAAGCTAAGAAGTCAAGCCACAAGACCCCTCTGCGGACTCCCATTTCCCTTTAAATCTAAAAGTACCTGGCCTCACCTAGTGTCTTCCACAACACAACAGTCCCTCAGGGCGGGGCTCACATCTGTAGGACCCAACATGAGAGGAAATTCAGGATGAGAATTCAGTTCCAGATGTGACATCTCCTTGCCCAAACTCCAAAGGCTTAAAATTTATCTGCAAGTTTTTAATTAGAAAGCTTTGGGGCCAAATGGTCAGATCTCAAAGGTGTTCAAAGGGATTGTACTTATGCAGAATGCTGGTGAGTTATTGTGCTTAAATGCTGCAGAGAAATAGCCTGTCATGAGCCTCAGAGTGGCAATAACGGCAGACATGAATCCGCTTAAAATTTTGTGTGTAGAGGTTGGAAAAACAGTTTAGCAGTTAAGAGCACTTGCTGCTCTTTCAGAGGACCTGAGTTTGATGCCAGGTACCCACATAGCAGCCCACAACTATATGTAACTCTAGTTCCAGGGTATCCAGCACCCTCTTCTGGCCTCCATGGGTACTGCACACACATGGTACAGACACATGCAGGTAAAATACCCATATATATAAAATAAAAGTAAATCTTTAACAAAAAGATCCAGCCTTTAGTCCTTCCATGAGCTCTGGGGCATAATGACAATTAACACAGGTGTTGCCTTCTAGGATGCAACTCTGCCTTCAGATGAAAGACTCTAGGAAAGGGGAAAAGAGCATGCAGGAAGACTTACAAGGCCTCCAGTGGAATCCCAGCCGAGTGTGGAGGCAGGTGGGCAACAGACCTTGCTTTAGTGGGAATAGCTGGAGCCTGTGCTCTTATCGCCCTTTTTCTTGAGGGTCGTTAGATGCCCATGAACCACCTCCACAGCTTTCTGCCTAATCCCTTCTTTCCCCAGGGACCGAGGCTCTAGGGACTCTGTCCGCCTGCCCAGCCCCAGCTCCAGTCACTCACCTTAAAGAACTTATCAATTTTGCTAAGGTTGATTCTCTTCTTGGCATCCAGTTTGTAAATGTTACTGACATTTCCATCCATCAGGTAGAGGCCAAAGCCCATCACCTAGAATGAGAAAGGCCCACATGCAAAACCATCACACCCCCAGAGCAGCTAACAAAAACAGAGGTCCATGACGCATGCATGCACATGTGTGCAGGCACACACAAATTCACTGGCGTCTCGTAGAGACACATATGCTGTTTCAAAATCATTAAATTAACAGGAAACATGGGCTTAATTCAACAAGAAATGAAATATATTATTATAATAGCCAGTCTGGGCCCGGGGCTGTGGTTAGGGTTTAACAAGTGTGGTCTCAGTTCCCACAAAACTCTTAGGTACCACGTGCTATTGTAAAGATGAGGAGCAAGAGACACAGAGGTGAGAGATCTTGCCAGAGTCACACAAACGAGCTGCAGAGAATTATCTGCAAAGGGTTTAGCCCAGGATCTCCCATCCAAATGTGCACTTAGAGGTCCACTAAGATAGAAAGGACTTTGTTGTTTCTGAGAGGTGTCAAGGCACAGACACTGGAATATTGGCAAATGACCATAAAACTCCCCAGGAACACAGCAATGCATGACTCCTGGGGAGTCATGGGGGACACTGCTTAAGAGCAAGTTTCTGCCTGAAGATGCTGATACTCTTAATATTTTTGCCCATTTGCTCGTCCCTTTAGGTAGATGAGCAGCTGGGGTCATGGTCACCTGTGGAGACATAGGAAGTCACTCCTCACCATGCCTTTATCACTCAGGGCCCTAAGGGATGAAGCAGAGGACTGTCCCTGACAGCTGCTTCCTGCTTGGCGCATCCTGTCCTGCAGCATCAGCACCAGACTGTCCCGTAAGGGTTCCAGCGCCCCCTGGTGGCATCTGAACTCACTAACAAGCTACAGAGAGCTGGGCAACAGGACAAAAGAGTGTCAGCTGTGGGAGAAAGGTTAGAAAGGACCTAAGCAGCCAAGGGCAGAACAACCGGCAATGCAACAGATTTCTCCTGTACGATGCCATCTTATGGCTGCATAACAGTCCAAACACATTTGATCACGTGGGATAGAAAGTCCACACACAGGCTGGTGGGATGGCTCAGTGGGTAAAGGTGTTTACTGCCAGGCCTGATGACCTGAGTTCAGTTCCCAGGACTCACATGGTGGAAGGAAAGAACCGCCTCCCACAAGTTGTCCTTTGACCTCCACATGAATACTGTGGTACACAGGTGTTCAGGTACATACATAATAAAATAAATAAATCTTTACAATTCTATATGTAAGGCTGGGCGTGGCAGTACACATCCTTAATCCCAGCACTTGGGAGACAGAGGCAGGTGGATCTCTATGAGTTTAAGGTCAGCTTGGTCTACACATTGAGTTCCAAGCTAGCCAGAGTTAAATTTAGTTGAGACCCTGTCTCAAAAAACAAAACTAAACTAAAAACAACAACAAAAAACCCACCAAAAAAACCTTCTACATTCTATGTTATTAAATATTTTGAAAATACATAAGCACAGAAAAAAATGACATACACCAAAGTATTGTCTCTGGTCTGGGAGGAAAGATTAGAAGAGACCAAACATTTTTGTGCTGTCCTACATAATTTAGTCTCTCCATAAGTATAACAGGAGCTTCATAATTTCAGGATGAAAACTGAAAACCACCGGAACAATTTTGAACATTTTGACAAAACATGGACTCTTCCTTCCCTATCAGCTAGGAAGTTCTCTTTTAGGAAGTTTAGCTCTACAAACTCTGACATCCGGGTTTTCAGTGCAGTCAAACATTTAGCCACAGGAGATGTGTGGAAAAATAACATCCCTATAAAATGGCTTCTTGGCATCAACTAGGAATGGTATTGGAGAAACATCTGTAATGATGTTTTCAATGTGTATATGGCCCAAGGAGAGATCCCAAGTAAGACTGGAGTCATTGGCTGATACTTAAAAATATTGTTAAGTGGGGGCTAAGGAGATGGCCCAGTCAGTCACGAGCTTGTGGCACAAGCATAAGACCCGAATTCAAGCTTGAGCACCCGTGTAAAAATGGGCATGGTGGCACACACGTGAAGCCCCGATGCTGGGGAGGCAGAGTCAAGCCAGTTTCTGGACTTTCTGGCCAGCCATCCAGGTCTAATGGGTGAGCCCTAAGTCCCAGTGAGAGACCATATGTCAGAAAAGAATATGGGGCTGGAACGACGGCTCAGTGGTTAAGAACAGTTACTGCCCTCGCAGAGGACCTGGGTTCCCAGCACCCATATCGGGCAGCTCACAATAGCTCGTAACTCCAGTTCCAGGATATCTGGTGCCTCGGGCCTTCAAGGGCACCTGCACTCATGTGCACACACCCGCATAGGCATAATTAAAATGATAGAAATAAATCTTTAGAAAAGATGATGGATGGCTCCTGAAGAATAACACCTCTGGTGTACACACACGCGCGCACACACACACACACACACACACACACACACACACACAGAAAGAAGCAGTGTGAAGGTGGGGAAGTTTTACCTTGAGGAGCATGTGTTTCTCACTGGGTGTCAGATACATCTTATTCTCATAGTAATCCACGCAGATGTTGACAATGTCTGCCAGCAGTTCCTCATAGCCTGGAATCACTTCCAGTTGCTGGTGAAGACACTAAACAACAGCGCCACCCACTGGTTAGGCCAAGCAAACATCCTCCTGCATCGCCCAGAAAGCCCAGAGCTGGGCTGGATAAAGGAGCATATTGGTTCCTACTGAGGTCTCAGGAGAAAGGAGCCTTCACGCCAGCAGGTGCTGATACCTGACTCCACCTAGACAATAGCTGGTAGTTCCTGCTCACCTCCCACAACAGGGACTTAACCCCTTGGGCCTCCCACATTAACCCTGGCGGTTCTGAGAGTAGAGTGCACTCCTGGGCAGCTCAGCTTTACAGCGATTGGGGCTGCAGTAATTGCAGTTTAGTTTTGAGGGTGTGGCCTTCTCTATGAGGTTCCTTCAGACAAGGGCAGGGAGAAGACCCACCCAGCGGAAGGAGTAAGAGTAGGTAGGTAGGAATCTCCTCGCTTACAGGCCCCAGGAACATCAAAACAGTTCCTGTTAAAAAGGGTTTCTCTGTAGCCCTTTTTCCCCCAGAGACAAACTGGGCCCCTATGGGACACTCAGTTGACAGCATTGCTGGAATTCTCTACAGACAGCAAGGGGCTGTGACTCCATAGCCTTCCGAAGTGACCAAAAAAGGCTTGGCCACCTCCAAGCCTTTGAGATAGGGATAAGAGTCTGAGAACTCTTGGGAGCATCAGGGTCCCTCTGGGTTGGCCTGGGTTCTGCAGACACTCTTGTTGGTACTGAACTGACAGGGAGACAGGTCCAGCTATGACAGGCCCAATGGGGAGAGGCCCCAGTGGATGCACTCTTGGCAAACCGGTGGTGGGGACTACAACTGTGCCTTCCCGGGCTCTTGGTCATGTTCTGAGGACTTTTTGTTCACACTTCATTTATTTTTGAAGCTAGTCCTATGAGATACATTCTCATAATAGTCCTCAAATAATACACCCACTTTATGGATGAGTAAACTAAATCTCTGACTTTGCCTGAGGTGGGATAATGGACCCATGGTAGGCTTGTTCTCAACCTAGAGGCTGATGTGGGGCCCACAGCCCTGTCTGGGAACCTTCCTGAGCACCAGACAGGGAGAGGTCACTGGCTGTAGCTTTACTTTACTCTCATGAAGGGCAGTGGGGACAAGTGGGGACTGAGCTTGTGTGTGGTCCCTCGGAGCCCTATGAGCCTCAGGCTCTATCCTTGCTTCCTTGGCATGCCAGGCAGGAACCAACCGGGAACCTGTCCTCACCTGGGTGATCCTGTTGTGATTGGCCAGGAACATGGATAGGTTCTGAGACTCCTGAATGGACTGGGGGTCCGCCATCTTCCTTAGGAACTGGGCCGCTCTGAAACACAGGGAAGGAAGTGATAACGGGGTGCATAGGAGTCTGCTCTCACTCAGCCTGAAAGAGACAGCCTCCTGATGTCACGAGGCCCTGAGCAACACAGGTGACCCCAAGGTCAAAGGAAAACGTGTTTGGCAGTCCTTTCTCTGTTTATGCCCTCGTGACAGCTGCTGGGAATTAAAGGGCAGGAAAGCAGAACACATTGCTGGAATCTTGGGACGTTTAATGGGAACCAGGAGGGAATGAGGAGACAGGGAGTGGGCAGTGTCCTTGAGCCTGGCCAGGACCTCCAGGGAAGCTGTACAGTGAGTCCTGCAGACCAGTCCCAGGCAGGAAGTTTCATTTTTCCATGTGTTCTGTTCATTATAGGAAGATCTCAGCAGCCTGTTTTGGGGTCTGTTTGTAGTACCAGGGATAGGATCTAGGGCACTGTGCAAGCACTTGACCTCTGAGCTATGTCCCCTACCTTTTTACTATTTTTCAGTTTTGAGACAGTGTCCTGCTAAGTTTTTCAGGCCAGTATCATGCTACAGCCTAGACCTTGAACTGATGGAAACTAGCAAGAGTTACTGTCCTGCGCTGCTAGGCCCAGCTGATGAGTCTCCTGCCTCAGCCTTCCAAGGAGCATGGATCAAAGATCTGGTTTGACTTCAGCATTCCCATGCACAGCACTGCATGGGAACACAAGTGCCTCTGACCTAGCTGGACGGCAGATGGAAGGAGGAAGAACAGAATCAGCACAGGCTGGTCTGAACTGTGCGTCCCAACTTAACCCAGCAAGGCACAGCTCAGGTCACAATAACTTGTGAGAACCGGGACAACACTCCCGCATGGTTCGGGACACAGATGTTGGCTGTGGTCATGATGGAAGTGGTGGGCCATCACAGGAAGTGGATGGGGAAGGATGCTGCCCCGGTGGCCATCTGTGACATCTTGAGTTGGCCTTGAGATAGGCTCTAAGTATTGGGCAACTTAGGTTTCACATCTGACCCAGGAGAATACAATTGTGAAATTCAATCTGCCATATTCTTTCTCCTGTTATTTTGAAACATGGGGAGGTATGGCTCAGAGATAGGGTCATTCTTTGCCAGTGGTAGGGACAACCCTTCCAGGAGGTATGTACAGACATTGTGGCACTCATCTGAACCTCAACCAACTCCCAGAGATCTGTCTCTTTGCAATGCTTCCTGTCTTTATGTGGCTATATCCTGGCTTCTGGAGATGAATGACCCCTTCCCAATCCCAGTCCTTCTTTCAATGATGACACGGACCTCTAACTCAGCCATCCACTCAGCTAACCTCCACCCCACTCAGTATCTGAGGGAGGGATTAGCAAGCTGGACTGATGGCAATCTTGGCTTGGATTTTTCAAATTCAAGTGGAAAGTGAGGAGTTCTTTCCTGAAAAGCTGGGGTTCTGCCACAGGATGGCAGGAAGCCATTGCAGGGGTCTGTCTGATAAAGAAGCCCACAGAGAGGCAGGTCTGGCCGAGAGGTGGTGAAGAGATCCAGGCAGACGCCGCTGCTGGGGTAACTAGAGGAATGTATGCCTGGGCTTTGCAGTTCTGGGACATAAGCACTGGCTTTCTGTCTCTTACAGAAAATGACGATGTGATTGCGTTATGCTAATCTTTCTGCCACGAGGGAGGCATGCTGTTCCCCAGATGGGGAAGGGAGGACCCGATTCCTTCTTGGGACATCAAGCCTGGCCAACACCAACTTTTTCTGAAGCCCCAGCTGGGAACCCTCTTCCTCAAACCACCCTGACACGGCAGCTGCGTTGGGGGAAGGCTACTCCGTTCCCAGGGAATCAGTCTGCGAGAGGCGCTCGGGGAACAGGGAGGGCTGCTGACCTCTTGTAGGCAGAGTGGTCGTTCTTGACGCTGCACTTCATGTTCTTTAGCTCATCCAAGACTGCGAACATGTTGATGAACTTGCCCAGGGTCAGCAGGTAGGCCTCCGAGACAAAGTCCTTCCTGCGCTCGGCATGGCACAGCCGTTTCACCTCGCTACAGAAGCGCTCGATGGCCTTGCGCTGGAGACAGAGGGGCAGTGGTGAGGACAGGGCAGCCTGGTGAGCCGGGGTGAGGGGGCAGAGGCTTAGTGTACTCTTGGGTAGGAGCAGGTCAAGGCTCCCCTAGGGTCCTTACTAGAGACAAGGTGGTGCCATGCCAGGCAGTCTTTTTCAGAGATGGCCCCCGTTTCCAAAGCTAACTGTGACAGAGTGCTGGGACCCACCCATTTGAAGTGAGTTTATCTGATGAATTATTCCAAAACACATTTGCTAGGAGACATTGTGTCCCCAGTGTGTGACATGCAGGGAGAGACAGAGGTTCACCTAACAAGAAACTGATAAGTGAGCATCTACTGTATATCATATAGCCATCCTAAGGACTGAAGTTAAGCAGAAGTCAAAACAAGAACAAAACCCAAGGATCTTATCTGTCAATTAAGTAGCAGAAAACAAATTATTTGCGGCAGAATTTCATACTTGATATAGAAGGAAATGAAGAAGGGATGGAGGCTGGGAAGGGTTCAAAGGAACTGTCCTGGGGAGAAAGATGGAAATCGCCAAGAAGTGACTTTCAGGGAAGTGATTTGAAAGAGAAGGAGAAAGATAGGGGTAAGTGAAGGAAGCATGAGTCGCCAGTACAAAGGCCCTGAGGCACGTCGGAAGGGCAGAGGAAGGACAGGGCTTGGCTTGAGCTGGAGTGAGTGCAGGGAAGGAGAGGTCAACACTGGAGGGGCCACGCACTCTCAGAGGCTCTTCTGAGGGCTGTGCTTTGACTAGTGAGGTGGGCGGTCCTGGGGCTCTAGAGAGGTTGTGGAGGTGACAGCGACAGCGGACTACAGGGCCAGTTAGGAAATTGCACACCTAAGGTGGAGTCCCTAAGTGACCCAGCACTCCACCCGCAGGAATCTGCTTGCCCTAGTTTGCTGTCAACTGCTGTGATAAACATCCTGACTGAAAGCAAGCTGGGGAAGAAAAGACTTACTTCATTCATGCCTTACAGTCCACCCTGGAGGAAGTCAGGACAGGAACTCAAGGCAAGGACCCAGAGGCAGGAACTGGAGCAGAGACCACGGAGGGTCCACAGCTTGGTCAGTTTGCTCTCTTAGACAACCTAGGCCCACCTGCTAGGAGTGGCATAGCCCACAGTGATCTGGGCCCTCCCACACTAATCATTAATCCAGAAAATCACCACCCCCCCACTTGTCTACAGGGCAATCAATAGAGGACATTCATCAGTTGAGTCTCCTTTCCATATGACTCCAGATCGTGTCAAATTGACAAAAGCCGAATACACAACCCAAGAGAAAGAGTCTATCATCACAGATGCTCTAACCCATGTGTTCAGCTTGTGCCCCTAACAGACCTAAAGGGGGAAACACCCTCATCTATCACCTGGTGGATGGATGAATAAAATACGGTGCACATGTACAGTGACGTGGTGTTCCATCATTAAAAAAACAAAAACAAAAACAAAAGCAGATTCTAACACCTGCTGCAGTGCAGAGGACACTCAAAAACATCCCACCAACTGCAAGAGGTCAGCCATGAAAAGCCCTGTCCTGTATAACTTCATTTGTAGGAAAATGTCTCAACAGGAAATCCACAGAGATAAGAAGGAGATGAGTAGTTGCCTGGGGCTGAAGGAGAGGATGCTGGGGGTAGTAGGGAGTGATGGCTCAAGAGATTTCTTTCAGAGGGTTAAAGATCTTCTAGAACAGACTATACGATGAACACACACTCTGTGAAGACACTAAAGCATGCTGCGATGTTCACTATACTTGGGTGAATCACAGGAGTAAATATTATATCTCAAAAAAAGTCTGTTCCTGGTTTTGAAAGAAAGTAGTTCAAAAGCCAGGCGCTCCTGTAGTAACAGAGGGTCGGTGAGCAAGAGAGAAGGAAGAGGAGGGGGGAAAAGAGGAGGAGGAAGGAGAGAGAGAAAAAAGAACACAGGAAGGGAGGTGTGAGGAGAGGATGCACATGCAGATGTGAGCTCTGCTTCACTTCCGGGGCCTACCATGCCCACCTGCCAGTTCCTGTCCTTCAAAGACCAGACCAGGCCAGAGTCTAAGACCAGCTGGGCTTTCTGCCATGGTGGAACTGTTCACCACAGCAATGCTCACCATAATGGTGTAACGGTTAATCTCAACTTTCAACTTGATGGGATTTAGGCTCACCATGGAACCCCTAGGTGTGTCTATGAAGGATGTGTTTCCAGGAAGGTCTAACTGAACAAGGAGGATTTACCCTGAATGTGTAAGTGGGGTGGCATGACCCCCTGGACTTGGGTCCCAGACTGAGTAAAAAGGAGAAAGTTGGCTGAGCACCAGCATTCACCTCTCCCTCCTCCCTAACCTGGGCACAACCTGACCAGTGCCACATGCTCCTGCTGCCATGCTTTTATTGCCACGGTGAACTGTACCTTTAAACTGTGAACCAAGGAAGCCTGTCCTTCCTTGAGACTTCTGGAAATGCTTTATTAGGCATTTGACCCAGAAGTGAAAAGAGTAACTAATATGGACAGCCACAGTGGCTGCTGAGTGCTTGAAGTGAGCCTTGTATTGCTGAGGAGTTTCCTTTTAACTTATTACTGTTTATACACAGTCAATGGGCATGGTGCTGGGTCCATTCCAGATCCTTCCTTCCATTCACACTTCTTGTTGGGAAGCTCTTCACTTCACACCCAGTTTCTGATGGCTCTTCTCTTTTGGACCTGCTTCCCAAAGAGACTTTAGGCTCTGGGAAGTCAGGCCATCTGTGATACTAACAACAGCTGTGAGGTGCTATAAACTAACACAGGGCGTCGCTGGCCGCCTGCAGGTAGATCTTGTTTTCACTACCCTGACAGGCAGGCTTCATTTCATGCGTGTGTGTGTGCGTGTGCGTGTGCGTGTGCGTGTGTGTGTGTGTGTGTGTGTATGTGTGTGAGGGTGTGCAGGCTTCATTTCCCGTGTGTGTGTGTGTGTGTGTGTGTGTGTGTGTGCGTGTGCGTGTGCGTGTGCGTGTGTGTGTGTGTATGTGTGTGAGGGTGTGCAGGCTTCATTTCCCGTGTGTATGTGTGTGTGTGTGTGTGTGTGTGTGTGTGTGTGTGTATGTGTATGTATGTGAGGGTGTGCAGGCTTCATTTCCCATGTGTGTGAGTGTGTGTCTGTGTGTGCATAGGCTTCATTCGTGTGTGTGTGTGTGTGTGTGTGTGTGTGACTTTGAGTGTGTGTGTGTGTGTGTGTGTGTGTGTGTGTGTGTGTGTGTGTGAAGTGAGTCACACACAGTCAGAAGACAGCAGAGCCAGGGTCTGTCCTGGCATATTCCTTACCCAGGCTGAGGGACCCTCCAGTGCAGTCCTAGCTCTTGGCTAGATGCTGTGTATACAGGGTAGACCCGGCCAGAGTCAAGAGTCCATGAATGAAACTCAGCCCCTCAGGTGGAACATACCTACCACGTGGCTTGTGCAAGCTGGGCCACCCACTGTGGGGTAAAGACTGGCTTTGAAGTGTTCACCCTGCCGCCTTCTCGGCTGCCAATGAGACCCCAGCAAGTGACTGGCTGCTCACACTTCCAGTCCTTTCACACTACCCCCTAGCCTTCCCTGTCACCTGCCTTTCGTCCTCTAGAGAATGGCTCTTCCAGAGCTCCTGACTGGTCTCCTCATGCTTGTCCCCATGCTCCTCGCTCACAGCCTCTTCCAACCTCCACCTCCCAACCATTTCCTGTCTAGCGGCCAGATGTCCTGAAGCCTCAGCTCACATCACCAAATCCAAACCTCAAGGCTCACAGCACCCCATCTATGAGTCCTGTCCCCGCTCCAGCCTCCCCTTGGACCGCTTCCTGGTTTTTGCTGTTCTACAGCCCACTCTCACACTGTCTCTATTTCCTGAACACAAGAATTCCTACGGGCCTTGGGGCTTTGCCGGATCATCTTCCTGGAGTCCTTTTCACCACACCATCACACTCCGGCCTCTCTTGTGACTAGGTCATAGTTCCATGCACTGTCCCTAAAGCCACTCTCTGTGACTACTCTGCAATCTACAACTGTCGTAAAGCACATTTTACTCACGGCCCGTACCATGTCCTAAAAACGACTGTGTATTTTTTGTAGCTCTGTGCTCCAAGCGTACACATACTCACTGGGACACATCCTCTGTGGAGGCGGGGACACCTGTTGGCCTGGCTCACCCACAGGAATGTGGGTGGCTCTTAAAAATATCAGCTGGATGGAAAAAAAAATGACATGGCACCAAAGTCTAGTACGTGGAAGGGTAGGGGTCTTCGTGAGCCTTCTGCTGCGGACCCCTCCACTTCTCACCCACCTGAAAGTACATGAACTTCATGAGCTTGGTGACCTCTGGCTCCAGTACTTCCACGGTCTTCTCGTAGATCTCTACCCGGTTGGGCTGTTCATTGCACTTTACCTGGGAATGTGAGAGGCAAGTTCATTATCCAGGCTCCCAGCTACTGTCTCATGAGCATGGCCTATAGTTCACACGTGACACCTCGTTGTAGGTGATAATGGATATGGTCACCCTAGTGAGAGGGGGTTGTAGAAGACAGACAAGCCCTAGAAGTGATCCCTGGAGTCTGGCTGCAGTACGGAGCCAGCTGGTCCCGACACTGGGCCCTCCTCCCTTTCCTGTTGGCCTGTGCCCTTACAGTTGGCTATACATGTACCTATGGAGACCTGCAATGTCCTCTCCCCTTATCCTCATGCACAAGATGGTGAGCCGGTCTGCTCTTGTTATGCCGTGTGCCTGCAGTACAGCTCCCCAGCCATATCCAGGTTAACGATGGCTAACCAGAGCTGTGCCATCCAGAGACCCATTTGCCCTGCCAGGTGCTTTCAGTCAGCATATAACCTTAGTATCAAATGGCAGATGTTCTTTGAACATACACACACACACACACACACACACACACACACACACACAGGATAGCTAGTTGTGAGAGTGAGCAAATGCATTATTGTTTTTTCTTTAGACAGTATCTCACTATGTAGCCCACACTGACCTGAAACGCAAGATCTTCCTGACTTGGGATTATAGGTGAGTAAGCACCATGTGTATGGGACAAGGACTGTCGTTAATGGTTATCAATGGCACGATAACTGCCGGTGGGTCATTAAAAGGACACGTGATACCATCGTATGCCACCATTACAAACTTTAGAAGGTGGATCTCTGGGAATCACCACGAAGAGTGGCCACCACAGCTGACAAGCATAAAAGGCCATAGTTAAGTATGACTTGATGCCCGTTTTATATTTGTTTATCTCTACACTGCTGGGGAGAGGCTCCAGGCTTTGGACCCCCAAACCTTGGGTTTGTTTAGCAAGGCTTTGCCACTGAGTTACAACTCCAGTTTGGTCCCTTTTTCCAGAAAAAGAAAATTCTGAGGCTGGCCAGATGGTCCAGCAGAAAAACACACTTGCTTTCAAGGCTGATGACCTGCATGGGGACAGAGCCAATTCCTGCATGTTGTCCTCAGACGGCCGGCCACATGCACACCACTGTACATGCATACCCTCCCCAGAGAGAATAAATAAATGTAATATTTTTTTTTTTTTAAAAAGTCAATGGTTTAAGAAAAACAAAATCAGGCTTAGAAAAAAATATGAAATGCACAAAATTTGTTGGTAATAGCTGTCCCTAAATATGAGGGTTAAAAGAGAGATTGGTACCTTCTGTTTACTATATGCACATGAGGTTTGTTGATTTTGTTACAGTGGGATCCACTAATTAACTGAAAATATCAATGATAATAAAAATATCTGTATTTTCAACAAGTCCAAGACAGTGTAAAAAGTGAGAAATAATACAGTTCTGTGGTCACAATATGGCTTTATAGACTATGTCCCTGCCAATAAGAAGATCCAGAACAGTCTGAAGCAGAGTGTGCCCAGTGATCATCCTGTGGCCGGTCGTGGGTTTGGGTGGAGGAGTGAGGAGATATCGTGTTTGCTACTTTAGACCCTTCGCAATGGCCTGGGTGGAAGGTGGCAGATGCTGCTCATAAAATAAAATACTGTGCATAGTATGTGCTGGGAAACTGTCTTTAAGACCCTGGGGCTGTGGACCTTGTCCGTAGTATTATGGGAAGCTCTTCGGGTCAGAGGCCCCGATTTACCTCCTGCCACCCAGAAAGCTCAGCCCTCTGGTTTGGCTTTGATTGGGCTTCAGGGGCAGTGACGCCTCCCTGAAGGGCAAAAGAGGCACAGCAAGGATGGTCTCACCTGTGGGATGGCCCGGGAGCAGCTGCGCCAGGTGTACAGCATGACCGCATATTCATGTCCCTCCTCCAGCATTTCGTTCTGAAACGGCAAAGCACTTTCAGCAGCGAGAAAGAACACTAGTATCACGGCCTTCTCAAGGCTCCAGCTACACCACCGAGGGTGTGGTCTGCGGCCAGCAACAGCAGCAGCCCCTGCGGGCTTGTTGACAAAGCTGCTTCTCCGGCTGTCCTTCCAGGCTGTCCAAACCTACGATTAAGACCCTATGTTCCAGGGAAGTCTCCAGGTAACTCACATGCACCTTCCAGTTAAGATTGATCTAATATGAATTTCAATGAAAGCCAGAGGAAAGGCCACACATTCTGATTCCTTCAGATGAAACAGCCACAAGAGTTACAGCCTTAAGGACAGGCAGTGATTGATGGGATCATGGGGAGAGAGAGGGACCCGGGTGAGACTGCTAACAGTCTAGGGTACACATATGGGGTAATGGAATTAAGTGGTGGTGACAGTTGTATAATAGTGTGAAGATGATTAAAATATTCACACATATATTTTAAATGGTTTCCTGTTATGGGAAGCATATCTCAAAAAAATATTAGGAGAAAAGAATTAGTATTATGCTTCCTCTCCTTGTAAATGTGTCTAGGAAAAAATGAATTTTAAAATTTAACTCTATTTATCAGATCCACTTTATAATACATTATTAGGGTAGAATCCAATTTAATTTGGAGTTTGTTACTTATTGTGATTCTACTCAACAGCAAGGGTTTCAATTCTTAATTTAGAACTTGTCAGTAACATGCTGTCCCCAAGTTCAGAAACAACCAAACCCAACTGTGGGCCTCCTGCTTTCTCTTCTGCTTGGGAACATGTGTCTAAAAGGGGAACCGACAGTAATGTAGAGAACACGTGGCTGTGCTCAGCCCCCGAATGCCCGCAGCAGGCATCATTTCACCAGGTTCACGGAGACTGCAGTAAGTATCTTTAAGTCCCGGGCTCGCTGTCTGTCTGTCTGTCTGTCTGTCTGTCTGTCTGTCTGTCTGTCTCTCTCTCTCTCTCTCTCTCTCTCTCTCTCTCTCTCTCTCTTTGTGTGTGTGTGTGTGTGTGTGTGTGTATGTGTGTGTGTGTGTGTGTGTGTGTGTGTGTGTGTGTGTGAAGCAGGACTGAGAAACAAGATGTGCACTCTCTGCCCTCTGGACAGTTCAGTTTACATGGTATTGGGGATCAAACTTAGGGCTTCTCGAATGCTAGCCAAGCACTCTCTCAACTAAACCAATTATACAGTTTCTCACAGCAGCATCAGAAAACAAAGGTAATCATGTTTAGAGCCAGCCTGTCCCAGACTTGCCTATCGAAGCCTGTGGCCTGGTATTTCTGGGACACCTCAGTCTGCATGGTTCCAGTTCCCTCCACCCCCAAAGAATCATTGCACCAGGTGGAGGTGATAGCCAGTTTCTCTCATGTACGTGATCATTACAGCTCTCCCCTAAGACCACTACCCCCACTCAGCCTTTCATGCCTCCAGCAGCAATCATTTTCAGGATCTCATCCAGTATATGTGTTCCATTCACTCCCCCATTCCACAAGTGATTCATAAATAAGGCATGGCTCAAGCAGAGTTTTGCTCCCGTCTCTCCCAAGGTTGAAAATTGCCCACTGCTACTTATCTATTTAGTTTGTTTGTTTGTGATAGGGTCTCTAGTCCAAGCTAGCTTCAAGCTCCCTATGTAGCCGAGAAAGTGATCTTTAACTTCTGATCCTCCTGCCTCCACCTCCCCACGGTTACAAGCGTTTGCTATACCACACCCAGTTTATTTGGCACTGGATATCAAGCCAGGGCTTTGTGTGTTCTAGACGGGTACTCAAACAACAGAAACGGAGCTACATCTCCAGGCTCGATCTGTATTTTCATCAAATGGATGAAAGCCCTCAGTTACAGGCTCTGCTGTTCCCTCCCCTCCCCACACACCATACTGAAGCTCCAGGCCTAAACCTGGTACTGGATACTGTGACTCTGTTTCTAGCTGGGCCCTTTTGAGAGGTGAAGAAGCTCACAGGACATTGTAAGGGCAAGCTCCCACTCAATCTGACTGGCATCCTCATAAAGGGGGAACTTGGGTACACATAGACACATTGGACACGCAGGAGTTTGTATGGAAAGAACCAGGGTAGCCAAAGAGATGACAGCAAGAGAAATCAGCCCTGCTGACCCTGGTCCAGAAGTCCCACCCTCGAGGGCTGTGGGAGGGAAACACTTTGCTGGTCACAGTATTTTGCAATGGCGGCCTAGGCAGCAAATATGATCTCCATGTATAGAGCCCTTACCTCATTCTCCATATATGCTATATACAGTCACACACAGACACACACACACACACACAGACTCTCTCTCTCTCTCTCTCTCTCTCTCTCACACACACACACACACACACACACATACACACACTCACTCTCTCTCTCTCACACACACACACACACACACACACATACACACACTCACTCTCTCTCTCTCACACACACACACACACACACACACACACGCACACACACCAATTTTGGGTAGTTTCTGAGAATTCTGTCTTTGCTTGTGCTGATGTTCGCCTGAGGTCCCCTCCCCATCTTATCTCTGACTGCTACAATCCTACGTGACATAGAAAGAACCACAGAAAGAGGTCAGGACTGTTCCCAGGTTCATGCAAGGACTTACTAGTTGTAGGACGATGAGCAATTTGCTTATTAACTTCTTCAGACCTCAGTCTTCTCATCTCTACAACAGGTATAATGATCCCTTTGCAAGCCCTGGGGTTATTATGGGGTTCTCATGATATCACACAGCAGGTCGCCCTGCCTACATTTCAAAAGGCAGTGTGCACACACATCCTATCATTACCCTCCGAGAAGGCTGTGCTCAAAAGCTGCTTCCTCCCCAGGGAGCTTCTTCCAGCCTCCTCAGGGCCCCTTCAAAAACTGAACTCCAAACTTTTACCATGATGTTGAATGTTTATACATTTTTATTTGCCTACAAAGAATAGTCCAGAGTGCCAAGCTTTGTCACCAGAGAATCCCAAGTTTAGAACTACCACCCATCAGCTGTGAGACCCTCAAGCCAATTTCTTTTTTTGTTTGTTTTTTCGAGACAGAGTTTCTCTGTGTAGCTTTGGTGCCTGTCCTGGATCTCACTCTGTAGACCAGGCTGGCCTTGAACTCACAGAGATCCGCCTGGCTCTGCCTCCCGAGTGCTGGGATTAAAGGCGTGCGCCACCACTGCCCGGCTCAAGTCAATTTCTTAACAGTTGAGAGGCTCCAGTGTTGGCTGCCCATCACCTACCTCACAGGGTCTGTGTGAGGATTAAATGAGACAATGAACCTGAAATAGCTGCATAGAAAAAAATGTTTGGTTGACCTGACTCGCTCAGAACTGAGACTAATCCTAGAACCAGCTCACAGCAGATACACAACAGTCAACGAATGAGTTGAGGTTTTGGAACATCCCACACAGTGAGAGGGGTCCAGAGAAGTACACGCAGGGGCCCTTGGACGAGGAATCCAGAATTCTGCAAACTTCACTGTAGATAAAGGGGAGAGGAGAGTCTGCCCTCTTAGGGTCTGACCCTAAAAACAATGGCTAAAACAAATGGCTCCATTTATGGATGATTTAGGCAAGCAGCTGCCTTGAGTCAATAAATGACATTTTCCAAAGCCACATCAACATCACTTGCCCTTTTTATGAGGAATTGTTTTCTTTGTCAAGAGACCAAACAATGCCCCCCCACCCAGTCCTCTGTAAGGGTAAAATTGAAGTAGGACTTACCTGTGTACCTAAAAAGACCCAAAGCCCTGGCATCGGGGAAGTGAACCGTAGGGTTCCGATGGGCCTACAGTGACCACAGTGAGCAAACCATGGAGTATGCCCCAAGGCGTAGACAGGGGATGAGCCTGGGTTCCGGAATGGACTCCCATAGCCCCGCTGACTAAGGCAGAGCATACTGGAGTAGCTAAGCACAGGCCTGGTGTGGGAAGCTGCCCATGGTTCCTCCTGCTTCAGCAGGCTGTGTATCTGCACATGTGGGTCACAGAGACTTACCATGCTGGAGTGGACCGTTGCCTGCTCAATGTACCTTGCAATACCCGTGACAAACGCATTCCTGTCCTCGAAGTTCGTGTCAAAGTTAGCCTGTGGAGGTAGAGGATGGGAGGGGGCATTTGGTTACTGAAAAACACATCTAGGTTAGCTGGATGTCTAGGGAGCGAACAGATGCCAAAAAAAGCCACAAGCTTTCTGTGGACATCTACTGCCCTGTGGCTTTCAAGTACCATCCATTACCACCTCAAATCAGCTGAGGACAGATGGACAGCACCTGCTTTGCACAGGCGACCAATTTTGCTCATCCAAGCCTCAGAAGTAAATGTTTAATTCCAAATTGACAACTTTTTAATTCCAGTTAGTAAGGATTTACTAATAAACTTTGCCAATTTATTC
Organism: Peromyscus eremicus; assembly: GCF_949786415.1. Taxonomy (NCBI): domain Eukaryota; kingdom Metazoa; phylum Chordata; class Mammalia; order Rodentia; family Cricetidae; genus Peromyscus; species Peromyscus eremicus. Next base: position 29,699,169 of record NC_081423.1, read on the forward strand.
ATGTGATAAGTACACTAAACTTAATCTGTTTTATATGCTTGTCATGATGAATAAAAGTCCAAGCCCAAGGAAATCATACTCCCAGCTAACAAGGCAAGTCTAAACAGCCGCTAAAAGTCAAGGTGTGCATGGCTTTGATCCAGCCATTCAGACACGCTTGCCTGAGAGTGCACAGGTGGAGATGTATAAGTCAGGCCACCGCTGCAGTTTTTACAATTCAACACGACCTGGAAACAATGAAAACACCCAGCAAAAGCGACAGTAGATGACAGTCTCTCTGGACAACGGGCTGGGAAGACCACGAGCTGCTTAAACATGAGGCATCGTTCCTGCAGCACTGATGTTCCACAACAGCCACAGAAGCTTTCGCTGCTGTGATTTCTGAGACAGAGGCTCTCTCTGTAGCCCAGGCTAGCCTCAGACTCACAGCAATCCTCTTCCCTCAGCCTCTGGAATGCTGGGATTACATTTATGAGCCACCACGCCTCGCTCCACAATACATGTTAAGAAAAAGATGAATCTGAACAGTTTATATATATATATATATATATATATATATATATATATATATATATATATATATATCATGAATTCTTGTTTTGGTAAAAAGGAAAATGACATATACCACATATATTTAATAAAACAAAATGTCTATGTACACAGAGTATATCAGTATAAGAAATTTATTTCTATGCTATACTTTTCCATTTTGTTAGTAATGAAAATGTCTCCCTATAAAACTAAAATCAAAATATGCTTGTATAATTAAAATTGTAATCTGTGTTAAAAAGCTATGAATAAGACAGATTTAGGAACTGAATCTTTAAGTATGTGAAGATTCATTTAACTATTAAACGAAATGAAAAAAAATACATAAGTATACTAGTCATAGTTCACCATCTAAGACTTAGCAAAACGGTCTAACATAGCCCCGATTTCCAATTAACACACTCCTTCTTAACAGAGCATTCAGCCTGGCACACCCAGACAAGAGGCCTTGGCCAGGCTGCCTCTAGCTGCATGGATGCCCTCTTCACGGACCTGCCAGGGTCATAGCTGTGTGTAATAGGATGGTGGTTTATCACAAGATCTGATTTAGGGCCAGAGCAAATAACTGTGACCTACTTCCCTGAGCCGCTGGCCGCTGTATGGATTTGTGTGAGCTCTTGTCATAGGCATTCAGGAAAAGTAATTATCCAGGCAGGCTCCAGGGGCTTCTAAATTGTGATATTTAATTCATGAGATCAGGGACGCCATAACCTGGGCCACGCAGCAACAGGAACAGGCCAGAAGGAATTTAGGGTCAGAACAGATCAACAAATGCTCCCTAGGGCAGGGAAATGGTCCTGGCATACATTAGTTAATCTGTTCCTTCCACTGGGCTCCTAGAGTGCGCAGGGACTCCATCAACCCCTGACCTTTTCCCTTCTAGACGTCCTCTTCCCTGCACATCCGGGCAGGTTCTTTCACAGGACCCCAGATTCCAGGCCTCACCATTGCATGCTACCATTTCCATTACCTGGTACATGATGGAGGATGGTGGAGGCTCGATGCATGGCTGCTGGTCCGGGAGCGGCAGCTCCTCCAGCAGGTCCACGTTGGACAGGGCATCTTCCAAAGTGACGTGGGTGGTCATGGCTGCGGTGTCTGTCTGCCACACTGATGGAGAGGAAGAAAGAACAAGGGAAAATTTCGGGGTCCTCCAAATACTTCCTTTGGCCTCACCCTATTCAAACTCCTTCTGGAGGGTGGACGGTTAAGAGTCGCCAAGGCCACGCTCAGAAGAAGAAAACTTGGCTACACTCCAGAAAAGAAAACTTCTTCACGGGTGTCTTCTATCTACACCTTTAAAATTTGAGGATCAGGGCCAGTGAGATGGCTCAGATGACCTGAGTTCGATCTCTGGGGCCCACACATGGTGAAAGGAGAGAACAGAGTCCCACACGTTGTTCTCTGACCAACACATACCCACCATGGCATGAACCACCACACCACCATATCATATACACACACGAATAATAATTAAATAATAACATCTTGAGGATATCTTGGCTGAGCCTCACCACAACTGTTTTCTACCAGTGTGAAAAGCTGGGTGTAGTGGGTAGCCATTCCAGCTTTGATCTGGAAGTTCCAGCCCCCATTGAGACTTCGGCAACTGTCACGCCTGTAAGGCGGGGCCAAGGGAGGCGCCTGGAGACCTGAGATCTGGATGGGCCAGCGCTCTCTCTGTTCCGGGACCCTGGACGGTGGAGGTGGATCAAACAGAGCTCCAGAGAACACGGCTGGACTGCGATACACCTTCCCCAGACCCCGCGACCCACCTATCCCTTAATTTGTAAGTTACGCCATTAAATAAATCTCCTTTTAATGACGTGGAGTGGCCTTAATAATTTCACCAATAGCTGGGTTCTGCCAACATACGAGCAGTAAGGAAACACAGCTCTGAGAAGTAATGTGACACCTACATGATCAAGTCAGCAAGGGTAAAGAATCTGGATTGATGCTGGGCACAGGGACACAGGCCTCCTGCTCTTCATAAGGACATTCATCAGTTCCATTCTTAGATATTGGTACAGGACAAATATCCATGACTGAACAGGCAGGACAACCAAGGAGTCCTACACCTAGGTTTTATAGGCTAGTTAAACAGAGACTACATGGTTGTCAACTCCTGGAAACCAGCCTTATCTGAAGCAATGAAGAAGCCACCATGTGTCCCTTCGTCTGGGGACATTTTATGAACCACACCAAAGCAACCAGCCCTTAACAGGTATTTCTGTGTCTTGGACCCAGGCAGACTGTGGCTGGTTGGAGGATAACTCTGCCAGGCAGTGAAGCAGAAAGGATAGTTAACCAACTCAAGCTAGTTGCTATTTTAAGAACACAACACTGTGCAAGCAGAAGATTCATTTTTTTTTAACCCCAAATTACATGTGAAAACTGATTTAAAACTTACAATGTATGATTTAGTGTATAAACTGGGTTCCCCCAAGTAGCCTCCAAAAATAATATGTTAAATCAGGTGTAGTGACGCATGCACGCGATCCCAGCACTTGGGAGATGGAGGCAGGAGAATCATGAATTTGAGGCTAGTTTGGGTTACATAGCAAGTTGAAGGCCTGCCTGGTTACACAGTGAGACTGATCTCAAACCACATCCCTCAAGTGAAACAAAACCAACACCATGAGTTACTATAGCATCAGCAGTGCATATTAGAACTCCCAAACTCACTCGTTTGAAAACTTGAAAGTCCACAAAACTGATTCATAGTTACGGAGTGATTCAAACAGAAACAGTAATTACTCAGAACCGAAAGGGAATGAACAAATGTCTTCAGTACGTTTGGTTGAAGGTAAGAAAAGCGGAACTTGGGTCTAGAGCGATGGCTCAGTGGACCAAGGTGCTTGCCACTCTTTCAGAAGGCCTGAGTTCGGTTCCTAGCATCCACGTTGGGGGCTCATATCCACCTGTAACTCACGTTGGGGGGCTCATATCCACCTGTAACTCCAGCTCTAGGAAATCTGGTGCCCTCCTCTGCACACACACAAACAAAAACAAAACAAATCTTGGAAGAAAGAAAAGTGGAAGTCAATTAGCCCAATGTTGCCCTCAAGCACTTAAAGAGACCCAAAGCTCAAACCCAAAGAAACAAGGCTAGAGGAGTCGGTCACTACAAAGGGAGAAATGAAGTAAAACAGTAGAGGTGAACAACAATAACAACAGGAACAACAGCAGCAGCAGCAACAACAACTAAGATGAGTCCTACAGGAAGATTAGTGACAAGAAGGCCAAACCTTTACTCCAGGAATAGGAAGAACACAGAGAGAAGAGCCACAATGCTAGCCCAGGCCCACAGCAGGGAAGAAGTGTGGTTTAGGCTTAAGGGCTGGAATCTCTCAATGTCAGGGATTGTGCCCTGTTGTTAGGAAAAACAGTGGCTGATGCCAGGCCCCATGGGGACCCTTGACATGTAAATGTGGTCTAGGGGCTGCAAAGAGCTGGAGTGTATGGCTGCGAAGGGTTGGAGTGAATAGCCAAGGTCACACTGCCAAGGAATACTTCCTTCAAGTCCAAGGTCTAGAGGGCAGATGGGGGCTGGGCTGCTGGGGAGCAGCTGACTAGAATTCACACTCCACTGAGCTCTCAAACACACCTTCCGGGCATGTACCCTGCCAGTGGCACAGCCAGCCTCCAGTGAGGACACCTGGAACTCAGCAGTGACCCACCCTCTGCCTCTCTTCTCATCCCTACTCAGAATTGTTAAGATTGATGCTCAGGTCTACGGTAGTACGACTGGAGAAGGCCTCTCTTCTTCCTTGTATTACTATTTCTCTCTCTTTTTTTTTTTTTAAGCGAGTTGGAGAGGGTTTTTTTTTTTTCTTAAAGATTTATTTATTTATTATGTATACAGTGTTCTGTCTGCACATATCCCTGCAGGCCAGAAGAGGGCACCAGATTTCACTACAGATGGTTGTGAGCCACCATGTGGTTGCTGGGAATTGAACTCAGGACCTTTGGAAGAGCAAGCAGTGCTCTTAACCTCTTAGCCATCTCTCCAGCCCCGTATTACTATTTTTTATTTATATTTCTTAAGTTATGTGTATGCATGTGTGCCTTTGTGTGTGGGTATGTGCACGCGTGTGCAGGTGCTGGGCAGAAGCCCAGAAGAGATCACCAGATTTCCAGGAGCCTGGAGCAGGAGCTCCTGGAGCAGGCGATCGAGAGTCTCTAGGTGTGGGTGCTGGGAATTGAACTTGGATCCTCTGCAAAAGCTCTTGACTTGTAAGTCATCTCTCCAGACTTTCTTACATTTCTATCAAGTCCACTTGAAGGAGGGATATTGATTTATAGGGTATATGATTTACAATACAAAGCCCAACAAGTCCTTTCGTTATGTCAAATAATAATAATAAACCTTCCTTGGTGCTAGACCCTACGAGGGTTCACCTGTTGGCATAGCCTGTCAGTCACACACTGTGGGAACTTGCTTCATAGGTGAGCAGCACTTAGTGTTTGGAAGCACGGTATTAGTGAGTTTGGGCTCTACTTGTACCGAGAATCACACAAACAGTGTTATCAATATCTGCCTAATCCCAAGAGGACATCATTTAAAAGCATACTGTTTCATTTGCAGTAAGAAATCCAGACTGCAATGACTGATCAAACTCTTATGACCACCGTGCCACAGGCCAGCTTGCAGAGAAGCTGGCCCTCAGTCACACTGTTGGTTGGGGTATAAAATACGAAATTGTAACGACTGAAAAATGCAAATATCCATCACCACAGGACTGCTGGAGCCCTCCACAGTGAGGACTGGGCAGCAGCAAGCCTGAGCAGCAGCAAGCCCTGGTGAACCACTTGATCCTATTATCCAAGAGGAGGATGCATATACATACACAAACACACTTATTAAGACAGAGACTCAAGGATGGACTATATAAAGACTAGAGCTTTGCAGAAGGAGGAGAAAGAAAGCTAAGGCCTACAAAGGCAGGGAAACAGTTCAGCATTTCTTAAATACACCTGGTGTTCCAGGTTTACATTATTGTAAAACAAGCTTTAAACTTAAAATGAAAATCCCTAACAAGGAATAAAAGGAAAGAAAGGAATGTGTGTGTGAACAAATTGTTGGTATAGCCACACAGAATGGAACTGTTCCATTGATTCTGTGATTTGGATGTGTGTGTGTGTGTGTGTGTGTGTGTGTGTGTGTGTGTGTGTGTGTGTGCAGGTGCTCGTGAAGGCCAAAGGGGGATGTTGGATCTCCCACCCCCTTACTCTTCCTGCACTACCTTGAGACAGGGTCTCTCACTGAACCAGGGGCTAGGCTGACAGCCAATAAACCTCGGAGAGTCTCTTGTTTCTGCCTCCCACAGCACTGGGATTATAGAAATGCATGACTGTGCCTAGCTTTTTACATGGGTGCTTGTGTGGCAAGTGTTCCTACCCATGGAGCCATCTCTCCAGCCTCTAATTCAGTAATCAGATGGTAGATCCTGGTGGGACACATCCTGAGAATGACAAAAATAAAAAGGGAAAAAGAAAGTAATAAAAAAAATAGCTTAGATGGGCATGGTGGTGCATGCCTGTAACCTCAGCATTCCAGAGGCAGAGGGTATCTCCAAGTTCGAGACCAGCCTGGTCTACTGAGTGAGTTCCAGGACAGCCAGGACTACACAGAGAAACCCTGTCTTGAAAAACAAAAAGAAAAAAAAATAAGCTCACTTTATTTTTCAACGTCATAGTGGTATGTTATTGTGACATGTTTGGATGTATTATGAGGACATGAGTGTTTATGAGATGTGTTCCTGGTATTGTTGAGACTAAGACATTCTTGACATGACTGAAGATACATATTTACAACTGAAGAGAGTCATTAAAAACCAAATATCACAGGCAAAGGTATTGTGGTGTGCGGTGGTTTGAAAGAAAATGGCCCCCAAAGGGAGTGGCACTATTAGGAGATGTGGTCTTGTTGGAGGAAGGATGTCACTGTGAGGGTGGGCTTTGAGGTCTCTTTTGCTCAAGCTTCCCTCAGTGTGACACTGAGACCACTTCCTGTTGCCTGAAAGATGTAGGACTCTCAGCTACTGCTCCAGCACCATGTCTGCCTGCACACCGGCATGTCCCACCATGATGATAATGAACTGAACTCTGAATTGTAAGTGAGCCACCCCAATTAAGTATTCCTTTATAAGAGTTGCTGTGGTCATGGCGTCTCCTCACAGCAATAGAAACCCTAACTAAGACATGGTGGTTAGCTTTGACTATGGGCTTGATAGAACACAGAATCACCTGGGAGCAAAGTCTCAATGAGGGATCACCTACATTGGGTTGGCCTGTAAGCATGTCTATGGGGGATTGTCTTAACTGAGTTGACTGATGTGGGAGCATCCAGCTGTGGGAAGCACTGTTCCTTAGGCAAGGGGTCATAAACGATATAAAGGGGTACATATGCATTCATTTCTTTCTGCTTCTGAGTGTACAGTGTGACTAGCTGTCTCGGGGTCCTGCTGCTGTAATTTCTCTGACAGGATGGACTGTAGCCTGGAGTTGTGAGCTAAAGTAAACCTTTTCTCCTTGGCTTGCTTTTTGTCCAGGATTGTTATCACAACAAAGAAACGAAACTAGCATAGATATGGGTAAGAGGTACCCAGAAGAACTTACATGGTAATAAATGTGTATGCATGTACATATGTGTTTATATTTATATTTAAAATTAAAACACTCCAGGTGGCACACACCTTTAATCTCAGCACTCAGGAGGCAGAGCCAGGTGGATCTCTGTGAGTTCGAGACCAGCCTGGGCTACAGACTGAGTTCCAGGACAGGCTCCAAAGCTACACAGAGAAACCCTGTCTCGAAAAACCAAAAATAAATACATAAATAAAATTAGAACACATTACAAAGTCTCCACTGACACAAATATACACTTATAAAGACAAAATATGATTTATATGTACAGACGTGTGTACATAACCTGTTTCTGCCCACTGAAAAGACCTAGAAACAAATCCCAACACATGAGCAACATACGCCTTCAGGGCTCAGACTCCAGTCTGCAACTATGACTTCCTACTAAGGAAGCAGGGATATATGAGTCCAGGTCTGGGGCAGAAAACCTCTGGGAAGGTTAAGAACTTTCTTGGTATAGCAAGGACACTGTCTGTCTAAGATACTGGGGCTGTATGTGTAACAGATCTAGAGGAGACCCTGAATCAAGCTTCCACTCTCCCAGGATGGGACCGTGTGAGGGTCCATCAGCTGGTCCATCAGTGGACCAGAACAAGAGTAAACGCCTTTACATCAGTGAGATCATAGACTTACCAAATAAAAACCTGGCTCTCTTACTTGGATGGTGCCTGTGATCCAACTTTTATGTTGAAAATGGGAAAAACATGAAGAGATGACTTGCCTTTCCTAAACAAAATAGACTGCTGGCTAGGATAATCAAACCCAAAGAAAAGAGACATAATTTGTTTTCCTTTGTTAAAGGCAATGCCAATTGGAACACCTCTGCTTTCAAATCCTTAGAGAATAAGTAGATCTGCTCACTGCCCCTCAAGACAGCCAGCATCACTCAATGAAAACACCCAGGTGAACTATGCATCTCCTGATGGAATATAGACACCATCACCTGGGAAGAATGCTGGACCCAAAAGGAACACCAGAATCTCTTCAGGCTTTTGACTCCCAGGGAATGAATGCAGAGAGCAGAAAAACACGTTATCACACGACACAGGTAAATCAATGTGGAGAATGATGTAATATCTTCAGCAAATAAACTGAAAAGAGAAAAGAAAAGGGCAGGAAGGGGCAGCTATGAGATGCCGCACTCCGACACATGTTTGTTGGGAGCCTGGGTGGATTCTATTCCCAACACACCACCCAGAAAATGAAACTGTAATACCTTGGGGAAAAACAAAAAATGAAAACCAAAAAGATAAAAAACTGGAAAATGAACCCTAATTCCAAGCTTGATACGATTGAGAAACTGCTTTTTTTTAATATTTCAGAACAAAATTATATTTTAAAAGTGTTTTCTAGAAACATCTACTGAAAGAGGAACAAAGTGATACAGAGATTTATTTCCTAATAATACAAGACAGGGAAGAAGAAAACGAAACCATGGGCAAGTAAGAGGGCTGAGTAGGAAAAGGAGCTTGCAGCCAAACCTGAGGATCTGAGTTTGATCCCTGAGTCATGCCATTTGTCTCCTGACCTTAAATATAATTTAAAAACTCAGTAAGAACTGTTGGTGCTCTGTGATGCCGGTATGAGGGATTTTTCCTATTTTCCCTCTCCAATTGTACATCTGTCTGGAAGTTTCTGTAGAGACCTCTAGTTCAGTTCCTATTAGAATTCCCATCTCCCTTCCTCCTCGGGCCTCACTCTCATCTACCAGGATCCTTCCGCTCACCTTTCCCCTAGAACCTGGGATTCTTCAGGACTTCAGAAGCTTCACAAAACATTCACTTACCAGAATAACCCTTAAGGTTTTCCCCTTCAAAATAGTACCACCTTATAGTCTCCTTGAAGAAAATCAGTTAAGTGGGCTGCCTAATAAAGCCAACAAATTAAGAGTCTTTGTTTACACAACACGGCCTTTCTTTTCTCCTTGGAAACACAGTTTCTGCAGTGGCTTTGCCTCTGTAGATCATCCGCTGCCTAAGGGAGATGGGAATCAGACATTTTTAGCTCAAGTGCTGCAAGTCAGTGCCAAGCCCACATCAAAAAGAAAAGAGGATGTTCTAGAAACTTGAACAGAGGTATACGTGAAAACGAGCACGCCTTTCCTGGCCCAGGAGGCCGGCCTGCAACGAAACCTTCTCCGTGAGAATAATCCCATGTGTTCAGTCCATGCACATGTGGCTGCTCTGTCATTTTGAAAAAGAGAGTAATAAATTATTTTCAAACTCACTGTATCCTCGAGGCCTGGTTTACCTCATGCAGCTGCTATCTCTCAACACGAGGATTCAGTACAGTTCATTTGATTCAGTATCTTCATAACCAACCAAAGCCAGGGCCCTGGCTGCTGCAAGATGAGCGGTAGCTCTGAGCTCGTGAGTAATTTGTTCCTGAGTAGGGAGGCAGGGCCTCCAAGGCTGAGATGACTGACAGACTGAAACATGATAGGGTGGGTCCTGGCACCAGTGCATGATGGGAGCTAGAACCTGGCTTTGGAAATGCGGGTTCTGCCATTCACAGTTAAAGCAGGACCTCACAGCCATGTTCCTTTTTACTTTCTGGAAGGAATGAAAAAGTAAGACAGCTTTACCAAAGTGGAATGGCAGTGGGTGGGGTTGAGCCTGGGGCTGACCCTGTTACTCAGCACTAAATAGCCACTGGACTGTAAGCTTGTGATTTAACTCCTTGGAACCCCAGATTCCTTATTTGTAAAATGACCACCGTTTATAATAGTGCCCGTCCTTTGTTCTGAGCATTTTATAACTTTACAGCATGTAGAATATTGAACAAGGCAGGCTGGACCAGATTAAGCATTCAGGAAATAGTGTCAGAAGATAAAAGTACAAATTATCAGTTTACCGAGCTCTTAGTCACAACTGAAGAATCACGCAGCCCCCGTTCTCTAAAACAGATTGAACGCTCTCTGTCCACATGTGCAGGACAGCAGGGAACGTAGGAGCAGAAAGACAAAGCCATGAAAAACCAGACGGGGCAGCAAGTTGGCTCAGCCCATAAATGTTCTGTGCAAACCTGGAGACCTGGGTTCAATTCCCAGAACCCACACACAGGTGAAAGGAGAGAACCAACTCCAGTTGTTCTGATATTTGCACATGTCTCTCCATGCGTGCACACTGCACATACACAAGCACATACACGCATACTCCCCCAGTTCCCTTTCTGTTGCTATAATAACATTCTGACCAAAACCAACTCGGGGAGGGATGAGTTTATTTAACCTCATAGGTTACAGATCCTCATGGAGAGAAGCCAAGGCAGGCACTCAAGAAGGAATCTGGAGGCAGGAACCGAAGCAGAGACCACGAGGAATGCTGCTTACTGCTTTGCTCAGCTACTTTTCTTATATACCCAGGCCCATCTGCATAGGGGTGGCACCACCCACAGTGGGCTGGGGCCTCCCACATCACGAGCAATTAGGAAAATGCCTCATAGACATGCACAGACCAATCTGATGGGACAATTCCTCAACTGAGGTCCTTCTCAAGTGACTCTAGCTTGTATCAAGCTGACAAAAACTAACACACACACACACACACACACACACACACACACACACACATTTGCACACATGTATTACTAAATTGTTTTAAAGACTGGTTTACATCACCTCACTTTTTGTAAAGGTTAAGGCAGAAGGGCCTTCCTGATTGTGCTAACTCAGCTACATTGGGATCTCCTGTTTTCAGAAAAATCAACAATAACAAACTGGCTTATTCGGAGATCTCAGCCCCCTGCTCAGACCAAAGCAATGGCTTCTCATTGCTCAGCACTGAAGTTCATGGTGTGTTAACCATGGAGCACGTAAGCCTTGCCACGATTTTCCTACACCTGCCCCAAAGCACTGTCACTAAGATGTCAATTCTGTCTGGCTCTTTCATCTGGATTTCCCATCACTACTGCCCCAGAAATTCAAGACCGCAGCTACCATCTGACGTTTTTCTCAGGAGGTCATCGTTACTAAGAAATAAATGCTTTCATTCGTGTTAGTGATTGGCAGAGGCCTGGTACACAGGATATCTTTCTTTCTAGTTCCGTGTTCTCTTAGGCCATGCTGGCTTTTGTACTTCTTTGGAAAATGCTAAGTTCATCGTCACCCCCACCCCCACCCCCAGTTTGGCTGCTTTTCCCTTCCTCAAGACCAAACAAAACTCTCCCAAGTTGGAAAGATTAGGAAACTGTCATATGGGAGATCCACAAACACCTAGAGGACAGGAAATATTTCCCCCTCTGTCCAGCTACCCAGCTAGAGGACATACAAACAGATGCTACAGACATACATATATAAGCACATATATTTATATACAAGGAAAATATGATGTGAATATATGTTAAAATAATAATAAAACAATTAAAAGGGAGATGGTCCCATTAGGATAAAATAGGGTGGCATTTGAGTGAACAAAACCCAAGGGTACGGCCTGCTTTTCCATCCTGGGTATAGCAGAGTGTGGCAGGAAGCTGTGTGGGCCCAGAAGATGGCCACGATAGGGTACAGCTCCACGGAGACCGGTGCCCTGTGAAGCAGAGCCCCTTCAAACCTCAGAACCAGCCGAGCAGGAAAGCGATTATTCATGCTCCTCTTACAGGAATTCCAGAGTGTGGCATGATGGGCCATGCAACCTCTGCCGAGTGCATTGGGCATGGAGAGTCGTGCAGGAGCAGTCTACGCAGACGAAGGTCAGGGTTCCCAGCTGTCAACCCTGCGGGAACCACTTGGAGCTGCTTTTAGGGGATAAGCTACACTGGAGATTCTTAAACTTTTTCTCCTATGATCTCCTTCAACCCAAATAATGTTGACACAACTGTGGGCATGGAGACGCATAAAACGGGTGAGCAAATAAAATGTTTACTGGCAATAAACCATAAGGAAATTTATTTTAAAAATATTTCTTGGCATACATATAATGCTACTACTTATTAAAGATGAAAGCAATTTGCCTACTGATGAGCTGAATGTGTGTGGTGTGCGTATACATGCACATGCAGGTTCCCACGTGTGCTAGCCCATGTGTGTGTGTCAACATGCGTGTGGGGGACAGAGGTTGGCTCTGCATCTTTCACAACCACTCTCCGCCACACATACAGAAGTGCCATCTCTCAAATGCAGAATCTGCAGGCTTGGCTACTCGTGCTAGCCAGCTTGCTCGAAGGAGCCCCTGTCTCCAGGCTTCCATGCCCACCTGGCATTCTACACAGGTTCCAGATCCAAAATCTGCTTCTCCTGCCTCACTGCAAGCCCTTCACCACCGAGCCACCTCCCTGGACCATGTACTTATTTATTTTCACATAAGGAGTTAAATTTTAGTCAAATATTTCTCACTGCAGGATATCTTCAATGTCTTCCAGTTTATCCACAGTCTGACTCTCCAATTGCCAATCCTGAGGACACCACTTCACAAATAGCTACTACAAAACAACAAAATCAAAACAAAACAAACAATAACAACAACCAAAAGCACATTTAGAGCCATTTTGGAAACTGTTGCAAGTTCTGTCCTAAGCCCAAGTCAAAATTCATTTACCAATCTGTTTTTAAACTCTGCAACTCAGGCAGCAATTTTAAAAATCGATTGTTCTAGTACAATGCAATCCGATGGCATATTAACTTGTTATATGCTGAGGAATGACAGCAGGGAAATGTGAAGAGGTTTTGTTTTCTGTAATTAAACCATGCTGCTTCTATAAAAGCAGGAAACTCTGCAAAACAAATTCACTGCAATTGGAGCTGGAGAGATGGCTCAGTGGTTAAGAGCACTGGCTGTTCTTCCAGAGGACCAGGGTTCAATTCCCAGCACCCACTATGGAAGCTCACAACTGTCTGTAACTCCATGGGATCTGACACCCTCTTCTGGCTTCTGTGGATATTGTGTGCATGTAGTACACAGACATACACTTGAGCAAAACACCCATTTACGTAAAATAAAAATAAATATATTTTTAAAATCACTGCAATTTATAATACATAGTAATGCCAAATGTGGGCCGAGATGTTTCAGGCAGTTTACCAGTGTTGTATGTTGGGATGACATGTGATATGTGAAGTGCATGTGTGTCCATAACCAAGGCTGCAGTGGAGTCGCACATTGCAAGCCCCGTGGGTGCTCCCAGAAACACCTCCGACTCATTATGTGTGATTTTGGGTTTTGTCCTGGCTGCAGCCTGTTTAGGTGGCAAGATCTGTTATTTGACTCATTATGGGGTTGTGACCCACAGTCTAAGAAGCTGGCATTGACACCCGTCTGTAGAATAAAGTCATAGGCTTGGAGCTGTCCATAGACTGAGGGAGCAGCAAAGCCTAAGACACACACTGAAAGAGAACACTACAAGACAGGAAGAGGCCACCCAGGTCTAAGAACTTGGGCAATTAAGTGCAGGGCCAAGAACTCCACATAGCACAACACAGAAGCATCACCAGTACTGTGGTACACAGGTTGGAAACCCATACACTGTCAGGATGATTCTGGAACTGGGAGAGATGGAAGGGAATGACGTCCTCTTGTCTGTGAGAATCTGCATCCGAGCATCATTTCCTTTGGGCCTCACTGAACCTGCATGCTCCTTCCTTGTACTGTGTACGACAGCTTCCTAAGCCATTTGCTGTGTTCTCTCCCCTGCTCTGTAACTAGGTCCCCGAGACAAGGCATGTGTCCAGTGTACACCCAGTGTCTCCACTAACAACACAGCTACAACTCAATTAGGCTTTGTCCATGGGTGGAGAAAAATCACACCTTCTTCTGATAAAAGAACTAAAGAAAGAAAGGAGGAAAGAAACCAAAGAAATAAAAAAAATCCCAGGTCATACAGGAAAACATACTCAACTGGATAAATAGCAATGATGGGGGGAAAAAAGCTAGCCAATATCGGACTTAATGGGGAAAAACAGAGCACTTTTCCCTCAGGACCAAGACAGACCACCTGCTCTTTCCTTTCCTCGTCAGTGCCATGCTAGAGATTCTAGCTACAGAAGAAAATTAAATAAAAGAACCCAGATTAGAAAGGAAAGTGAAAGAAAAAAGAAGAAGGAAGTTGTGAGGGACCCATGAAATGGCTGAACAGGTAAAGGTGTCTGCTGCTAAGCCTGGTGACCGGAGTTCAAGCTCTGAGACCCACATGGTAGAAAGAGAAAACTGGTTCCTGCTGGATGTTCTCTGACCTCCACACACTTGCTATGGTACACACAGACATAGAGCCCATAAATAAATAATAAATATATAAAATATAATAAAACTAGGAGCCTTGTAAATGTGTAGAAACACTACACAGTTCAGAAGTATAAGCACACCAAATGCCCATCAACGGACTGAGAGATAAAATCAGTACCACTGTACACGATATTATTCAGCCAGATACATGGTTTGACCCTGAATACACCCAAGAGCCTTGAAAACATTATGCTGGAAACAAAAGGCTCCACACTTCATGATTCTGTTTACACAGCATGTCTAGAAGATCTATGGAGACACAACACGGACTTGTGGTTGCCTAGAGCTGGATGTGGGTTTGGAGGGCACCAGTGGTACTATTTAACAGCATGAGGTCTCTTTGGGGGGATGCCAGATATGTTCTAAAATGATCTGAGATTGTGGTTGCATAGATTTGTGAGTTACTACAAATTACAGAACTACATGGTTTAAATGGTGAACTATCAAGTACCCCAACTATGTCTTAACAAAGTTAAGGCGCCCACCCCCCCAAATTCAGTATTTTTAAGAACCTGTGGGTATAACATAAACAAGTGGGGTACAGAGCGAGCCAGAGATGGAGCAGGAGACAGTGGGAGGGATACACAGAGGAACAGACATCTCCACCCTGTCCTATGGCGCAGCCTCTAAACTGGCTGTGAGCCTCTCCCGTGCCTAGCAGGTTGTCTGTTTGAGAGAGTCTCACTACGAGCCCAAGCTGGCCTGGAGCTCACAGCAGTTCTCTGGCCTCGGCCTCCGTGGTGTTGGAATGGCAGGTAGGCACCACTACAGCCACTGCCCTACCATTCTCATCTCTTCTGCATCTGCTCCACTCTGGAGAAGAGACTCCTCAGACGATAGGAAACCGCTGGGGCAGGGGGCTGAGAGGTTTTGAGGTTCAAAATAAACAGAAAAGAAAAAGGAGTAGTGATCCAACAGAGTTCCCTTCCCAGGGATGCAGAAACTGGGGCCCAGACACGGCTCTTGCATGCAGTGACGTGGTTCATTAGGGACTAACACAGCAATCCAGGAAGGCAGGGTCTGACGCAGCATCTGACATTTAACTTGACATTAAGAAAAAAAAAACAAAAAAAAAAAAAAAAAAAAAAAAAAAAAACAAAAAAAAACCTTCTGATATTCCAATGAAACAAAACACCAGGTAAGAAAAGAAATGTAACATCACTTGGTCCTCCTGCTCTCATCAATGGCACACCTTAATGATAGAGATGCTTTACATGTGATTTGGTTAAAACAGAGGTCTTAGCAGATTGGGAAGTGGGGGTGGGAGGACAGGATGTGATATGCGAAAGTGAATCTCCAAAAGAGAGAAGCCCAGAGTGTGAACACAACGTTAGAGACTGGATGTAGCTACTCAAAGAAATAGCCCCTGGGGGATGCCCCGCTCTGCCCGGTTGTCCCGGACTACAAGCCTTTCAATACTTTATTTTTCAAAAGCGTGTGCACATATCGCTTTGAACAGAATTAAATTTTACTCTGAAAGACAATCCACAGACCTCCTTGCTAGCAGTGCAGACACCTGGCCAGTACACACCACTGGCTGGCTAGGCAGGGCCTCACTGCCTATCCCCTGGGACCAGAGCCCTGTCACACCTGCAGCGTCTCTGTTCCCAGGGGAGCGAAGGGTGGAACAAAGAAGCCCAAGTCAGCCTCTACTTGAACATCTGCAGAAAGCCAATCTCGCCTTCTTGTTTTTCTACAAGGAATTGGAGAAAAGGGCCTTGCTAGGGCAAAGGGACTTGCCATTTTATTGGTCACTTTGTCTCAGCTGCTTCCGGTGTTAGTGGCCTGAGGAAGGCTTTTTGGTGACAAGCAAAAATAAGCAAATGCCACAAGCTCAGGGCCACAGTCCCCAGTCCTTTACAGAGGCGGGAGTCATCCCTCCATGGTGCTCAGCTGATTTTGCCCCCGCTAGGGATTACAGCGAACTGCCACATGAGGAACCCCAATGAGACTTGTATGTGGGGAGGGGAGTAGGCTTTCAGAAGCTCCTGCTAAAGGAGCCATCTGCTGAGGAAACCTGCTGAGGGACTTTCAGGGTCAAGGACCATGTGGTATTGGTTGACCCGGGATTCTTTCAGGGTCGGTCTCTAGGTTGGAGGATGCAGACCTTGTCTTCTTCGCTGTGGACCTGCAATCTCAACATGGCTCCATCTGAGACTGACTTAGGCTCCCGAATCAGGTTCGCTTACTCTACAAGGACCACCTTCTCCGTGAAATATGGAGACTGGGTTCTGGGAGGGCAGCTCACCAGGTAAAGTGCCTACTATGCAGGCATTCAGAATGGAGTTGGGTCTCCAGGACCCACATTTTAAAAAATAAAAGCTGGGCTTGTTGGTGCTTGCTTCCAACACTAGTGCTGGGGATGTGGGGAACAGGTGGGTCCTTGGGGTTCACTAGTCAACTGAGTCAACCAGCTGAGCCTAATTGGTGAGCTCCAGGCCCATGGGAAACCCTGTCTCTAAATAATAATAATAATAATAATAATAATAATAATAACAATAATAATAGTTTCAAAACAAAGTGGACAACATCCAGAGGCATGACATCCATGGTTACACAGTTGACCTCTGGCCTCCTTATGCATACACGCACACATGCTTGTGTGACTACACACACACAAGTAAATATGGAGGCCAGTATGCTAGTAGCTTCAACCATGATGTCAGAATCTGTGTTGCAGAGGTTGTTGCAACTCACAGCTAAAGCACTGAGGTCTGCTCACAAGCTACATTTTATTATGCATGAGGAGAGGTTTCGGAGTGCCCCCATCACACCATGGACAACACGTTTGTCCTTTCTGTGGAGTATGGTGATGAAGCAATGTGAGATATTGATCACGTGACTACTGTACACCACATGTACTTCACAAAAGAAGGAAAGAAACTAGAAAACCCCAAGCAACCAGTTAAGAATCACTGTACTTGATCTTCTGTCCTTGGGCCTTTCCAAGCCGTAGGCAAATAATTCTGATGCTAGCTGGGACATTTATCTCCACAGAAGGACCATTCTTAAAGCCACACTTCCGCAGCTTGGACCATCTGCCCAGGGCAGCCAGAGTGTACAGTGTCATCAGTCTGTTCAAGGACACCCTGGCTGTGTGCCTTTGCTCAAACTACCACCACAGCTTTGTGGCTTGTTCTCTCCTCTTCTCCAATCCCACCCTGTGTCGAGGCCCAAGTCTAGATCAACCCATTCTGAATGCATAAGGAAGATATGACTTATGTATGCAATGAAACAGTTTTTTAAGCCATAAAAATGAAATCATGTCATGTGCAGAAAAATGGAAGCAAGTGGAACTCAACATAATAAGAGAATTAAGCTAGTCTCAGAAAAGACAAATATCGCACGTCTTCTCTCATTTATGAGTCCTAGATTTTATACAGATGAATAAAGTCTCATACGGACGGACAGGCATGAGAGCAGAAGGAAAAGTGTCTAGAGGAATAGAGGGGACTAATGTGGAGGAGGGGGAGGAGAAAGGTGATGGGGAGTAGGGAGGAAACATGCTAGAAGTACGAGAACGGGCTTACATAGCCAGTTTAATACAACAACAATACCCAGGCCAGCCTCTTCCACAGCAGCCATCCTTCTTCCATATTCCCACAGAACTCATGGCTAGAACTCACCATCCCCTCTCCCATCACAAACTGCTTCACCCTACTACAAATTCTTCAGGTTACCACTGACGCCAGGACTAGACTTCCTTTCTGGATTTGATGCCTTGAACTAGCACAAAGGGAAGGGCACTAGGTACTGCATATTTCATTAATGTTGAATGATTTGTTGTCTGCATGAGCCAATGACCCAAATTCATGTCCTCTGCTTAAAAAAAAAGAAAAGGAAATTCAAAATATACTATGGTCCCTTAAGGTGGCCTATCTACAGAAGCCTTACTCAGCTAAGAATCTAAGAAAACTTCTGTAGATAATCCTTCCATCTTATGTCCCTATTGCCCATTCTAAGAAGTGTCACCGTATCTCTTTCCCACGTGGAGCCGTGACAGAATTGGAGGTTGAGGGGAGAGTTTTAGATTTTAATTCTTACTTCACTATTCACCCTTTGTTGAAACCAATCCTAAAGCATTGCATTTTAAAAGCACAAATTGAAAAGAGTTCTCAGTATCCCTCAGCACTGAGATAATGACTCTCGGTGATGAGGGTCTGCCCTGCATGTTCCCTGATCTCAGGGGCATTCGGGGAAAGCTGGGCAATTCTCTCGGTCAGCCCCTGCTTGTTTAATTTTCTCAGAGGAAACTGGTCCAAACTAAGAGAGTCTCCCAAAGTCTCCTAATTGTCCCACCACCTTTACTGTCTGGGGAAAGCCTCACATCCTGTCAGAGTTCATCATCACTGTCAACGTGACAAGATTCAAACTGGAAAGTCGACCCTCAGTGTTGAGTGAGTGGCACCATCCCATGGGCTGCCATCACAGAATCAATAAAAAAGGAAGAATAGCAACAATCATAATAATTAATAGGAAAAAAATTAGCTGAGCACCAGCATTCATCTCTCTCTACTTCCCGACTGGGGATGCAAGGTGACCAGCTGCTTCACGCTCCTGCGGCCATGATGCACTGTGCCCTTTTAAACTGTGAGCCAAAAGAAGTCCTTTCTTCCTTAAGTGGCTTTTGTCAGGTATTTTGTGGCAGCAACAAGAAAAGTAAACTCACTTGAAAAACTATACAAAACTCCCTCCATCCTACCTAGAGACTAACATCCGAGAACCTCTCCTCTGAGAAGACTGGCCACTGAGGCCAGCACCCAATCAGAGGGCCCCATGAATGAGGTCATCACTGGGTCTCTTCCTCTGGCAGGTTCTATTTGCTTTATCTTGCCATCACACTGCTTCTGAGATGACACGAGGCTTTCAAAATGCCAATTCTGCTCTGTCCTCTCCCACCATTTTTCTCAAGAGTGTGCACTCAGTTCACATCTCCATCACCAGGGCCCAAGAAGCATGGCATAAGTGAATGTCTTCTGAGACACACACACACACACACACACACACACACACACACACACACAGTCTTTAGTACAATGGCCATAGCTACAAAGCTACTGTCCAAACTTTTGCATCCTGGGGGCCATCCCCCCACACTGGGTGAATCCTGAAGTGTCCCTATACAGATAAGGGCGTTATAGAAGCTGTGGACCACAAAGTGCCTTTCAACCAGAGCCTTTTGGCTCCATGGTACGGAGAAGCCACAGACTCAACTCTTAAAATAGACACTCAAAATACACTTAATAAATAGTCCCTTTAGGAACGGAGGCACCCATCCAAAAGAGCCATGCTCCGGAGCCTCTTTCCCTTCCTCTTTCCATGACTTCTTCTCCAGCTGGGGGTTCAGAGACATTATCTCATCCTGGGGCTTTGGTGGTGGCAGACAGGTAACAGGGTGAGCAGACTGCTTTCCATTGCTCAACTGTTGAAGTCAGAAAAGGCAGTGGCCATGTTAAAGGTACACAGGAAGCCAAGGAGAAATCCCCCGTCCCAAGTCCACTGCGCTGCTCTGTCTGTCCCAGCAGTAAAGCCAAGCTTGCCCTTGACACTTTGGTTTGGCTGCAGAATGCTGAATACACACAGAGGAAGACGTTCTTCTCGGACTGTGTATGCTGAAATGTGAGAATTACCTCTGCTCACTCACTCCCACCCCCTTCCTCCTGCCTACTCAAGTTCTACCACATTCACTTTCAGCGGCTGCCAGGTGAAGCCCTGGCCAACACCTTGTCTGATCACATGCCTTTTCAACGTCGTTGGCACACACCGCAATTGATCCGGCAGACCAGCTCCTCTTGGAAAAGGCCAGATTCAGGTAAGCCTCAGAGGTGGAGACGTTAGAGGGGGCTGGGAGTTCACTGTGCCCATGAACCAGATTCTCAGTGATCTTGTAAATAATGCATCACAATGATAAAGATATAAATAGGAGAGTGCTTGTGTGCCACACATTCTGCTCAGCGCTTTCATGCATCCTTCGTTTGATAAGAACATCCAAAGATGTACCAGCCCCTCTCCCACCACAGCTGGCCTCCCATTCACAGCCTGCAAGGCACATACCGCCGCCTGCCTCCCCTTTCCACTAACCACCTCCAGCTACAAAATGCAAGGCCATCCGCTGGACCCTAGATATGGCTCTGCTTCTCAACTTGACAAGACCCAAGGCCTTTCACAAAGGCTCCAATGAGGTGACTGACGTCTGGTTTCGTCAACTCTAAGTGAATAATTAATACTTGCCAGTAAAGAAATAGACTCATTGTTATGGTGGCCACATGGAGGCTACAAAAAGGCCATTTTGTGAAGCTCTTGGTGGAACCCTGGGGCTAACAGTGGCCCAAAGAAGCCCCTTTGAGCACGGAGGCTGAGGCTGAGATGTGAGGACAGGAGCCCTATACTGTTTTCCAGCAACACTGCTCCCAATGCTAATTAGCCTGTTGCCTATTCAGTACCTAATTTAGCTTTCAGGTCCATGACAGCCTCAGAGGCCCACTGAACACAGAAGGGGCACAATAATCAGAGGGTACGTGTTCTGTCACCGGAGCCCTCTACCCACTGTTAAATTGCTGCTCCATGTGATCTGATTTGAGCAAAAGTCTCCAAACCTAGACAGCTGTATACCCCCCACCCTTGGCCTAATGCCTAAATCATGCTTATCCTTTCCATTTTCCACCACAGAGTGAACAAGGCAGTCTTGGGTTCCTATACAACCAGTCAGATCTGGCCAGGAAATATAATAAAGAAGCTTAGTGAGCTAATGCCACTGGCCTGGGGCTCAGCAAGCAGAAGTACCCAGAGGCGCTGGCTTTGTATGCCATAGCATGCTGTTTGTGGCTTTGTAACTGTGGGGCAGATGGCAGCTAGCGTCAGTGAGGAACTCTCTATGGGAAAATTTCACACCCCACAAGTGGAGACTGGTGATCAACAAAAGCCTTCTGGTGACAGTAACCCCTGACCTATTGCTCACAAGCGCTCTCTCTCTCTCTCTCTCTCTCTCTCTCTCTCTCTCTCTCTCTCTCTCTCTCTCTCTCTCAGGACTCCTGCCCACCAGGCCAAAGCAACCCTGACTGAAAATGAAGCTGACATCTGCTAGATACTGTCATTCTGGTGACACTATCACTCCCACATCTAGCTTCCATCTGAAAGTCAACCATTAGCGATACCAAATATTTTGACTTCAGCTCTGTATCCCATTAAAATGTCTCCTATCCTCAGCGTCCTTTCTGATCCCATGACTTCTGAGGTACCTGCTCTGCATCCAATGGGAAACCCTTTTGTATTCAGCTCTTCAAGATAAACACCACTCACTGGCTCCTCTCTCAAGCAAGTTTGACAGGAGAGAAGGGGCACACAGATCGCTGCATGGAGTGGGGGGAAGGCCCCAGAGGGGGCATGGTGGGGGGGGACACAACTACCTTCGAGGACTTTACAATCCTGACTATAGATATGAATCTATATTTTCGTCCTCCAACAAGGGGGTGGTGCATTGAGTGCTAGGCATGGGTTCTAGCAGGGCCTGTGCCCAAGAGTAAGGATGGTCACTTCTTGCCCTAAGGGGAGGGGGCAAGAGGTAGAAATGGTAGTTTCGGAGCCAAGAGATTCTTGACTTGGGACCCTGTCTGCAGTCTGTCCCCCAAGTCTTCCTGCCCAACCGTGGGGCTGTGGTCAGTAATAAACTAGGCAAGCCAAGTTCAAAGTCAGGTTCCCTGGGCTGGGAAGCATCTGGCCAGTCGCGGTAGAAAACCATCATTTATTTGGACTATGCTCCCTGCCCCCACTCTGAAGCACAGGCTACTCCTTCCCTTCCTGTGCACACAGGAGGGTTTACCTCCCTAGGGGTGATATAGCCATCTCCCACAAACAGTCAGGTGGGTAGCTACATATGAAGGAAACCTTGTCCCCCAGGATTCCGTCACCCTACCTCCTCCCTCCCCCACAGCCAGCTGGGGAGAGAGGTGCTAGCATAGGCCAGAAGGCTTCGAAGCAGGTCAGCCATGCCTCCTGGCTCATCAGAGTCCTCCTCTCTCAAACCGCGCCGCTGCGGCCCCGGCTCCGCCCGGCTCCGGTTCACCGGGGGGCGCCCAGTCTCCCATTGCCTAGCAGGCGGGCCCAGGAGGCTCTCGCTGGCATTGGCGGAGTGATGGTGGCCGCCGACCGCAGAGGCGCGGACCTGCCAGAGATTTGCGGTACCTGGACACAGGGATGTGGCCCCCGCCTGGCTCGTGACCCCTACAGGTGCCCCTGGTCCTCGAGACTATCCCTGTCTCCCCTTGGGGTGGGCGGCTCCGGCCCAGGCCACGCACCTGCTGCTGCTGGGGCCGCCGCGGGGAGCTCCGCGCTGTACCGGCGCCTCCTGGGAGACGCTCCCTGCCCAAGGCGCCCGGTACGTTGGAAGGGAGCAGGGGCAGCGCCGGGCCTGCAGCTGGGCCTCCAGGGACCCGGGGCCGCGCAGCCTCGGGCGCCAAGCCAAGCGCCCCCAGCGGGCTGGGAGAAGAGGCGCCCGCCCCTCGCGCATCCTCAGGAGCGCATCCTCCGCCTAGGCAGCATTTCGGTCCTCGCATCAGCCCCGACATCTCCAAGGGTCCCTTACCTGGGTCGGTTGCAGGTCCAGGGGAGGGGCCCGAGGCTACCGCAGGGCCCCGCGCCGGGGCGCAGGATGCTCAGCCCGGCTCCGCCGCTTGCGCCGGCCACCGGCCGCGCCCCGCCCGCGGCCCCGCCCCTCCGCCCGCGGCGGCTCCTCCCCTGGCCACCGTGCCCGGCCCCTTCGCCGCGGCTGCTGTCACACAAAGAGCCGGAAATGGCTGCGGCGAGGGGCTCCCTGCGCACCCCTAACCTGCAACCTCCTGTTCCCAGGGCCGCGCTGGACTACCTTCCTGTTTCAGAGCGTTCGGCTTCCCGACTCTGGAGGTGGAGAAGGAGGGACGACTTCTCTGCTGCTGCCTCCATCACCAGCAACACCTGCCACCCCAGAAGGAAGGAAGCTTCCGCTCCATTCGCAACTCCCCAGTGTCAAATTATTTTCAAGTAGTCATTTCTCCTCCACATCTTTATCGACTACTTGTTTTGTTCCAAGCATCTTGTCCAGAGCCAGATATGAACCGGTGTACAATAGAGCTCCTTGCCCGCTTGGAGATTTTACTCTGCCAGCGTTAACTGACCTAGCAGAGGCCCAATGACAGCTGGGAGAGCCAGCTAAAGAACGGAGCAGGCTGAGCTAGGGTTGAGCCCTCCCACTAACTGAGCTTGCTCCTTAGTGCTCCACCTGTGGTCAAGAATTATTTCTCCTAGGACCCGCGGCTCAGAGAGTGAAGGTGCTTGCTGCTAACCCTGTTAACCTTAGTTCGATCCCCAAGAGCCACAGGATGGAAGGAGAGAGACAACTCCTGTAAGTTGTCCAATGACTTCCACCCACATGCATACACACACACACACACACACACACACACACACACCCATATACACACGTGCACACAATCAATAAATGTAATAATTTAAAAATAAAGAGACACTGCTTCTACTTTCCCATTTCTTAGAGTAGAATCCTGCAGCTATCATATATATTTTTTAAGTAGGGGCTCACACCAACCTCCTTCAGGAAGAATTGCCTTGTGGACAAAATCGTGATATGAGGACTTTGAGGCAAACCTAGGAAGAATCTGAGGGAACAGGCACCCCCCCCCCTTTTTTTCCCCTTAGATGCTGCCTAGGGTTCTTCAAGGAATCTGAACTCTTTGCGATGCAGCTTGGAGGCCTTTAGATAGGAATGAGGCAGGTTGCACTCAGTCCTGACCTGTAGACATGCCAGCAGGGTGCTGCTCTGCTTGGGAGATGCAGTTATACCTGCAATGATGGGAACAGTGGTTGACACGGGTACCTCTTAGGGGAACTAACTGGGAAGTACTTGTGACACTGGAGCATGTCTGTAGAAATAAGAAATGAAGTCTTGGGTCAAAGGAACCTTCTGCAATGCTTGCTGGAGTTCACAAATTTGGACTTACCCAGTTGTTCCCTATAAACGGCTATTGACGGAGAAACCGCTTTATGCAAGTCTCAGGAAAGTACTTGAGAAGACTTTGTTGATCTCACACGCTTCCCCAAGTGCTCAGAATTCATGATCCTTTGTGGTTTGATGTTACACCACTCATCTAATTTAAATTGCTATTTCAGAAGTGATGACTTACATATATAGAGACACATACTTTTTTTCCCTCTCTGATGCCATGTGAGAAAGCTGTGGGGGTGTTTGTGCAGGATGGCTTTAAAAACAGAACTCAGGTTTCTTTTTTATTATTATTCATTTTCACCAGGATCCTTAGAATTTTGATCAGCAGTGACTATAGATGCTTAGGAGTGAGACTCGTAATTTGTTGGGTTTTCATCCTAAAGGGCATATTATTTGGGGTGTTTTTATTTTCTCAGAGATGTGTTTCTCCGTGTTGTTCTTTCTCTGTCTTCGTACCTTTCAGGGAGAATTTGTTTAGAAACAATAATATAGAATGACTCTTGTCTTATATGTGGCTGTACTTTATGTAATTTTATTTTCTCTGGCTGTTGAGCTCTGCTTGCTCATAGAAGAGAAGCAGCATGGGCTTTTACAGTACTGAATCAGAAAGCCAGAGACTTGCCTTCTTGTTTGAGTTTTGCAACCAACTGAAGAGTGATCTTGGGCAAGTTTTGCCCCCCCCACCCCGTTTCCCCATCTATAAATTTAACTAGCTCAGCAACACTTCAAAATCCCTCTGCATGTAGAGAATTACATGAGTTAAAACAGAGGGCATTTCCTTCTCAGAGTTCAGGTGCATCCTTGGTGCCACATTGCCCTTGGGATGGAGCCCTAACTCTGTAGCAGCCTAGTAGGGACCTCATGATCTATGATCTATAAGGATTCTTCCCATGTGAACAAATTTGCTCTGACTCAGAGAAAAGGAACCCCTTTTAGTTCCCCAAATTTGATGTGTTCTGTCTTCATTCTGACCCTTACACAAGCCAAGCTTCTTGCTCGGAAGGTTCGGTTCTCCGGTTCTGTCCCTCTTCTACACTTTCTCCTAGGTCCTCTGCTTGACTTTTGCTTACCCTGTTGGTGTTTCCTTAGCTGTGACTTCCTTGGCTGGATTAGGTATGGAGTCACTGATCATGCTTCTGTATCTGCCTAGTTATTCTTCCAGTATTCCATTTACTGTGTCAAAGCTGTGTCTACATTTGCCTGTATCCCTCCATTAGCGTCATCTGAGAGACCGATGATGTCTCTGTCTTGCCTCTGGAAGTATCCTCAGAGCCCGGGACTGAGTCTGGAAAATAACACGAGTTTAGAAAAAAATGGGTTGAATAAACAGCTCAAGGTGAACCCTGAAACTTTGCCGTTAATTAAAATTTGTAGCTGTCTGTCTGCTCCCCTCAGATTTCCTTCATATCTCAGTTCAGTCAGTAGCACCAGCAGTGAGAGGACTGGGGCTATTGGGTGAGAACTGCTCTGCTGTCTGCGAAGCCACGGCCTATGTATTAGGGTTCCATGGATGGTAACCACGCTTGCTTACAGAAAAGTGTCCCCTCACTTAGGCTATGTAGTCTCCACCATCACCAGACACTGCTTCATGGTCACCAGAGGTGGAGGAACTTGGATGGGAAGACACAGCATAGTAACTATTACCCAGTGCATCGCCTCATTTAACCATCACAATTATTAGGCAAATACGACCATGTGTCTCACTCTATAAATGAAGCAGAGGCCAGTAAAGGAGCTTGCCCAAGGTAATGAAACCTATGCTGTCTGCCACAACGGCACACTTCACTTCCTGTTCCCAGAGAAAATCCTCTGTATTTATATGCTATTTATTATTATTCCAAAAATATGCTTTTTAAAAAAAAAAGATTTATTAATTATGTACACAGTGTTCTGCCTGCATGTATGCCTGCATGCCAGAAGATGGTACCGGATCTCATGTGGTTGCTGGGAATTGAACTCAAGACCTCTGGAAGATCAGCCAGTGTTCTTAACCTCTGAGCCACCTCTTCACCCTCCCCCACAAAAAAACATTCTTAATGTACATTGTTGGTCTATAGTATATTAAAGCTAAAATATAAAAGAGCTGATGAGATGGTTTAGTAGGTAAAGGTGCTTGCTGCCAAGCCTGATTTGAGTTCGATCCCTGGGGCTCACATGGTAGAAGAAGAGAACTGACCTCCATAAGTTGTCATCTGACCTTCACATATACACCATGACACACATACATGTGCCCATAAACATACATACAATAAGTAAATGTCATCAGCGAGGAATTTTCTAGTAAGGAAGAGAAAAGGGGGTATAAGTGGGAGCTGGAGACAAAACTGAGTCTCATTTGAAACAGAAAAAGAAACAACACTGTGTACTTACGACATAGCACTTCATATTTGGCTTATGCGTTCACGTTACTAGCAGGCAAAGAAACGTTTCATAATCAGTTACGTAATTTAGATTGGTCACTATATAATGTTCCTCATTGCTTCATTTTCTGGATGGGACGCCCAGGAAGGGGAAAGGTCACAGAAGGCTGGCTGGTCCCGGACCCTAGATCTTTCTCTAGGGAACTAGGTTGCTGTGGTCTCTCTTAGACTCCAAAAGTACTTGCTAAAGAAAACATCCACCTTTCACCCGACGTTCATTAATTGCTTATTTGGAGCCAGCCCGTGTCAGGCTTTTGTGTGGATGGGCTCCTTTCGTGCTCACAAAATTCTCAGATGTAGCTCTGTATGTTATAGCTGGAACTTTAAGGACTTGGTTTCTGGTTGGGACATTGCTACTCCACCCACCCGGAGAAGCACGCCTTCTCTCCCCGCTGTATTTCTGTCTTTGTGTTTGTTTCTGATGCATCACGAGACCTAACCTCCCTTGAAGATCAGGCCTTGATGGGGAAGAAGATTTCATTTTTATTTAAACAAGTCCTATTTACCATAATTTCAGATAATAACTATAAAGAAGGATATTACAGAGCCCGAAAGTGAAACCCAGCCACAGTCCCCGGTTCTCTTATACTCTCAGAGGCCAGTGTCTCCATACATAATCCTGCCACAGAATGGTTGAGAGCACTGGGGCTTGGAGATAGCCAGGGTTGACTTGAAGGCCCCATTCTCCAACTTAATAACTGTAGGACCGTGAGTGATTTCCACAGCTCATTAAGCCCTGTTCTCTTTCTTTGTAAAATGGGAAGATCTTACTGTACCTGTCCCTCAGGTGCTCGTGAATGGTAAATGAAACAACTCCTTTAACAGGTTAACTAAGCAGAGTCTGGCACACGGGAAATGTTCAAGAATGGAGGCTAGTGTGGCTGTTGTGAAATGTGGACTGCATTTTGAACGACCTCTAAAGAGGATGCAGGACTTTAAGTTTCGCATCCAAACTCCGAGACCCATAAGTATGTCAGTAACCTCTCTGAGCCTGTTTTCTCCTTTGAGACACCTGCTCCTGATATTATCCTACAGAGGCTGGGAAGATCAAACAGCCTTCGGCCCAAACAGGAAAGCAAGTAAATGTTTGAGTTGTTTGTCTCAGTTTGTGGGCACATCTACCCCCAAATCAGTCTTTGAGAAACAGGAAACTCTAGCAGCTCTGAGAGTGTAGAGGGATGGGAGTGGGTCATTAACCAAGAGGCTGAGGAATCAGAATCTGCCAGGCTCCTTCAACAAACTCTCACATGATTGTGACTGTGTGCACCTGACATAGAACCATAGTAGGTGTCTTGGTCACTGTTCTATTGCTATGAAGAGATACCATGATCACGGCAACTCTTTTTTTTTTTTTTTTTTCAAGACAGGGTTTCTCTGTGTAACAGCCTTGACTGTCTTGGCACTTGCTTTGTAGACTAGGCTGGCCTTGAACTCACAGAGATCTGCCTGCCTCTGCCTCCCGAATGCTGGAATTAAAGGTGTGCACCACCACCACCTGGCTATGGCAACTGTTATAAAAGAAAGCATCTAATTGGGTGCCGGCTTACAGTTTCAGAGGCTTTGGCCCTTGTCCTCATGGCAGGAAGCCTGGCACTGGAGCAGCAGCTGATCTGCAGGCAACAGTAGAGACTGGATCTGGCATATGCTTTTGACACCTCAAGGCCCACCCCCAGTGACACACCTTCTCCAACAAGGCCACACCCACTCAAGGCCATACCTCCTAATACCTCTAATCCTTTAAAGAATTCCACTCCCGGCCGGGCGGTGGTGGCGCACGCCTTTAATCCCAGCACTCGGGAGGCAGAGCCAGGCGGATCTCTGTGAGTTCGAGGCCAGCCTGGGCTACCAAATGAGTCCCAGGAAAGGCGCAAAGCTACACAGAGAAACCCTGTCTCGAAAAACCAAAAAAAAAAAAAAAAAAAAAAAAAGAATTCCACTCCCTGGTACCTAAGTAAGCATTCAAATATATGAGCCTATGGGGGTCATTTTTATTCAAACCACCACAGTAGGCAAATAGACACGTGTGAAATGAATTATCTCTACACTGCTTCTAACAGTATCTGCATAATTCTGTTGTTCGATAAGCCAAAACTGCATTATTTCTTGGGGAGAATCTTTTCTAAAGAGCTTTTATTTATTTTCCCGACAATTTCATGCATGTCCATGGTGCATTCTAATTACTGTCACCACCCTCTTTTATCTCCTCCTGTCCACCACTCCTCCCCTTCCCTACAAGTCTCTTCCCCACATTCGTGTCTTTTTGTTTTGTTTTGTGACCCACCGAGTTGAACCAGGGCTATCTGGGTGACCACAGGTTTGGAACTGTCCATTGGCCCCTCATGCACTTCCTAACGGGCACATAACTGAAGGTAACATCTAATGGTAGCCCATAGTTCCGCAGGGAATGCCAAGCAGGCCCCTCTCCTGGGAAGCATCTTTTTTTATCTTTTCTATCAGTTCTTTGAGAATTTCCTATAATGGATTTTGATCATAATCACCCTTCCACCAACTCCACCCAGATCTACCCCCTTTCCTCCCCCCCATTTTGGTCTTCACCCATCAAGACCAATTTCTACTACCTATGCACTCTTGGATGTATGGCCTTCCCCTGGAACACAGGAGCAAAATGCATAAAAGTGTTTAAAACTCTCCCTCTCCCAGCAGCTATCAACGGCCAATAGCTCGGGGTGGGACTTCGTGTCTACTTCCCTGCTCTGTGCTGGGCTTTGGTCTGGAATGAGCTTGCATGGGGCTTGTGCATGCTGTCCTAAGTGCTGTGAGTTCATGTGCTAGCTGTTATTATGTCCTGTGTCCAGAGGCTACTGTTGTGTCTTAGTCGCCTCCGGCCTCTGGCTCTTACCGTCCTTCCACCACGTCTTCCACAGCGATCCCTGAGTCTTGGGAGGAGGGAACATGACAGACCACTTGGGGCCCGAGCATCCCACAGTCTCTTATTCCTTGTACCTTGGCCGGTTGTGAGTGTCTGTGTTAACAGTCATCTACTGCAAAGAGAAAGCTCCGAAGAGAGCTGGAAGATGCATTAACATGTCTCTGCACCATGTGGGTAGGCTAGAGGGCTCCTGGTGGGAATGGGTCTGGGTCCCTGTCAAGTAGCTGCAGGGTGACTTGGATGGGGGGTGGGGTTGGATCTTGATGCCATTGTTTAAATAGTCAGACACCCACCCACATCCACATAGTGCTCCCATCACTCTTGATATGGTGGGTCTAGGGAGTAGGCTTTGGTGCACTAAATCTGCAATACCTCCTTCAAGGCCACTGCAAATTAATATGAATTCTAATCTCAGAACACATGCTTCCCATGAAGATACAGCTTCCTCCTCTAACCACATTCCTCATTAGAGTTCCTGGATATCTTCTGTCTCATCCTTAAAATGGTGGGACTGTGTGTTGGGAGATTCAGGGAGAAGGGGCCCTGCAGGAAGAATCCCGAGGAACACAAATCTGTTTGTCCAACCTCCTTTAGAACTTTCCTACATGATTATATCATAGTCAGGGACCAAGCCCAGAACTGAGTCCTAGACACAGCCCAGTGGAGTCCCATGTTTTTCTCCCCATGCCTAGAGGCCCATAGAGCAGGAATTGATTCCTGTGATGGACTTGGGCATTTGTGAGCCAAGACACATCAAATGCCCAACACACCCAAACCCTGATAGCCAAGCTTGCAATCCAGGGGAGTTTTAAGAGGAGTAACCACTTATTACTGTCAGCAATGACAGAGGAACTTTGACTCACAGTAGCTGCAGGTCACCCACACAGCAGACAATGAGTGAGTATGACCAGTGGCCTAGCACTGTGAGCAAGTACCAGTTTTTCTCTTCCGTCAACTTTGCCTTCTCAATTCAACTCATTCCACTGCTATCAGAATGTATTTTAAATGCAAACTTGATCCTCTGTTCCTGATCAACGAAGTTTTTACCTAGAGAGTGAAATTTCACCCTCCTGGACTTTTAAAATATGCCCGGTTTTATTGTTTCAATGTAGCCACTGCTGGTCATTCTCACCCTCCAATAGCAAATATGATTGCAAATGTTTGTACACACACACACACACACACACACACACACACACACACACACACTACTCCAGAAATAATGAACTAATAAACAACTTCCCAAAATATTCTATCCCCTCAACTTGCAAAATACTTCTATTAGTTCTGCCTACTTGCTTTTTAAAAATACCTGTAATTTATCTCCCAAACTAAACCAGATGTTATATTCTCTATGGGAATGCCTCTTAAAGTTAGTGTGCATTACTACTGCCTGGATCTGGTTAAAATGAAGATTTTTTCAATAGGTAGAGATGAAGCCTTAGACTCTGCTCATGGCCTGGCAGTGTTGCTGCTGGCCCTTAGACGACAGTTGGAGAGATGGGGTGCCAGGAAACTTCGCCCGGGTCATCCTTGCTCAGACCAATTTCATCACTTTTCCCTAGAGTCTTCTCTGCTAGACAACACTTCCATTGTTGTCTTAACTGCTGTATTCTAATCTTACTTGATTATGTGTCTGACTTCTCAGTTAGGAGCCTCTAGACTTCTTAGTTTCTGTGAGCATCTGGTTTTTTTTTTTTTTCCAGAGCTGAGGACTGAACCCAGGGCCTTGCGCTTGCTATGCAAGCGCTCTACCACTGAGCTAAATCCCCAACCCCTCTGTGAGCATCTGTACCCTGCACTGAAAAAAACCTTGATACTGTGTTGGGTGCATATGCCATGCCACTGAGGATTAGGTAGTTTTTACTTGTGAAATACAAAACTGTTAGGTCTCAAAACAAATGGCTAACTGAGGTGCCTATTCAACATACCAAAGAGGACCTGGTCACCAGGTTCTCCCAGCATCCCTCAGTTTCTACCTGCTACAGAATATGGCTGGCATACCCCGCCCCCTACCCTAAACTTCTCCAGCCCAGCGGTTGAGCTGCCCTTTCCTGTATAATCCAGCCATTTTGGTTACCCTGCCCTTTTTCATCTACTCTTTATTCTCCTTGTTCATCCCTCTCCCTCCCCCTCTCCTCACACGGCCCTGCTCACGGTCATGTCCACTCTGGACTCTCCCAGATGTCCCTGCTTCCCCCCCCTCTCTACTCATATCCCTCATATCTACAATAAACCTTCTCCTTCACCATACTAAGGAGGAGTCATGGCCTCCTTTTTCTTTCTTTCTTTTTTCATTCAGAAACCACGTGACTATTTCTATTTAAGCAAACATTGAGGTGTCAGCAGTTTGGAACTCAAGCCACAGACCCTATAATTGTAAAACACATAGCTTTATTTTTGCCATATGCAACTGTTGACTTGTAGCCTCTAGAGTGTTAGAATTCCTAGCCACTCCCCCAGCTACATGACCGCACATACACTGTCCAGTAGCCAGGCAAGATGCTTAGTCATCCCAGGGTCTTATGTCCTATGTAATCCATGCACTGTGTGACCACATAATTTTCGAGCAGCGTGATCATGTAATCGATGCACATGCGTGGTATAGTTATGCAAACCCATATGTGTATGTGCGGGGTGGGGGTAGGGGGGACCTATAAAAGTGGGTTCCATCTATTCCTTCCCTCTCTTTCTGCACGGTCATTCCACAGGCCTATGCACACTCCCTCTCTATTCCCTTAATAAACTCTTATAGTAGGTTTTGTCATACCTTGTGGCTTTTCTCGCACGGTTAACAGCACCGCTTAATAAATGACACAGAGGATAAGACATATATGCAGTATTTTTATCTTCAACATGAGCAATAAATACTCTCCTGATCCAGGCATAAATATATAGTCCTAAACATTACAAATTGCAAGATCTACAAAGTACAAACTGGAACCCAAACCTTTCATCAGAGGGATTCTCTGTGAATACAGAGCACCATTTGCAAAAATGTAAGACAGAAACCAGCAGACGAGAATCCCATCTTCCCATGCAGGACACTGGAGAGGTGCACTTATGTCTGTCAAAGCTTCTGTGGATCTGAGGTTAAGGAAGACAATACCACCATGTGGGGGCCAGTCTTCTAAACCACACCACAGACATCTCTCAGTGCCAGTGTTTTTCTTCCGGGTTGAAATGTCCCAGAAACTGTCTCTTAATTAAGGGTTCCCAAAAAGAGAATGCACAGTAGGCTTAGAAGTAAACAGGGATGATTGTGGGCCAGTGTAGGAAGATTGTTTTCTGAATGACAGAGTTTTATCTGGACACAGTAATTACAGCTGGAAGTGATACACTCGAGTCTCAAGCGAGCCAGAATACCATGCGACTTAGAAAGAGGGATCGGCAACTCTGATCATTTCTCTAGGAGCTTTATCTGAACATTGTAGGAGAATCAAGTGTGCCTGGCATCAGGGAATAGTCCTGCTCACAAGGGATCCAGCTGGAGGCTGGAGGGATAATTACAGGAAACACTTGGCAGGCACGACCCACTGAAAGCCCCTTTGAAGCTCTTGTATGAATGGCCTGAGGCAGTGTGACTCTGGAAGGCTGGGAGAAAGAAAGGGTTAATTCTGGGTGACTTTGAAGTTGTGAACTCACATCCAGGTGATGATGATGAAGAAAGAGGAGAGCTTATTTCAATTTGGAGGGTCCCACTGCGCCCCCCAGTGGTCTATGCAGGAGCAACATCACTGGGTGGCGCTGTACTGCTTAAGGGCTGACTTCCCTCTCTTGTGTTAATCTGCTCAGCAATCCATTCTCAGTAGGAGGCAGTGTTGAAGAGAAATGAGGCTGCTCTGGAGTTCTATTTGGGTGGTATTTCAATCTCTGTCCCTCCCAGTTCTGTCACTTGGGGCAGCTGTCTGGCCTTTTG
This sequence comes from Peromyscus eremicus, assembly GCF_949786415.1. NCBI lineage: Eukaryota > Metazoa > Chordata > Mammalia > Rodentia > Cricetidae > Peromyscus > Peromyscus eremicus. The sequence continues at coordinate 29,732,803 of NC_081423.1, forward strand.
AAAAGACTGAGTTCCACTTTCTGTAAAACATCAATAATATTGTGTCGTCGGGTTGGTAGGAACTGTGATTCTCCAGGAATGGTCTGTAGCTCAGGATATATATGCATATGACCCCTGTAAGTGCCAGCCAACAATAGACGTCTTGTGCATTTTGGAAGCACCTCTCAGTTCTCGACTCTATTCCCTTCCAGACAGTCTGAACAAGGGCAAAAATTCTCCTTCTTTTGCTAGATCTTGAAAGTCTTGAAGTCTCAACCTTAAAATTGCTAAACTCCCAGGGCCTAAGAGAACCTCAAAGTCTCAAGACACATGGACCAGCACAGTGCTGCCTTCTCTTGGTCCAGGTAGGTAGTGCAGAGTGGATGCTGCTCCTGAGAGGCTGCAGTCACTGCCTCAGCGTTCTGCATGGAACAGGAGACCCAGTCACCCACATGGCTCACTATGAAACAGGGTCATTGGATCAGTAACAACTCAACACCTTGTCTTGTTACCTGTTGATTCCCCACCATCATAGGCCAATCTCAGACACACAATGGTCCAGCCATGGGGTTTGAATGGGTCATCCCACTCTATCCATCCAACGGAGCTCTCTATGCCCCATTAAAGAGAGGTGGCAGTGTGCTTTGAAACCTCGTGACATCCGGCCTCAGGCACAAGCAGCCACTCCACCTCATGTGTGGCAGGAAGTTGTGGCTAGCAGCCCCACAGTAGCAGAACCCTCTGGTTAATCACCTCTTGTATTTCTTAGAAAAAGAATGAGGCTTCCCATTCTCCCATCCATAAATGGGGATATTGTCTTGTTGGGTCAAATAAAAGGTCCCTTGAATATTCGACCTATGATGAAAACAATAATAAAAAGAAGAATGTGGCCTACACCTGCTTCTCCCTATTGCTTCCGGGAGCAGGTGATGGAGCTTTGAGCTAGCATATGACAAGAGGCTAGGGTGGGGGGTGGACACACAGACACTGCTCCGGTTGTAATTCAGCCTTTGGCCCAGTGGCTGGTCCTCCAGCCTCTTTTAGGACGCGGCAGTCATAGCTGCACAGGGGCTGGCACCGCGGGCCAGGCACCTGTGGGCTGGTGGCAGCTTTTAATGCTCTGGAAAAAGTTTGTCCTTCACTCGGGATCCACGGCTGTAGCTGGTCAGTGAGTCCCTGCTAAAGTCCAGATTCTGCGATTTCAGCCAGCTGATTTAACAGCTGGGAGAAGGGTGGCCGGTCTTCTGGTTTCTGGAGAGTAACAAAGAGATCTCTGTGAGTTCCTCATAGCTGTGTGTCCTGGCTAAGTACAAAGCAGACCCAAATCCAATCGCAGCATCCTCTCTAAAATCTGTCCACACAAGCTGTCTTAGAGGCAGGATGCCCTTACTGCCCATAGTCTGAGACCAGATGACCTAGTTTTAAATTCTCAACCTCCTTAAAAAAAAAAACAAAAAACAAAAAACAAACAAACAAAAAAAAAACGGAGATCAAACCTAGAGCCTTGACACATAATGCAAGTTATATCCCTAGACACTTAAATCCCAATGCTCCCACTCGTTAGTTGTGTGAAACTGGACAGATGACTAACCCTCTCTGAACATCAGTTTTGCCATCTGTAGAAAGGAGATAAAATATAACTCATAGGATTGCTCAGAGAATTAAGTAAATCATGCATAAGATGTATCCTAATATTAGCGCTAAATAACAAAAAAGGCAACATTGATGTTTAAAGCTCACACAGTATGCATGGATATATATGAGGAAAATACAAAACTCGGATAAATCAGAGATGATTGAGCTCCACACCAGTGCCTTTTCACTTCTTTACAACGTGATCTGCAGATTCAATGCAATGTGAACCAAGCCTCCTGGCCAGTGATTTTGTGGTGTCAATGACCTGATTCTGAAACGTAATGGAGAGGCCAGTCTCAGAGAACTAATACAAGGAAGACAAAGAAAAGCGAAATTGAGGGACTGATACCACTCCACCTCAGGGCTTACTCTGAAGTTAGAGTACTCATGAGAGTGACATTGGTGACAGGATGAGCAATGGGTCAGGGGGACAGACCCTGACCACAGCAAGCAGACAACACAGTGCTGTAACGGCACAGCCCCACAGGAACCAGCAATCTGAGGAACAGATCGTGGGCTGCTCACAAAAACCAGGCCCTGGTCTATCATGGACCTAAAGGTAAAAGGCAAAACTACAAGACAAGGGATTTGAAGGGGCAAATGGGTGAAATGGGGGAGGCAGCCTTGATTGGGGATGGGAGAGGAGGTCGATAACAGGAAGAGCGACAGTGAGTAACACTAAGGATGTCTGGAAAAAGCCATCAGAAATCACAGTATTTATTTTACTAAAATTATATTCAATACATATAAGACTGTGTAGACATATATAGTTCAAAGGAAGTTATACCACTTGGGCTGACAACACTCCCCCCACCCCCACCAAGAACCCAAACACTAGGCATGAGAAACTCCCTATAGAGCTGTTGGTTGTGGGAGTCCAAGAGACCCCCACAAACAATATAGACTTGCCGTTGCCCTTGGTTGCCTCCCGAGGGTTAAAGCCAAATGCCTACTGCTGAAGACCCCATGCCCTTCGGACACAGGACCTTGCGGAGCCACGCTGGATCTGACTTGAAGGCCTCCTCCCTTAGGCCTAGCTCTCATTATACTGAAAGGTGCTATGCGATCTTCCCAGGGAGGGAAGCAACTGATGGTCCTACCCAGCTGGGATGCCTCTAGACCACAATGACTTTGAGCACAGCACAGCGACCCTAAGGATGCACTAGTGGCACTCATCACTTGGCCGTCACCACCAGCTCTCCTATTAGACTTCAAGACTACTCCACAGGAGGAAACCCATGCCTGGTACTGGAAACTTACCCAGTGCCCGGGGCTAGTGAGGGCATAGCTCCTAGGGAAGAACCTACTACTACCACTTTATTGAACCAACATAATTCATAGTTGCATTCTAAATATCTATCTTTATGCCCACAGGTAAGTGTGTGGCTTTCACTGCTCATCAAGGCCAAAACCAAAACCATCCGTTTGCAACAGATGGAGGCCATTACAGAAAACCACAAGTGGTCAAATTCTGGGGACAAGTGTACAGCCCCAACTGACACACCCATAACACAACTCAAAAACATTGTGGTAGGGGATCAGTATGTTTGTAAGAGCCAGAGGACCAGGAAATCGTGTCTCTAGAGATGGCAGGGAAGCTTTACCCATGATACCTCAACAATATGGCTGCCTAAACAAGACCTGAAGGAGTATAAAACCTGTAGACATGGAATAGACATTCCAATAGACACGGAAGGGGGAAATCTCACAGGACCCTGCCCCTAGACTGGGAACCACAAGCAATAAAAGGATGCTGAGAGTGGGAGAAGTGGTCTTCCCCAGGGAGGAGCCCTGTAAGTGGTTTTCCAAGACCAAGTGGTCATCCCTGAAACCTTACATATACAAGTAACATTAAGTGGACCGGGTAGGTTTTGTTTGTGTATTGTTTGTGTACACTACACTTGTGTGTGAGTGTAGCTAGCAATCACAATTAAAAATAGGCTATGATTTTGAGAGGGAGCAAAGAAGGAGGTATGGAAGGGATCAGAGGGAGGTAAAGGAAGAAGAAATATGATGTAATTATTTTTCAATTTAAAAAATACAAAATTAATAAAATTAAATTTCCATGAGATCATCTCAGAAGAAATCTGGGCTTTGTGATGAGTTGTTAGCTACAACTTCAAAGTACAATTAATGGAAAAAATGATGCTGAACTTTGTTAAAATTGGAAAATTTCTGTCCTGTAAGAGACACCATTGAGAGGGCCAGCGAGATGGCTCAGCAGGCAAAGGTACTTGCCGCCAAGCCTGACAACCTGAGTTCGATCCCTGGGACCCACAGGTACAAGGTTAGAACCCACTCCTGCAATTGTCCT